>NC_133100.1:1733349-2152803 GCF_019914945.1 Typha latifolia
CTAACCCAATTTAGGTAATAACCAAAGTTCGAAAAATCGGTATCGGGATCGGGATCGGCCGTCCAGAAAAACGATACGTATTGGCCGTATCGGCCGTTTGTATCGGATCGGACTATTTTAATTAAATAAAATTCTAAATATTATTAAAAATGTTGAGAAATTTTTAAAAATTTAGAAAAAATTATAAGAAATAATAATTACTCACATATAAAGCCTAAAAAATAAAAATCTCTCTTCCTCCCTCTCTTCTTTCCTATCCCTCTAACTGTTAGTCTGAAATATCCATTCTCTCCCATACTTTTTTTTTCCTATCTTTCTCTCTCTCTCTCTCTCTCTCTCTCTCTCTTTTTCTCACTATTTTTTTTTTTATCTTTCCCTCTCTCCCTCACTCTCTCTTCCTTTTTCTCTCTCTCTCACCCTCTTTTTTTTAATCTCTCTCTCTCTCTCTCTCTCTCAGTGATACCGCTAGCATTTTTAGCCGCAAGAAGATCCGTCATGACGGTGATAGCCGCGCCGCCGCCGCAGCCGAACCAGCCGGATCGGCTATAGCCGATCCCGATCCGTTTCGGCCAATCCCACTCGGGATCGGCCGAAACTAGAATCCTTGGTAATAACTCAATACGGACATCCCCAACATATAGGCTTACCGTACCTATCAATTGACTAATTCAATTGATTATTTGAATTAAAAATCAACTCAATAAATTAAATGTAAAAATAAGTTTAGCCTAATTAGCTCAATTAGACCAAAATTGGACTCAAGCAATTTTATTTTGGTCAAATTGAAGATGATGCCCACATCAATTACTTAACTATCCTCTGCTTATTACTGAAGTGAAACTTATGATGCCATTGACATAATATTTAAAATTAGTTATATACTCCTATTATTTTTATTAGATAATAATTTATTGGGGAAGAAAGGTTTTTGTTTAAACGACAACACCCCTCTCTTCTCCTATACTTGATTAGCGGTGTATTTCAGCTCATTCCTGATTTTATATGGGATGATAGTGGAGTATTTTAGTTCATAAAATTTAAGAAATGGTAGGAATACAGTTGGTCAATTATTTTTGAAAGTTGTAACTTGTAAGCATTGACACCTTTAATTCGGAGAGAAAATTTAACAGTTTCACATTAGTCATAAGTAGAGGGTTGTTAAGTGATACAAAATGAAGTAGAGGCTGGGTAACCCTATATCTTTCATTAGGTTGGGGTGACCAAGGCTGAAGCCACATTTTAATTGATAGTAGAATTTCATTCTAGTACCTGGATTGCATTAAGAGTATCCAACTCCACTAATATTTTATGTTCCTTGTAGCTTTTCTCATTCTCTTCTAATAGTTGAACACACACCTGCCTGAAAGAAGTTGGGCATTGCAGCTCAACTAAGCAGCCTAGAGTTCATATTAGGTGGTATTATTATTGTCAAGTTGTACG
This sequence comes from Typha latifolia, assembly GCF_019914945.1. Taxonomy (NCBI): domain Eukaryota; kingdom Viridiplantae; phylum Streptophyta; class Magnoliopsida; order Poales; family Typhaceae; genus Typha; species Typha latifolia. The sequence continues at coordinate 1,734,790 of NC_133100.1, forward strand.
TATTAAACGCAATTGTTACAAGATGAAATGTGTTAGAAAGGAAATAGAACATAAAAAGAAAACAATGATATAAAATCTTCATCATATCATTGCAGGCTTTTTTTGCCTTTCTGTTGTTCTCCATATAGTTATGAGTTCTCCAAGAATGGTACTGGATGAATGTTTTATGTGATAGTACTATTGGACTTGGTAACTAATTTTTTAGAATGCTCTAGCACGGATTAATGATTTTTGCTTCACACTCTGACTATTTGTATACTCACTGTAAATTTGCATAATACTACTGTTTAGAAGTCCTCATTACTTGGAGATTGATCTTTCTTCTTCGTTCTTACCTTCTGATCATGTTTCACCATTGTTGGTCCTTGTACTTGGTTTAAATTTATGCACTTTGTCTTGTTTATCTGTTTCATATGTCTGACTGATCCATCTTTTGATGGATACTCATTTTAGAGTCTGACTGATTTTTTTTTCTCTAGTTAGATGTTGAAATGCTGAATGCTGTTGCCAGTAATGATACTCATGTAATCAGATTTCTCACTGTTATGGCACTTTGCAATACCGTCATGCCTGTCAAAAGGTAAGGTTACTATTTTTTTTTATGCTGTTGCCTTGTTTCACATCTCATATATTTTCTAAAATTGTTCCTTGTCACTCACCTCTGGCCCCATCTACAGTAATAGTGGAACTATCTCGTATAAAGCGCAATCCCAGGATGAAGATGCTCTTGTTAATGCAGCTGCTCGCTTGCATATGGTGCTTATCAGCAAGAATGGCAATACTGTTGGTAGGCTTCGTTGTCTTGAAGATCTTCAAGTTTGTCGCTGACTATTATAAGTCGAGAAGTAGTACTGCTTTGTGCTGTCTTTACGTTGATTGTTAAGTTTTCTTGCTATTTTGATGTATTTGCAGAAATAAATTATAATGGCTCTATTGTTCAATTTGAGATGCTGGACATTCTTGAGTTCACTTCTGATCGGAAAAGAATGTCAGTGGTAGTAAAGGATTGTCATAGCGGGAAGATTTTCCTGTTGTCTAAAGGCGCAGATGAGGCGACACTTCCTTGTTCCATTCCTGGTAAATTGCATGGCATATATATTTAACATATCTTCTTTAATGCTTCTTGGTGAAACAGACATTTTGGCTTCAAGTAAAGTTTACTCATACATGAACGATCTTGAAAATCTTGGTCCAAACCTAATAGTGTTTTCTTGTTGCCCTTGGAGATTTAAGCCAATACACTTTACCATTGCAAAACTATTCAAAAGTTTGTATTTGTATGTAGCACTGTGGTCTCAACTTTCAAACATAAATAGGAATTTGAAGTCTTCTGAATGAGTAAATCACTATTGAGCATATCTGTATCAATCATTTGTGTTAATACTTCTAATAGTAATTCTCAAAACCTTTCATCTACATTACAGCATAAACTAAAGTTCTTAGACCACTAAACAATTTCTTTTCGTGGCATGTTAAAATGGTAATTGTTCTTACTTCCTACTTTCTTTTCTTCCTCATGCGTGTTTGAGTAAAATGGTCTAGAGGTGATTAATTTATCACTTCAACAATGGTTAGCAAGCAACAGATGCAATTGCATAGGCAGCAGCATATGTGAATTGATACTTTATATGACCCACGAAAACTGATATGAGCAAGTTAAGTATGAATATAAGAAACACAGACACTTGAGAACTTTAGCCATGTCATATTGGATCTAATACGTACTGCGTACTTCATAGATAGATAATTCTAGGATGGTTCCTTTTTGAAAAGCTTTAGCCATATCGTATCTGATTTTTTCTTGGAAAAAGGACACTTCTAAAATACTTCTATGATATTTCTTAGATACTTTTAAAAGTTCAAATCATGGATGGCCGTGCTAGTGGCGTACCGGCATGTGGCATGAGGGGTGCCGCATGACACCTCTCCTAGTAGCTTCGCCGCTCGCCATTTACCTCATTGTCGAGTTTGCCGTCGTTGATTGCCGCTTGCACTCCTGTCGAGTGCCCTAGCCCGAGGGAGGAGAGAGAGAGAGAGAGAGAGAGAGAGAGAGAGAGAGAGAGAGAGAGAGAGAGAGAGAGAGAGAGAGAGTTGGGTCGGTCGTTGAAAAACTTAAGTTGTGGATCCGACAGGGATGCGAGCAGTGCGAGCTCGGGCTGTGGCGAGTTGGCGACGGTGAAGGGTGAAGGTGAGTAGTACCTTACCTTTCTATCTTTCTCTTATGACAGGGCCAGCAAGTGCCGCGGCACGTGCTATGCAGGTGGTGGTTGGCACGACTATCGTTAGTTCAAATACAAGTCAATGATACGAATCAGCTTGATCCGATTTGTATTGATTTCTAGACAGATTCGAGGATGGAACTTTTGAGGGCGATTCTGTCAGATGTCCTGCTGAATTTGGATATGTCATTGCTCTTGAAGAGACTTTTCAACGAATCCAAGATCTCAAGGTTTGATCGGTTACATCTTGAAATATCGACCAAACGTTCAGTTAGGATATATTCTGGACAGTCAAATAAGAGAAGATGAGGGAGAAGATATTGAACCTTAGGGACAGGGGTGGTGCGGCTAGACGAAGGGCGTTTCGGCGATCAAGGATGGTAGCCTAGAAGGGGACGAGATCGATCTGAAAGAAGAGGCGATGATGGTTGATGGGAGGGAGGAAGGGGAAGTTGAGGCCGATGGCCAAGTTGAGAGGGGAAAAAGTAGGGGGCTGATAGAGTTTGAATCGGAAGAAGCTTTAAATATGAAAGTTCTAGATCATGACGTCACCAATCTTATCCAACTGGTTTCCTAATATTTGGACATCTGATAAATATTTTCTGAATATTTTTCTGAAACTACATAGAACTAGATTTAGCTAATTAAACAACTTCTAACCTACTCATAAGCCAATAAGATAAATAAGATAAATAGACTCGATCTATCGAGCCTAATGTCCCCCATAATGCGATCCAATCTGACCCAACTCGCATAGGTCAAATTAGAATTTTTACTGTTAGATTAAGATGGTTCCTTTTGCAAAAGTTGACCCTAGAAGTGATTAATTATGCATTATTAATTTGAAATTTGAATCTAATCAATGTTTTAGATTCCATGCCACAAATGCATAATCAACTCACGATTTTTAGATCAATTTCTTTTTGTACTAATATAAGTGTTTACAAATTTTCTATAAATGATTACCTTTGCTGTAGCTTAAGTATATATTATCACAAGCTATAACAACAACTACAACAACAACAACAAATATTGATTATATACACAAGCATACACAAATATATCCTGATTTATAATATATTTATTATGGAGTCAAATTTTCTATTATCATTTTATATATGACAATGAATTTTAATGATTTCTTCTCTTTAATGTCCAGGGCAGCAGATACGGACCTATATTGATGCGGTGGAACAATATGCTCAGTTAGGACTACGTACCCTTGTTTTGGGTTGGCGTGAGTTGCAAGAAGATGAATACAGAGAATGGTCACGTATGTTTAAGGAAGCCAATAGTACATTAGTTGATAGGGAGGTATTTCACAATTCACATTTCAGTTTAGCTATGATTTGTTTGTTACAAATTAAAGGAAAATAGTCTAATAATTCAATATCATTGTTATCTAGTGGAAAATTGCTGAGGTTTGCCAAAGGTTAGAGCTTGACCTTGAGATTCTTGGAGTCACTGCAATAGAGGATCGTCTTCAGGTATGTCTTTCTTCTCGCTGAGGGATAGATTTTCTTTTTAGGTACTTGCTGAGGGATACATTTACTTTTTAAAATTATAAAACTTTCTTAGACAGCATATTTACATGCCTCTATATATGTATGCTTGTTTACCTATTCTTTCTTGGTCCTTCCTTTGTTCTGGATAGGAGGGTGTGCCAGAAACTATCGAAATACTGAGGCAGGCAGGGATCAACTTTTGGATGTTGACGGGTGATAAACAAAGTACAGCAATCCAAGTTGCACTCCAGTGCAATTTCATTTCCTCAGGTAGTGTGCTAGTTTTCACATCCGTCTTACTAATATTAACTAAAACTTCATTCATTATGATAGATTTGGCAAGTGTAGCACCGAAGCAACTGGAGTTTAATATGCCATCTGGCAAAAATGAGACATAAGGATGTGTTCTATATTTTCCTCTAGAGACTAACTCTGATGGATAATTTATAATGACTTAACTTTAAGCGAGTCTTCTATCACTTAATTTGCAGTGTATCTCCTGTCATAGATTGTTTCTTGTAGGTTGTGTTCTAAATGAATCAAAGTCTTCAATATGGTTGCTTGATGTGGAAGATTATCTAAAACATGACCATTCTAAGCGGCTCGATTTGGGTAGTGGTAATAGACATAATGGATAAAGGACTTCCCATTAAATTGGATGACTCTTTCAGGGTGGTCAGCCTTTGTTTCTTCCAAATAAAATGACTAGATATTTATTTGACTACATTTTACTCAATTTCTATTCTTTCCTGGTTAAACAACAAATTTTGTTTGATATAGATATCCTCCACATTTACAGTGCCTCAAAATAAAGTTGGTCAAATAAACTACTAATGGAAGAACAACTATAAGCATTAATGCTGACATCAACTTTAAAAGAGATTGAGATTTGCATTAGTCCTGTTCACATGCTGAGCAGGTACAGAATATTTTACTATAGTGTCAAAGCTTAAGAACTTTCAAATAGTATCATTCCATAGAGTTATTTTGAATTTTTGATTGTCTATTATATTTTAAGGTTACATTTTCCCTTGATGTTTATTGTGTTAACATTTGTTTCAGAGGAACTAGTTGCAAGTCTTGTTCTTTTCATTGAAAGATGCACAAGTTACATTCTTTTCACCATTTTCATCTTCTGGCAATAAATGCATTCTTTGGTAATGTACTCATCATAATTTAAATAATTGAATTAACATACTAATTTATTGGTATTCATTTTAGAGCCTAAAGGACAACTTTTGTTTATTAATGGCAAAACTGAGGATGAAGTGGCTAGAAGCTTAGAGAGGGTATTGCTCACAATGAGAATAACATCTTCAGAACCTAAGGTAATTCGCTATTATTCTCTCTGTACTGCTGTGCTGTCAGGAATTCTACTGTCCAGGACATGGATGCTTCCTGGATTTGGAGTCATCCTGATGTGGTTATTCATTTGAAACAGGACTTGGCATTTGTTGTGGATGGTTGGGCCCTTGAAATTATTCTTAAGCAGTATAAAGAAGCTTTCACTGAATTGGCAATTCTCTCAAGAACAGCAATATGCTGTCGTGTGACACCTTCACAGAAAGCTCAGGTACTTTCTTTGCCACATTGTTCCTAGACATGATTAGATCATCAAAGATATCTCATTTACTTATTTCATATTCTTCTCTTTATCGTTCATGTTAACCATGATTAATAGTCTTTATTCACTGTATGCTTTTCCAACTGAATTGTCAAATCTTAAGGATGACCATTTGCAGAATATGATGCAAAACTCATAACTGTGCTTTTAATTCTATCATTTTATGAGGCAATATTATCTAAAAGAATTCCAATTGGCATACTTGTTGATTACCTTGTTGATTGTTCATACCGTCGTAAACTTTGTATTTATGATGTATCAATGAAAAAACATTTATTAAGTATGTGCGCTTCTTTTGATTTTTCATATCCTCATAAGCCTATGGTGTTGGAGTATGAGAGAGAATCTCAATGGCATATGAGGTTTGCCAACTTTGCCTCGTGTTGGCATTCACTTGACCATGTTGATTGCCAACTTGTTGTGTTACAACAAGTAAATCTTTATTATCACTGTTTGCAACTAGTTTGTGTTGAGCAACAAGGCCTGTGTGTCTCAGCATATCTTGTGCCACTCATTTGCCTATGGACAACTAACACACCTTGTACTGAGCAAACATTGTGTGAAGTTTCATCCAAGTCTTGCAGTTCAGTCTTGTTCGATCCAATACTGCTGTAATAACAATTTAAAAGAATTTGTTTTAGATTCAATGCTAAATTTAACTTGAATACAACTTGTACCTAACATCTATTGTGCATAAATTTATGATAAACTCTTGGTTCAAAGCAAGGCTTCAAGCATCGGGATCAAGGATGGCCATGCCACAGGCACGGACTGCGTCGTCCACTGGTCGGCACGACACGTGCTGCGAAACTTGTCGGTTATGTCGTAAGAGAGGGAGAGAAAAAGATAAGAAACTACTCACCTTCACCCTTCACAGCTCACCGTTACTGCTCGCTTAAAGAAGTTGTAAAATATTTTTTGGGTCAAAGGGTGTGTGTAGTAAAAAGAAAGTTTAGAGAGTATGCAGAAAATGATGATAATTCATGAGGTCTAAGTGGAATTATTCTATAATATATACTAATATAGCATATATAAGTTTTTTAATAATGATTTACCTCCATAACAACAAATAATCACCAATTAACTATATATATGTATATGTATATGTATACACACACACACATATACACACACACACACACACTAACTAGTACTGGGTTCCTAATGGAGAGAGAAAAAAGGGGAAAAAAAGAAGAGAAGAAAGAGAAGGAGAGCACGTCCTATCTACTCTCATGAGTCTCCCTCTCTTACTTTCTCTCTTTTTAGCTCTTATTAATGAGGACATCAAAATTGACAGATCTAACTCTTTATCAGCCAATTTTTGGGACCATGGTTTGTTGTTGTTGTAGTAGCTATGATTAACACCCGCCACTAAACACGTGTTGCTCACATGGGTAGAACCCACGCGATTATCACGTGACCTGCTGGTCAATGTCTCAACACAATATATAAACGAAAAATCTACATTTTCATAAATAATACAGACAAGAAGCCCATAACACCAAGGTCACAATAAACCCAAAATACATATTCATAACCAAAAATATGATAAAGCCCACGCAGGAGCTACAAACCATTTAGCTTAATTTACATGAATAAACTAAGAATAAGAATAAGAATTAGAAAAAGAAGACTCAAGCCAGTCTTTGCCAAATCTGACACGAACTCCGGCTCATCTACTAATTTGAAAATATTTCCACCAGAAAGTGGTGAGCATAAAGCCCAACAAGTTTCTACTTCTATAGTCTAAAAGTAGTGCTATAAATGATGCAACAATAAGTAAATATGAATATGCTCATCATAATCAAATCAATGCATCAGCTATTAATAACCTACCATGCAATCAACCTGGACTATCAAGTCCTCAAACTTGAGCTCACATTGAGCTTCGCCCATAGGTCATGTCAATACCGCACTACATAATATACATCATCTCAGACTAATAAGTCTGCAACATAGGCTCATGCAGAGCTATGCCCGAAGGCCACATCAATCCTCATATCCGACCATACACATACCCCAAGGGAGGGTAGACCCTAGCAGTAGAATCGTCAGCCCATTACTCGACGAACAGCATGACTGACGGCACAGGCCACGAGGGCGCCGAAGGAAGCCACCGGGGGCATCCTCGCGAAGAGGGGGAGCTCACCGAACCGGCGCGGCAAGGCACGAAACTGCCGGCCGGCCGGATCACGGCGAGACCGAGAGGGGAGAGTTTCGGACAAGAAAACTAAAAAAAAAATTAATTAATTACAGATCCGACTTACCTGGAGGATGAGGCAGCTCCGGCGCTTCGATCCATGGGGTTAGCGGTGCCGGCGGCGCTCCGGCGCGGCGGGAAGGAGATGGGTGGGGAGTGAGCTGGCGGGGAGAAGGAAGAAAAACAAAAGAAAGGAAGGAAAGAGGGAGAAGAAGAAAAGAGAGGGAAAGGGGCGCATATGCCCGGCATGTGCGCGCCATTTTTTTTTTTTTTTTTCTGGTTGTTACACACGGCATGTTCTCTCTCTTTCCCCACTAATTTTCCTGCTGAAATAAAAAATGTTTTAGCAAATTAGTTTGTTACGCTACACTTTCCTATGTAGTTTTAGTTACTTAATATTGTCACTAGTTTTATCTTCAGTTCTTCACCGTCTTAATATTATGCTTTGATGTATAATCTTACTAGTCTATTCATAGTTGAATTAATTGGAGTTAGTGAATTACTTACGGCAGTTTTACATTTGTATTTTCTCTAGTGATGATAGAATTGATGTCAAATTATTAATTTGCAATAGGAGAAATTACAATTATTGAACATGTTTTACCATATATTATAAGGATAATTCATACTTAAACTCTCTAACCTATCACTATTTTTCACATACATTCACTGAACTTTTTTGTTATTTATATATACTCTCAAAACTAAGAAAAATATCTATATATACCTCTTTGAACTAAGAAAAGAAGTAACTATGCAGACATCTAAACTAAATATGAGCTTTCTTCGTAGTATGAAATAATCCTTTTGTAGGAAAATGTGCTTTAGTTTAGGAGAATATAAGTTTATCGACATATAGATGTACAAACATATAACATACAAGTATATTTTGTTGTGTGTGTATGTGTGTTTGTGCAAACATACATTCACTGAACTTTTTTGTTATTTATATATACTCTCAAAACTAAGAAAAATATTTATTTATACCCCTTTTAACTAAGAAAAGAAGTAACTATGCAGACATTTAAACCAAATATGAGCTTTCTTCATAGTATGAAATAATCCTTGTTTAGGAAAATGTGCTTTAGTTTAGGAGAATATAAGTTTATCGACATATAGATGTACAGACATATAACATACAGGTATATTTTCTTGTGTGTGTATGTGTGTTTGTGCACGTGCGTATTTATGTCAACAATTAACTGACCTGTACATAATTATGCAGCTTGTTGAGCTTCTAAAATCTTGTGATTACCGAACTTTGGCAATTGGTGATGGTGGGAATGATGTAAGGATGATACAGCAGGCAGATATTGGTGTAGGGATTAGCGGTAGAGAGGGGCTCCAAGCTGCAAGGGCGGCAGACTATAGAATTGGAAGTAAGTTTTTCAATGATTTTGTCCTTTTAGATTCATTGACATAATTTAATTTCATAAGTTTTTCAATGATTTTGTCCTTTCAGATTCATTGTCGTAATTTAATTCACTCTGTATAAGATGTATGGTGTTGCAATTCTTTTGGCCAGCAGGCATTTTCATATATTGGATTTAGTGTTTCTGAAATTTTCTGTTATTCAATGTTGCTTAGGATATTATCATTTGTTTGGGAAGCTAAATATATTTCATTTTATTTATTAAATAATAATACTGGAGTTATATCTGTATCTTTATATCAGGTTGATCAGATACAGTCTATAGTTTATACATCAGAATTTTGATTTCACCTTACAAATTGAGTTGAAGGAGATTAGTATTTAGAAGCAAATAGTAGTTGTTATTGTACAACATCTTATTCTTTCTGCTTCTTAGTGTTGTAAAAGTTTGCAATACATGTGTCAATGGAAGCCTATCCTATTGTGACATTCTAATATGCTTGAGACCTCTATATGAAGTAAATGGTCATGTTAGCCTTTTGTTAGATGGTTTCCACTCACACATTCTGTTGTGCGTTCATCATGTTCTTTTGTATATTAAAGTTCACTATGCTAAGGGTCACCTTATTTAGGTGTTAGAATATCTATTGGAACCTAGATTTATGCCATAAAATTATAAAATAATATTTCTAAGGTGCTAATTTTAACTTTTTATTTATTATCTTCCTCAGATAAAATCTACTAGTATAATTTGATAACTTTGCCCTCCTAATAAAAATTTCTGGCTCCACCAGATGGTGGAGAGATGTCCAACGAATATCCTTCTACGATAAGTTACTATGATTTACTATCTTTTGCGTTTATTCTTGACTGTTGTATCTACTTGTGATGTATAACCAATACTCCATATTTCAAGAGATTCACAGGCATTATGTAAACATTTCTGACTCCAGCATAATTATAAATGATATATATATATATATTTCAACTTATTGAGTTTTGTACCTATTGAAGTTACTTGCTGAAGTTAGCATGTGGTGATACTTTTCCTTTGTTTTCCTATTGTTTTTAGGTTTGGCTCCATTCATGCTGTATCTAAGTTCAATTGTTGATGGATATTTTGCAAAATAAGTTTGCCTAGTTCTTTTCAGGATAATTTGTTTTTAAGCTACAATTTGTGTGCAAGAACAGTGTGTAGAAGTTTCTTAGAAAAAATTATTCCATATTTGCACTTAGCCCAGCAGCAGCTGTACCACTGATAGAGTGACAGTAATTTTCCTCTCTAGGACCATTCATTCAAATGCAGTATATTGGGACATTGGAGTTCAATGGAACAAATAAACATGCTAAGTAGCCTAAATTTAGATGTTTGCCTAGTTATATATCTGTAAAGATGAAAAAAATTTCTTACCAGATTTCTGTTTTGAGGTTGTAACGTTAGAATTATTAACCCTTTTATGAACAAAATTTTATGCAAGTACAGGAAATAGAACGGGCCAAAGTGGAGAAGTGCCTTAGTGATGTGACCCTTGTGTAAATCCCTTTAGCCAGGAATGGTTAGTGGATCAGAATGCTACAAAGGTTGATTCTTAGATGAGGATGTTAAGGTTGATAAGTAGTGTCAATAGGAAAGATACAATAAAGAATTAATAATTATAATATCAAAGCTGCATGGTTTGAACTTTGAAGTTCCATCTGAAACTGATGCATATTGCATAAAATGTATGGCAACACCCAACCTAAAACTACAGTGAAACCACTAGCTCCAAAACCAGCTGCCCTGCTTATTTTTGAGGTGAATAGTGTGTCTTGATTGAGCTGCAATGGGCTCAGTAACAAATGTTTGCCTATAGTTCAAATTTCAGGTTGAATTTGACATAAATCCATCCCAAATCTGACAGTAGCAAGTCTATTACAATGATCTGTTATATCTAATGTAATACAATAAAAAATGAAAAGAAGATGATCCAATGCAGACAATTCCAGGCTAGATCTTCACTGAATTTGATCCATTTCATTTTGCTTCTCTTTCCCTCTGCCGCCTGACAGGCTGACAATATAATTCACTTTCTTGACTTCAACATGTACTCAAATCATTCATTAGCGCAACAACAACTCTCTCTTACACACAATCCTTAGAGGCTGACAATAGAATCCACTATGCGCCCCTCAATGCTTAAAGGGACAAGTCTAAAGTTCCATTCAAATGATAAAGAATGCCTCTTTAATGAATTTGGTACTTATTCCTAGATACGAATACAAAGAATGTTGAAAGGTTACTTTTCAAAATGTGTCGGTAGTTCTCTTTTTTCTGAGTCAATATTAGATCTTTGAGACAAGTGAGAAAGTAAGGGCAAATTCAGACAAGCATGAACATAACCAATGTACTGTACATACTACTGCTTCTATTACCAGGTAAATGGTCAAATATTTTACCGAAAATCTTCCCTTCTACATTCATAAGGTTCTGTTTGCACTTTAGTACAAGTATACAAGTTCTTTTTCCCGTGGTAATGGAAGAGATTTGAGAATGTATTGAAAACCTATAGATGCAATAAGTAATGCTTAAAGTTCGCCTAGGGACCTTGTGTATCTGGTGTAACTGTTGTTGTATTTATCCTGTTCTTTTGTGATCGAAGGAGGCATCCTTTGGGACTTGAGTCTTTTGTACCTCTGATATGTGAAAGAACTAGATTTAGCTTGTCCATGCTCATGGTGATGTCTTACAAATAAAAAATTGTATGCTACAGAATGTCATCAACAATGAAAAGATAGCTGACATGCTCTATTAACTAAGAATGGACATGGTTTTACTCTAGCAATTGCCAGTGGTGTCTCAAGATTCATCTTGGTTTAAGATTAAAGTACTAAACTAGGTTTAGATTGCTTCTAGAATCTTTCACATAAAATAATTGATTTTAACTGCTAAATTATGGCATTTCAAAGTTCTGTTATGTAAATGTTTTGAAGCAATGCAGGATATCTATCATTTTTTTCTATGTTTCCTGCAATTTACTTTTTGCATGCATCAAGGCGGAGGGGTGTTTGGATATTTTATATTCTGAAACAGAGGCACTATATGTGTTTGTCTGTCTACTCAGCTTAGTGTGTTCTGTGCTTTAGTTTACTTCTTTGAAAAGATATACGAAAACTAATCTTTTTTACCATGAGATATAATATATTTCGTTGTTCACTGTGGCGCTATTGCAGAGTTTAGGTTTCTGAAAAGGTTGATACTTGTTCATGGGCGGTATTCATACAATCGTACAGCATTTCTTTCACAATATTCTTTCTACAAGTCGCTATTGATATGTTTTATACAGATTCTGTAAGTTCTGTCTTTAGTTCATTTTTTCTGTCTTGGTAGTGAAAAGTTGCTACTTAATCTCTTGCATTTATGTTCAATGCTCCTGATAGTCTTGCTTTAAAGTGGTAAGTATCTCATATTATTAGTACTGATATTGGATTCTTTGTAGCTTTTCCTTTTTCTCAGGCATCTCTGGAACTAGCTTATTCAATTCTGTGAGTCTGATGGCTTACAATGTCTTCTACACCAGTATACCTGTTATGGCTAGTATTCTTGACAAGGACTTGTCAGAAAAGACAGTGATGCAACATCCTCAGATTCTTATTTATTGTCAAGCTGGAAGGTAAGAGAAGAAGCTCCTTTCTGTTCATGTCAGCTGTATTAGTCACATTAAGCTATTTGCTCTTTTGCCCTCTACTGTGTTTCTTTGAATACAAAAAACATATGCTTAAATTTTGTGGGGTCCACTTAACTTGGTTATCATTGCAGGCTTATCAATCCAAGTACTTTTGCTGGATGGTTTGGACGATCTCTGTACCATGTAAGTAAATATTTGATTATGCTCTGAATCAATCTTCACATGATTTTTGGCAGATCCATTTTTGTGATCCTGTTACTCAGCAATATTGGCTGTCACACAATTCTTTCAAGTTTGTACCTGCCCGAACAAAGTTACAGGAAGAGCTTTGTTTGCCTTAAATTTGGATAAATCCTAGTACTAGTTTAGGAATTTGTGTGTGTGTTTACTCCTATGTTTAACAATGTTCTGCTATTATAATTATGAGCTCTTTATCACTTAAGGTACATTCTAAATCCATGACTATTTCATATGCTCAAATGATAAACAAAAATATACACAGAAAATGTGATTCAAATTGTATGTTATTAGATTTATTAACATACAATTATGACTCAGCCACCCTTGCCTTAATGTAGTTTCGCATAAATCATATTTCCACTTGTTCCTACTTTGGGGTCGTACGACAGTACCATGGCTTTTGTAAGTTTGGTTTAGCAACTGCTTTCAGTTTTTGTGCATATTTCCTTCTTATTAGCTACTTCTGTCTTATATCATTTAACTTATTTGGGCTACTGAGCAGGTTTTGTCTCATTTTTTTTTAATAGATGTGTCAATCTTGAATGCTTCCTTGACACATTGGCTTTGTCGATTTTTTCTGTAAACATATGTGATACCTTCATCCAAATATTAATCGATTTCATTTAAACTCATCATATGGATAATGATGAATGTCTATTTGCACTTAAGAGGCTTATGTGCAAGTCAACCCGAATATTGATTGTTATATAGTATTGTCTTCTCTAGGCACTCACAGTCTTGTAATTTCAGGCACTCGTCGTTTTCTTAATATCTATTCATGCATATGCTGATGAGAAAAGTGAGATGGAAGAGCTATCAATGGTTGCACTCTCCGGATGTATCTGGTTGCAGGCCTTTGTTGTGATGCTGGAGATGAAGTAGGCATATCTGATTGATTGTTATATTGCGAACATTGTCGTTGACTATCATAGTTTGATGCAGAAATATTTCCATTTCTCACCGTATCTTTTACTTTCCATTTTTGCAGTTCTTTCACACTATTGCAGTTTCTTGCCATATGGGGAAACTTTGTTGCCTTCTATGTCATCAATTTCATAGTGAGTAATATACCATCAGCTGGGATGTACACCATCATGTTCCGTCTTTGCGGACAACCTTCATACTGGATAACCATGGTCGTGAGTATCATCTTATGCTCTTCTTCATTTTTTAAGAGCAGTGATATACTTTCCTAGAACTTTGACCATACTTGTTGTTTCAGCTCATTGTTGCAGTAGGGATGGGACCCGTTCTAGCTCTAAAATACTTCAGATATACATACAGACCTAGTGCAATCAATATACTTCAGCAGGCTGAGCGGATTCGAGGGCCAATTTATTCCCTGGGAAATCTAGAATCTCAGCTGAAATCAGTGGAAAAGGACATTGCATCGTTGTCCCTGAATCAACCCAAGAATAGGAACTCCGTATATGAGCCCTTGCTTTCGGATTCCCCTACAGCTACCAGAAGATCTATAGGACCATCCACATTTGATCTTTTCCAGTCTACACAGTCCAGGCTCTCTTCCTCTTACTTACGAAATTGCAAGAATAATTGATTCTCCATACGTCTTTACCACACAAAAAGTGTAGTTATCTTACCCCCTGTTGCAGTGAGGATGCATCTCCAGGCAAAAGGGCAGTATAATTCCTTTTAACGATAAATTGTACTGGTGCCAAGATGGGCCATGTAAAACTCAAGATATATGGTTAATAAATGCGGACAAAAATATTGTTTACAATTCTTCTTATATTACCCATCTCATTCTAGTTTTGTTCTTTTTTTTTAATTTCTTTTTTGATGAAAAGAGTAGAAATAACTGCTTACAAGATCATGGCAAATAATGAATACCTTTAGGAGGTAGGAGCATTACCCCTAAGCCTCCTGCACAAAATATCCAATGTGACAGGGGATATCAATCGTCCCCTTAAAATATTCCTCTCTCTAAAGAGTCTAAGCTCAAGGATGAGTCTCTGCAGCCCCAGCTCTCGCCCCATGCCCAACGCCTGGCTAAAAGATACTCCTCTTAAATCCATGTTTGAGCCTGTGATAGTCTTTCATAGGAAAAATTCCAACCTACTCTTGAAGAAAACAAACTTTTAATCTAGGACTCTTTAAATAACTTCAATTAACTCTAATCTAGTCTATGTTGGACTCCTTCAGAACTAACAATAGTATATTCGTTGGTACTATTCACTGCTACAGTAATTCAAAAAATAAAATCTAAAGCTATATACAATCTACTAGACTTTAATCCTCCGTTGTTTATATCATAAGTTAGCAAAATATTTCTTTATATGTATCAATAATACATATATATCCTTCTTGTATCAGTATCGTGTCGTATCTTGTATCTCACTCTGTATCCGTGTCTATATTTCATAGGGGCGAAGCCATATATACCTTTATATAACATGCTAGGTCGTGTAAATTGTGTAGTATTGATAACTAAGTTCATGTGAAGAAATCCTCACGAGTGAATTGATAACAAGTCTTCAGCTATTCACTTAGGGATGATGAATAATTAGCTTGTCCAAATGGACTTTGGTAAGATAATAGATTCCTTATGAGCATTCGACCTAAACCATTTCCAGAATTAAGTTCTAGATTAGTGACATATATATCTCATTATCTAGTTTTGGTTATATATGGGTATGGGTCATTAGTTCTTCTTATGATCTTTTCGGCAAACACAATACCTTTGGCTTTTGGTTTTAATCGCCTTTGTCTGCACATTTTGGAGCTAATTTTTTTCTTCTCTCAATTAGTTTTCAAAAATTGTTAGACTAGTAAGAATACTTTGACTTTTAATGTTTTATCCTTAATTTGTTTTAATATCCATGTTTATGAGTCAATGGTATCAATAAGTGCATCAGTTTAAGATGGCACCTCCAATAGTATTTTTAATTATGATAGAATAAAGAAAAAAAAATATCTGATCCATATCCATTTAGTTAGGATACAATTTTAAAATTTTCTATTTATTCAATATCAAACTAAAAATATGGATCCGATTATGAGTTGAGCATTACCCGATCTATTTTCATTCCTATCGGCTAGTCGGTTGCTTTTGTTAGCAACTAATAAATAAAGTATTAGGTTTTCTTGGCGATTTGCACAACAAATTTATATCATTTTTTTTCACTCCTACCCATTTTTAAAATTATTTTTATAGTTTTACTATTTTAAAATAAAATAATCATAATACCCTTATATTTATTTATAATTACACATACCTATCACCTTATGGGAACATTTATGTAACGAAACAAAATAATTGCTACTCTAAATTTTAGTTTTAATTTTATTTTAAATTTTTTTGCAAACGATTTAGCATTTTCTAAAATAGAAAACGTCTAAAGTTTAACATTTTATAAAAACAAATTGGCATTTTTATCTAAAAGTAAAATACCTATAAGTTCAATATTTTCCAAATAACTAAAGTAAAATATTTTTTTTAATCATTCATAAGCCCGAAGACTAGATATGGGACCATCTTCTCTAGATACAAAGACACTTAAGTTCTACTAAGCTTTTAGTTGTCTAATTTAGAGTTCAAACCGTATGGGTCGCTCTGAACCAAACGCCGCGAGATGTGATTCATTTTGGTAAATAAAATTTAGGAGAGGGCTAGTTTGGTCAAAAGCTCAATTTGATACTCGGCTCAGTCTGCACTTGATGGATATCATTAAAACTTGTGTGAATCTTAATGAATTAAATGTGCGTTTGATTAATTTCTTAATGACCAGTTTGGGGGAATCCTAAGAATTCGGTCTGGTTAAGGGAGTCTCCAGCAAAATGATGCCTGCACGATGTGAACATAGAAAGGAAATCAGATAGTGTAATTAATTTTGAAACCGAGGTGTGTAGGGATGCGTTTGAAGCGACAGAGAATCCGACCAAGTGCATATGCCGTGTGTGGTTTAGATGAACTCGTCTGCTCGAAGCCTACTTTTCGTCGAACACCTTCTCCACAAGTCTCCTGCTCTGAGTCCCAGGATCCTCCACCAAATCCAAGCTCAGATCCTCACCAACCCAAGCCCCCAATCCTGTCATCGCCTCCTCTACGAGTTCATCTCTTCATGCTTCCGCTCCGGTGACATCTCCAAAGCCTTCCTTCTACTCCACCACCTCCCAAAGCCCAGTGCGTCACTATGGAACCAACTCATACGCTTCTCCGCCGAATGCAATCCAAGCCCAGAGTTCTTTGCTTTCTATCGCGCAATGCTTCATCAAGGAATCCGCCCGGACAAAGCAACAATTGGTCTGGTTCTCCGGTTTGGCGTTGCTCTTCGCGAATCCTCCAATGTCCCTGGGGCCATCCATTGCCAAATTATGAAGTTTGGTTTTGCTACTGATCGGTTTTTGTTGACTGGTTTGTTGAATTTTTACTCGAAATGTTACTGCTTGAGTGCCGCTGAGCAGCTGTTTGATGAAATGCCTGAGAGGGATGTGATTGCCCACAATGCAATGATAGCTGCACTGAGCGGTCAAGGCCGAGTGGAGGAAGCAAGGAAACTTTTTGACCAAATGCCGGAGAAGAGTTCGGCCTCATGGAATTCGATGATCACTTGCTACTGCAAGCATAATGACCTCTGTGCAGCGCGTGAAATTTTTGACCAGAACCCTGTTAAGGATGTTGTCTCATGGAATGCAATGATCGATGGGTATTGCAAGATGGGGCATATGGTTCTGGCCCGCGAATTTTTTGATCGGATGGGATCTGCGAAGAACTCTGTCACGTGGAATACGCTGATTGCTGGGTACTTGCATCATAGGGAGTTTGGTACTGCACTTGCGATGTTTCAAATAATGCAGATGGAGAAGGTGAGGCCTTCTGAGGTTACCATGGTTAGCCTGCTCACTGTTTGCGCTCACTTGGGGGCATTAAAAATGGGTAGATGGATCCATGCCTACATCAAAAATCATCATTTGAGGACTGATGTCATCTTGGGCAATGCTCTTATTGATATGTATTTCAAATGTGGGAGCATAACTGAAGCACTTGAGGTCTTCCATAGGATCCCCATGAGGAATGTGTTCTGTTGGAATTCAATAATTGCAGGGCTAGGAATGAGTGGTCATGGAGAGCATGCTATTGAAGTGTTCCTTGAGATGGTTGGAAGGGAGAAGATCAAGCCTGATGGCATCACATTTGTCGGGCTATTATCGGGCTGCAGTCATTCAGGTTTGGTGTCTGAAGGCAAGAAGTATTTCTCCCAAATGCACAAAGTATATGGTTTAGAACCGAAGATTGAACATTATGGTTGTATGGTAGACCTTCTTGGTCGTGCCGGATATCTCGAAGAAGCATTAAATCTTGTAGAGACAATGCCTATACTGCCGAACGCCATAGTTTGGGGAAGTTTGCTACGCGCATGCCGTATTCACAAGAATGCTAAGCTTAGTGAAAGAGTGACACAACATCTATTGCAATTGGATCCAAATGATGGAGCTAATTATGTTTTTTTATCGAATATCTACGCATGTTCAAACCGTTGGGATGATGTCGAGAAATGTAGGAAGATTATGATAGAAAAAGGGGTGCGCAAGGTGCCCGGGTGCAGCTCTACTGAGGTGAATAATATGATTCATGAGTTTGTTGTTGGTGATAGGTCACACCCGCAATTCGAACAAATCTATGCTTTTCTAGTCGAAATTGATAGGGAGATAAGGAAGCTTGGTTACCAACCGGTTATAGATTCTGTTCTTCATGATATAGAAGATGAAGAGAAAGAGAATGCAATAATGTATCACAGTGAGAGGATTGCAATTGCCTTTGGACTTATGAGTACAAGTGTAAAAGAGCCAATTAGAGTGGTGAAGAACCTCAGGGTGTGCAGTGATTGCCATGAAGCAACAAAATTTATAGCTAAGTTATTTCAGAGGGAAATAATCGTTAGGGATCGGAATCGGTTTCACCATTTTTTAAATGGAGCTTGTTCTTGTAAAGACTATTGGTGACACTATCAGTGAATTATTCTTCCTGTTCAAGGTGATAAAATATTAAAATTCATCTTGCTGATTGTTCTAACTAAGTTTTATAGTAGCTACTAAACCAACGATAGAGTTCACTTCTTCCACCAAGCTTGCAGTGCTCGCCAATCTTTGCCATCATTTCTATATTTTTTTGGTTTCTTTCTTGAAGAAACCATTACTTCGAAGCTAAATTATACTAATACTCTCTGAACAGAGAGAGACTCTAGCATTTCTCATTCATTAGATGTTAACTTGAAAGTATTAAAGCATTTGAATATTTCATAAATATCTAGAATTCTAGATTAATAACATAAATATCTTAATATCTAGTTTTGGTTGTATATAAGTATGGGCCATTAGTTCTTTGTTTTTATGATCTTTTCTGTAAATACAATGCCTTTGACTTTTAGCTTTAGTCATCTCTATTTGCACATTTTGTCGCTAGTTTGTTTTTTTTCTCTCCTCCTCTCTTGTCTGATATTTTTGCAACTTGGAAGAGTAATTAGTTTTCAAAAATTGCTAGAATTGTAAGAATGTTTTTTTGTTGTTCAATGTATTCCCTCTTTCATGCTTTGACCTTTAATGTGTTACCAGTAATTAGTTTTAATGTCCATGCTTAGGAGTCAATGGTATCTATAAGTATATCAGTTCAAGATGACACCTCTAGTAGTGTTTTTAATTATGATAGAACAAAGAAAAAAAATTATGTGATCCATATTTGAAAGTTATTCGATCCATATCCAGAATCACCCGTATCCGTTTAGTTAGGATACAGTTTTGAATTTTGCTATCCATGTCCAATATCTGTACCTAAATCTGTATCCGGACTAAAAATATGAGAAAGAAGAAAAAGAGAGGGAGAGAGAGGAAATGATAGAGAAGAAAGAAAAATTGAAAAAGAAAACAAAAAATAATAAAAAACTCATTCGAGATTGTTAGATCTTGGTCGGAGATCTACTCAATCGCTAGTGGTGAAACCTTGAAAGAGGTGAGAAAGAAGAGAAAAAAGAGAAAGAAGAGAGAGAGAGAGAGAGAGAGATGGCTAGAAGAGTGGGGACATCATATGGTCGATACTAGCCAATGAGCTGGTTTTAGCCAGGACTGGGATTGGCTAGGGCTGATCTCACTCGGAATTGGCCGAAATTGGAATCCATGGTGGGAATGTTGCCCTAGTTAGGGCCGATCCCACTCGGAATTGGCCGAAACTGGAATCCATGGTGGGAATGTTGCCCTAGTAGATGAAAATGAAAGAAGTGAAGTAGATCAGATTTATGCCAAATCTAGACTATACATTTGTATGAATTCTTTCTTTCTTCTCTCAACTTCATTGTATATAGTTGCTAGCGAGTAATGGGATTGATACTGGGTTGAGTCAATGTTAGGTTCAAAAAAGAAAATCCAGCTTGAAATCTGAATCATACTTAGAAGATATTGTTATGGATGCGAGTAGGTTGAATACTGGTATAGTGGCAGTTTTGCATCGGATGAGGTGTGGTAGGGCTTATAAAATTTGTCACCCACAACCAAGTTAGAGTTGTATGTCTTCAGATACCTTGTAATGCCGGAATATAAAGTACTGTTAGTTCTTCACTTGGTCTCATCTGCTCAGCATACTATGTTGTGCCAATTCTCATGATGGAACAATGTAAGTAGCTGTAAACTGTCTAGAAATTTTTTAATTTAATTCCTGTTATCTGGTTCGACATTGGAAGTTCCCCTTGATACATCATTGATCTATGGGTCCTGTTTTAGCCAATATATGCTTTCAGAATTTTTAGCTTGAATATGGGCAGACAGCACATAGTTCCTTCTACTTCTATTTTAAACAAAAGCTGCTCCTACTGGTTCCTGTTGATGTAGATTTGCTTTTACACATCAGACCTTAATGAAAATTCTGATCTTTTTTTTTCCTACTTGTAGATTAGTCTGATACTCTGATGTTTCTGTTAAATATGAGCTTTCTTCTTACTATGAAATAATCCTTTTTTAGGAAAATGCGCTTTAGTTTAGGAGAATATCGGCATATACATGGACAAACATATAACATACAGGTATATTTTGTTGTGTGTGTGTGTGTTTGTGCACGTCCCTATTTGTGTCAACAATTAACTGACCTGTACATAATTATGCAGCTTGTTGAGCTTCTGAAATCCTGTGATTACCAAACTTCGGCAATTGGTGATGGTGGGAATGATGTAAGGATGATACAGCAGGAAGATATTGGTGTAGGGATTAGCGGTAGAGAGGGGCTCCAAGCTGCAAGGGTGGCAGAATATAGAATTGGAAGTAAGTTTTTCAATGATTTTGTCCTTTTAGATTCATTGTCATAATTTAATTCACTCTTACAAGCTGTATGGTCTTGCAATTCTTTTGACCAGTAGGCATTCTTAGATATTAGATTTAGTGTTTCTGAAATTTTCTGTTATTCAATGTTGCTTAGGATATTGTTATTTGTTTGGGAAGCTATATATATTTCATTAGATAATACTGGAGTTATGTCTGTACCCTTATATCAGGTTGATTAGATACAGTCTATAGTTTTCATATCAGAATTTTGATTTCACCTTACAAATTGAGTTGGCAGGAGATGAGTGTCTAGAAGCAAATTGTAGTTAATATTGTACAGCATCTTATTCTTTATGCTTCTTAGTGTTATAAAAGTTCACAATACAAGTGTCAATGGAAGCCTATCATATTGTGACATTCTAATATGCTTGCGTCCTCTATATGAAAGTAAGTGGTCATGTTAGCCTTTTGTTAGATGGTTTCCACTCACATTCTGTTGTGTGACATTTTATTTCATCACATTCTTTTGTAGATTAAAGTTCAATATGCGAAACGTCGCCTCATTTAGGAGTTAGAGCATCTATTACCATCTAGATTTTTGCCATAAAATTATAAAATAATATTGTTCCAACAAGGTATGGCATGGAGCCGTTCTATTTGACACAGAAATCTGCATGTTCGATTACATTCCCTCACCCCGGTGATCCAGGGACTCGAAAGTCGCACTATTTAATAGAGAGCTGGAAGAGGGTCTCGGCCTCGCTCAAGTTGCCCCAGCCAACTTCATGGACGTGTGGATCTTGAAGGGGAGCAATGGTAGCAGCGGAGCAGTTTGGACGAGGAAGTGCAGGATATCCATGCAAGATAATGTAACCAGAAGTTTTAACTGCCGAGCCCGTTGGTAAGCAGAGGTGGAGAGATTTGGTCTCTGGGGCAATAAGGCGATTTGATCATCTATAACCACAGCAGCACTGGGTTAGTATTCAAGAAGGTTAGAGTGGGTAGTAAATTTGATATTTGGACGATATGAGTTACATAAGCTTTTGAATTGATATCGTTGATTTGTTGTTGTTTCTTTTATACTTGGGAAGCTTATAATTAAGCAAATGTAAGAGTTTACAATCATATACGTTCTGCATTTTATTCGCTGTGTATATATTATTTTCGATGTACATTAAAGCTGTAAAGCATTAAATTAAGCTGATGAGATTATAATAATTTATCTTCTTCCCTCCCTCTCTTGAAGAAACCCACTTGTGATATCCATGGGCATGGTGTTAAACTAATATAGGCATAAGTCTTGTATATTTCTCTCTTTTCTTCTCATTAAACCTTTTTTTTTTAGCTCTCAAAAAATAAAATTTCATGGGATTCATAAATAAATAAATAAAACTATTTTTAATTTGTGTTATATGTAGATTTAATCTTTCCAAATAGGCAAAAACACTAGACTTAATTTTAGTTCTAACTATAGGCCCAAAACCTTATGATGATGGGCCACCAAAATTCAAATTAGAAAATGTAAACCCTCAACATGACAAAGCTTAAACTATCATCAAATTTATGATCTATGCCATAAACTTATTTCCTTTTTCTTTTAATCTTTCCAAAAAAAAATCAAAAGAGCATATAAATATATAACTTGTATTCATCCAAGATACTAGGACCATTTTAGGTGGAGTATTTACCTCATGATCAAATTAATGCCAAGCTCTCAAAACTAGCTACTTAGTATTGAAGAATAAGAACTCCCAATCAATATATCAATTAGAGATTCCTTATGAGCTAAATTAAGTAGAACTCATACAATGATTAATATTCTCTCAATCAAATTGGCATAAGGGGAAAGGAGACTTAACAAGTTTGAACTTTCTTATAAATTATGAATAAAATTAAGTATAATACTGTCCATTAATTACCTAACAAGTTTGAACTCTTTAGTATTATCAAATTGTTTAGGCTAAATTATATATTAATATGTATGCGAAAAAGTGGCGAGCAAATAAGAGGGCACAACTCTCCACAACCTCCTAAAAATTTCCACTCGGCTAGTAAAGTAAGCAGCACTTTTATTGGGAATCGTTGAGATAGAAAATTAATTGCATAAATATCTTTGAGACATTGATGCATACGAATAGGAAAGTGCCATAAGATAAGACTTTTTATAAGATAAAAGAACAAGGAGGAAAGACAAAGAGAAATGGACAGGGAAACAAAACAGTGTGCTACTATTTGTGCCTGCATTGCATTAGTCACTTGATAACAAGTATATATATATATATATATATATATATATATATAGAGAGAGAGAGAGAGAGAGAGAGAGAGAGAGAGATATGGTGAAAGAGTTTTTGATAGTGTTTAATTCTCTATAGCAATAATAAAAATACTGATAAATTTAGTATTTTTATCTTCGGACAATTTTTTACCTTAATTACTGAAAGACTAAGTTAAAGAGATTTATATATATAAAACGATGATAAGTTCTGTGTTTTAAAACCAGGTAAAAATGCTGAACAATATTTTTGCTTACGGAAAAAACGATGATCAGTTCAACGATTTTATTAGGGCCACAGTAAATTAGAATATATTTGGTAATAAATTTGAGGAGTAGATTATTTTGATAAAAAAAATTAGAATAGGCTAGTTTGGTCAAAAACTCATAGAGGAATCCTCTGATATCCATTTTAAACTGCAATAAAATCTAGGACAATATGCTTCTAGTAAATAACCTCTCTCTAATTTTCTTGGAATTTTTGTGGATGAAAACTTTTAAAATATCGTAATTGACACTGCATTCTTTAAAATATCATAATTGACATCAAAACTGTTGTGTTATTTTAAATATATTATTAGTTAAATCTAGTTAGTCATTATTAAAACATAATTTAAATCTAAAAGGACTATTTTATCCTTGTATAAATTATAAAAAATAATTTAAAAGTTATCTGATATTAAACCTAATATCATAATACAACAAAATATATCTTATTTTATATGAGTTTAAAATTGTTCATAAATATTTTACACTCTAAACTTATAAAAGAGATTATTTTTTAGTCATTTACATATATTAATTAACTTTAATAATAATCTATTAGAAACATTCTATTAAAAATTAATTATAAT
Organism: Typha latifolia; assembly: GCF_019914945.1. NCBI lineage: Eukaryota > Viridiplantae > Streptophyta > Magnoliopsida > Poales > Typhaceae > Typha > Typha latifolia. The sequence continues at coordinate 1,759,009 of NC_133100.1, forward strand.
AATAATTTTTTTCTTATAAAGATGCCAATTTTATAAGGCTACATACATCTTACTAGGTGGTCTAATCGAGCCGAGTTCTGTTCAAGCATAGTTTGAAATTTATTTTGAATCTACACCAAAGCATCAAGTTTGTTTTTCTTCTCTTTATCAATTCCAACATATTTTAATTAGTTTGAGCCAAGATCGAGCTAATTTCGAGCTACTATGCAAATAGATTCAACCTATTTCAAATCTAGCATAAATTAGCCTTGAATTGAATTTTGGGTGGTCTACACTATGTATATATATATATATATATATATATATATATATATATATATATATATATATACCTAATATAATTGACCAAGCTTGTTGTTTCAAAAGTGCTTGAACCTATGATTTCTCCAATATAATTTTCTAATTGTGAAGTAGATATGGTATGTATGTTTTTGGTGGTCAACATTGAACATTAAGAAGATGAACTCCAACCATGCAACCAAGTATGACAATGGTTGCAAGTGAGAGATGAAAGATGCCCAATTGTTCTTTTGATCTCCAACACAACCAACTTGATCCTTGTCTATATATTGGTTACAAGGAAACACAAAAGATCCACTGGTTGGATACGACATGGCTGTAGAATGAGAGAGTTGCAAAAAATTATACACACACAAAAAGAGAAAAGAAAAAGACATTACCTTTAATTTACATTATCCATTTAAAAAAATATATTATATTTAAAATAATGTCTAAAAATTGTTCCAAGTAATTATCCGTTTTAATGTCTCTATGTAAACCCTACCAACTAGTTCGCAAATTATGATAGAAATATAAAATTTAGCTGCAAGATACAAATTTTAGTTATCGATAACAATGGCGTTTATTATAATAGGGGTAATTAAGAATCTATTTACTCTCTTTTTTCAAACATAAAAGATTGAGCATGTATTATAATGTATTCTTTTTAAAATATTTCTATGAATCATCTCTTAAAGGCTTCAACATTATGATTGATCTTTTTATTTATTTTTTACATGAGACAGACAAGTTGGGAATAAATACATGAGACCTGCATCTCCTGCTGTGGTCAATGCATCAGTTTTTTTCAGGACAATATTTCACATTTGCATGCATTCAGATCCTGAGCAGATCTACAGCCTTAACTCCTTCAAATCTTCTGAGAAATTCTTCTCTCCTTCCAAGAAAGATTATCAGTTAATCAGGCCAAATCTAGCCAAGAGAGAGTGCTTAGAAACTAGTCTGAAGTATATATTTTTTTAAAATAAAAAAAAATAGATCATAAGCATGTAGACTAATTATAAGTTAGCGATAGAGATCCCGGCGAAAAATTCACCAATTTTAATATGAATGTCTATAGAGAGATTCAATCGCATGACTTTTATTATGAGACTACTATGGCCCATAACAAAAGTTTATGTTAAGTTTAATTTAACAAAAACCTAACAAAATGGAACAAATAAGAAGAAGAATACTTCATCTATTCTAAATAATATTTTTATATTTTCTAAATTCACTTGTGGCACCCCTATAATATGATCCTTCACATTTAATTTTAGTGTTTTAGAGGCTGACTCTATTTTATCGGAAATTAATATATCAAATAATAGGGTGTGAGTTGGTATATTTTAGACTCTATTAGTAAACAACAAAAAATATAATTTATTTAGAAAGAGCTCTTAGTACTCTATTATATATTATCTCTCCAACACATCGATCATGCATATTTAAATGTAATAATCGCATATGATATAATCATCGTAGATATCTGAATTTAATTTTAAATATAACTACACTCGTGTATATAATCAATACGCTGACATGCATCTAGCGAAAAATAAGAACAATCCAAAACCAAAAGTATACCAAATAATCTAAGTTGATACTATTTCAAAGGATTAAGATGGAAAAAAAGAGAAGGAGAAAATAGAAAAGCTCACAAACCAAATCACTTTCTAATCATTTAAAAGCCCTTGTGATCCATGACACAAAAGGTTTCATCATTCACACTTTGAACTTCTGATTCAAGATTTCAGCCATATATATTTATATAATCCATTATCAAAGTTTTGAGCCATTAAGGAGGTGACAAATGTCCACCAAACTTAGGTAAGCTCTGAGTACCTTCTTATCCTATCTCCCTAAGAATATTAAAAGATTATTCATAGAAAAGAATATTGAAAGCAGCACAAACACATGGGTCTTTATAATTCAATGATTGAATGCCATGTTATCCACCTACAATGGAGAGAAGAGAGAAGAGAAGAGAGAAGAGAGAGAGAGAGAGAGAGAGAGAGAGAGAGAGAGGAGAGAGAGAGAGAGGAGAGGAGAGGAGAGAAGAGAGAAGAGAGAAGAGAGAAGAGAGAAGAGAGAAGAGAGAAGAGAGAAGCATCTTGGAAGCCAGTGAATAGTACTCGATTTAATATGTGACACCGAGATTATTTATTGAACGATAATCTTTAGAATAACACCTTATATTTTTGTAATTTATGATTAACACCCCCCTCACCCCCTCTTACTGTCTATAATTTTTGTAGGGATAATTCTCTTTTCGCCTCCTGAGCTATCACTTTCTTATACAATAATTCGTTGAACTTTTTCTAGGTATATAGTGACTTTTGAACTATCTGGAATGACTCACTTGATCATACTAAAAATAAAAATTCAAGGAGTCGTTATGTACAAATTCAGAGGTCATGAATAGAAAGAATGATAGTTTAGGAGGCGGAAAGATAATTATCCTATTTTTATATCACACCTTGGGTTACCTTAACCTAACTAATCTCTTTTAGAAAATGATATCTAAATAGAAAAGGAATATTCTAGTAGGAACAACTAAGTTTACCTTATATTAAAAAGATAATTTTTATATAATTGCCGCGACATTATTTAAAATATCAAAATTACTATTAAAATCTTTTGACTACTCTTTTAGAATTATCATTATAGTAAATTTTTAATAAAATATTTCTAATATATACACATATAAATAACTAAAATATTTCCCTCTCCTTTTTTTTCAGTTTAGAGTGTCATATAAAACAAGATATATTCTACTTTGGTATTGGGAATATTACTTAATAACTTTTACATCATTTCTAATAGCTTATACAAGGGCAAAATAGTCTTTTTACATCTAAGTTATGTTTTAGTGACAATTATATAAAAATTCCTATTAAAAATTTCCATTTCTTCCTTTAGCCCTTCTATGTAACTTCTAAAACACCTTTGTTTCGACAACATATTTCTCAAGCTTAATTTAGTAAAATTTAGTTAATATAAGATAAGATCAGTTAGTCAAAATAACGTAGCAGGGAATGATATGATTAATTGTACGCAAAAAGAAGGGATCAAATTTAAAACAGCTCAATAAAAATTAGGATTTTAATTATAAAAAAAATTCTATTCACTTATAGATCTCAAAGAAGAGAGAGAGAGAGAGAGAGAGAGAGAGAGAGAGAAAGGAATTAAGAAGTATGTTGATATTTAGAGGTCGGTGGATGGTCAACAATGGAGAAGCAACAAGAGGGTTGTTAGATCTTGACCGTAGGTGGTCACAATTTGTTTAATTTATTTACCAGACCAAAAGTATATTTCCAATAAATTAATCCTTTCTTAGGCCACTTAATAGCTTTCTCTTGTCCAAGTACCAAGGAGTTAGAAATTTATTTTGTTATAGTTAATTATTATTATTATTATTATTATTATCATTATTATCTCTTTTCATATTATAATAATTATTATAATCTCTAACTGTATTAAATCGCTTGCTCTAAAAGTCTTAGTTCGTAGAGAACGGTGATTTTTATATTTTATATTATAAAAAAATTTGTATATAATGCGCTATTTTATATTATTATTATTTTTACTATTTTTAAATTGAGCTTTCTGATTTAGCGAATATGTGCAGAAAATACCTTACGTTAGATTTAAACTAACACCGTGAGAATATTTTATTAAGTAAATATATTTTATTTTTAAAAGGACTAAAATATCCTTATTATGACTTGGTTGAGGGTATTTTTGTAATTTTTAGTATAGTTAACTTAATTTAAAATTTTAGCTAAGTTTAATTAACTGATCTAATGGCAGGATGTTATCTATAAATATTTGCTAAATTATAAGGCTCGATTTGTAAATAGTGAAAATATAAGGTATAAACTATAATTTTATTAAAAGATACAGTGTTATATACAAATGTTCTTATATTATAATATGAATACTCTCTAAAATACTGACATGAATGACTAACTATTAAATTCCATCAATTTAATTCGAAACAAATTATAAACAAGTATTACGTTACCTATAAATAACCATTTTTAAAGACAATTAAATATTTAATTTCTCTAAATCTATTTAAATAAACCGTAAAATAAGATTAAAAAAAAAGGGATGTATCTTGGATTAAGAGAAGTTGCATGGATTATAAGATTCGGGCTATATTTTATTCAAATTGCAGTCTAATACCAGCAAAACCAAACCAGCGAACTTTTCATTTATAGGGACTAAATTGGGTACAAGAAAGTACACAAAAAGTCAACGGTAAAGCTTAACAAAAAATAAAGTCAATGGTAAACTTCAATTTTTTTTATTTCTTTTTCCTTCTTTTTTTTGGCCCTTTTTTGCTTTAATGCCTAGAAAGTCGTTGGAGGACGTGAAAGAAAATGTAGCACGCCTTCTCAGCCGCCCTAGCTTTTTGATGCACCGACTTGTAAATTTGACCCCAAGGATCTACAAATATGAAACCTTTGCAATTTTAGGCTAATTAAGTTTCTAAAACCTAAGTAAGAAGATTTCTATATTTTTGGGTAACCACAAAGTGATACTCATAGGATTAGGTCAGAATTACAGTTAGAAATGAGCTCATTTAATATTCTCTTGATAACATTTTTAAAATATTTATGTATATATATGGTAGATTTTTATGTGTATACTTTTAAAAAGTTTTTTTATTTCTAAGTTTCATGTTTACTCATGTGTTGGCGACGGCTTAGAAGCCGTTCGAGAGCCGGCACTGTGGGCTGAAGGGAAAGCTCTCGTACCTGAACTGTTGGTTGTTGTGGGTCACAACAGTGTAGAGGTTGAGATGGATTCGCTTGAGTTAGTCTAGATTTTGAAGAATAATGTCAAATGTTTATGGTGTCTTAGAGGGTTAGCTGTCGAGTGTAAAGCGTTACTCAGCTCTTTTGCAAACAGTTGTTTGAGTCATATTATGAGAGAAGGGAATCGTGCTCTGATTTTGTTAGGGCTAATAGACTCTTTTTTTCGCGAGTTATGTAATATAATTTTTGCAAATGCTTTGACCCCTTTTGAAGGGATAAGTCGAGCTAAATTAAGCTAATTTCTCAAAACAAAAAATTACCAAGTGTGTCCTTTCAAATCCCCAATTTTTATATGGTTACTCTTCGTATTAATTTTATAATTATAAATTAAAATCTTATTAATTTAATATAAAAAATAAAAATAACTGTTATTTAGTTATGAGGTTATCAATGAAAAAAGGGGTTTTAGAGAAATATCTATAAAAATAACAAATGTTATGAAATGGAGGACATTACAATTTACCCCCCTTATAATTAAGCTAAGTTCAATTAATTTGATACTTTTTTTATTAATATTGAACTTAATGGATGTAAAAAAAAAAAAAACCAAAAAGTTGTTGCTAAATTGGACCACCGTTACGCACGTGTTTGTCCTGTAATGCAAAAAGTTAGCTACACGCGCAAACACAGCTAATTTAGCTTGGGGAAAATGAGGAGGGAGCCTTTAGGGGTAAAATGGTAACACCTGGAATTGTGGGCCATTTTTTGAGATTCGAACCGGAACAATCTGAACCCGACCCGGTCCGGCTTAAGCGGCGGGCAGGAATTAATTGCAATGATTGACCCGGGCAGAAGGGAATCCTTTCTTTATTCAATTAAATCCCCTCTTTAATATTAATAACTAATAAGTACATGCCAGAACAAAAAAAGGTACATGTAAAATATAACAATTTCTTTTTCCCTTTTCAAATTTATAGATAAAGCCCTCTATTTCCCATAAATAAAGTATAAGTGTGAGTGCGTCAATACATTAATTTTATACTAATTTTTAGATGCAAATTTAGTATGCTACAACAACAAATATATATAGATTTTTTCATAATAAAATAAAAACGAACACTAGGGTTGTTACCACATTGATATATATATTTTTTAAACCCTAGAAAAGGCTATCTCTTTCTTTTGACCCCAATGATTGCAAGAGATAAAAATCCTTGAGAAGCCCACCCCATATTTCACCTTGGTTTCCATAAAATATTATCTTAGAAATAGTTTAATTGGCAAATGGAAGGAGATGCGAGAGTCCCACATAAGAATAACTTATTAGGTTTAGAGTAAGAGGAGGGGGATAAAAAATAAAGGTGAGGGATTGGTGGAAACCCACTCCCTTCTCCCCCTCTCCCCCTCTCCCCCCTCTCCCCCCCTCTCCCCTCCTATAAGAATAGTTTTATTTTGTTTAGCTTCCAGTAGCATGTTATCAAGAAGACATAAGCACTAATGAATTGGATAACGACAATTAACACAACTATGGATTTGAATAGTATTTGAGTTAGGTCACAACAAACCTAGCTATTTGTTTAGATAGAATAAGTGTGCTACTTTGGAATAGTTTTTTTTTTTTTTTTTTTGTTGTTGAAATTTTATGTTTGATGTGGAATAAGTTTATGATTCGAATATTTTTATTCCATGTTTTGGTTTGGATAAAATTTTTGGAATACCTCATCCATTTTGTTCTAAAATGCAAGAGATCCATTTGCTCTCTTTAATATTAAACCCACCGCTTTAGAATATGTTATGCTAAAAGAATAGTTTGATATAGGATAAGAAGGGTAGATATAAGAAAATAAAGATCCCATTTCATTAATCTAATATATAAATCATTAAATCTTCTCAGTGAATAATAAGCAGAATAAGCCCTAGTTAAACAGAGACGTGAATGAAGATGCGAGGGAAATGATCGTCCAAGACCCTCTTAAACTTCAGCAATCTCTGTTTGCCTATTGTTATATCTATTTGTGATGCTATCTATATCGTGTAAATTATAACAAATTAAAATAAAATTATATTTCGATCGAGAATTATAAAAATAATATTTTCCAAGTATTTATATTAAACTAGAAAATGAGTAATGACGTCAATTTAATTATTTTTATTCCTTATTTCAACTATCATAACCGAACACCATTTTACCCTATCATTTTTATTCTAATACTTATCATTCTTTTAGCAAACCAAAACCAAAATGGAAATTGAAATTGAAATAAAAGTTTTCTTTTTTTATTTTAAATAACTTCTCATTTTATCCTAATTATAATCTTATTTTATTTAAATATAGTGAAATGATGGGAACTTTTAACAAATTTTTTCGATATTTTTAGACTTGAACAGGGGATCTTTTCACCAAACTATGTCTATTTATAATATTTTTACGTTAAATGTAAAATAATAAATTAGTCAGCACTTTATTTCAAATATAAAATACTAATATATTAAATACTAAAGATGGAAAGAGAAGGTGGTAAAAATTATTATAGAGACCCAAGTAGGATTACGTGAACATAGCCGCACTTAAGAGGATCTCAAGAAATTTCACTACTCTTTTAACGGCTGGATTATTTTTCCAGCCAATCAATCAACTGCTGCCATTTATGGCTACAGTACGTTCATGTAACCGTGGATGTACACAATCCCCACTTTATCCATGTCCCTTCTCCTACATTTTTAGAGCCCCGAGTAGAAAAGAAGAAAGTTAAACTCTCTCTCTCTCTCTCTCTCTCTCTCTGAAACCCCCCTCTCTTCCTTTCCTCTGCTTGCCTTTCCTTGCTTGTCTCTCTCTCTTTCTCTGTCTCTGCATTAAGCCTGTGAGGCATAATCCCGAACACCTTTCCCGCACTAAAAGGGGAGGCTGCTAGTTTTCACGTCCAAGGCCCGGCATCTTCTCGCCGTCGATCGCGGTGGCACCACCCCTCTTTATATATATAATCTCATAGATGTAAAAGGTCAAACATTTGTGCAATTCCCTCATAAAAATCCCACCTTTTTGCTTCCTCTCTTACTCCTCCCCATAATTCCCCATCTGGGTCTCTTCCATCTCGGCCTTGTCGCCTCTTTTCCATGGAGCAGGAGAGATTTTTCAATAACCCAGCTGCTCTAAACTGGCAATCTTTAAACGCCCAAATGGCGCCGGAGTTGAATTCCGTCTCCGGCGCCGACCAATCCTTTCTCAACCTCAACTGGGAGCAGTCTATGGACCACAGGAACCATTTTGAGTCCGCTCTCAGCTCGCTCGTGTCGTCTCCTTCCTCCAATCCTTCCACAGCCGGCGTCGCCAACGACAGCGTCGTAATTCGTGAGCTCATAGGCCGGCTCGGGAGCATCTGCAACTCCGGCGAGATATCGCCCACCTCGCGTTTCCACAGTACGAACACGTCTTGCTACAGCACTCCTCTCAATTCCCCTCCCAAGATTAACCTCTCCATGATGGATCACCACCCGGTGCAGCTCCCGCCGTTCGCCGCCGACCCTGGCTTCGCCGAGAGAGCGGCGAGGTTATCGTGCTTCGGGGGGCGCAGCCAATTTGGTCTTCCGGGGCAATTCGGGCTCCCGGAGGCCGAAAAGCTGTCGAGGGTCTCGAGCAGCCAGTCCCTTAAGGCCACCGGCGAATACGGCGCCGGGCAAGAGGCATCTTCGGCATCCGATCGGGTTCCCGAGAATGGAGAGACACCCATTAAAGCTAACAACGAGAACAACGCAAGGAAGAGGAAAGCGGCTCCTAAGGGTAAAGGAAAGGAGACTCCTTCACCTTCCTCCATTACTATCAGTACAAAGGTACTTGTCATGTGGCTAAAGTTTGCTCTTGCAACTATAGTTATCTCTTGATGCATTTAAAAGGTGGAAACTTTTTTACAATCTCAGATGGCAGAGGAGGATACAAATGCAAAGAGATGTAAACCAATTGCTAATGGAACAGAAAAGGATGTGACAGCGGAGCCGGAGACTGAGACTAATGGTGGTTTGGAGAATAAATGCGAAGTTAATCAGAAGAAGGGGAAGGAGAACAATGCCAAGCCGGCCGAGCCCCCGAAGCAGGACTATATCCATGTCAGGGCGAGGAGAGGCCAGGCGACGGATAGCCATAGCCTTGCCGAAAGGGTAAGAAGATGACATTGTTTTCCATCTTGGTGCTACTTAAAAAAAAAATTTCTCCTTCATTAATGATCTTTTATTTGGATTGCCAGGTGAGAAGAGAAAAGATCAGTGAGAGGATGAAATTTTTGCAAGATCTGGTCCCTGGTTGCAATAAGGTAGTGCATTTTCTCACATAAATGCTACTTATACCATTTAATTTTGGTGAGTCCTTGTCTCATTCTATAACATTCTTGTGTAGGTAACAGGCAAAGCAGTTATGCTTGATGAGATTATAAACTATGTGCAGTCATTGCAGCGTCAAGTCGAGGTACAGATACTATCAAAATTCATTTCTTGATGAGATTCTAAGCTAATTTGATCTGTCTAATTTGTTACAATTTCTGGCTTCAGTTCTTGTCAATGAAGCTGGCAACCGTGAATCCACTGCTCGAGTTTAAAATGGATAATGTCCTCCCCAAAGACGTATGCCTTTTGCATTCTTCTTGATCAAAATTTCACATGAACACTTAGTTTTAAGTTGTTAGCCTTAAATTGGGTTTTCTTTGCAATTCCAGATGCATCAAGCATGTGGGCCTATGCCGCCACAAGCTTATCAATTAGAGGCCACAAGAATGCCATTCTCGTTTCCTCAACAACCTCAGGGGACCCCTCTCCAGAGTGTTGTGACTAATGGCATGGAGATGCACTCCTCCTTTATCCCGGTGGACTCATCTCTGCGTCGTGGTCTGAGCATACAACTTCCTTCCCTTGATGGATTTGGAGATGCCTCCTCTCAGGTAACAAATTTCACAGTGATGCCGATGTTTAGAACCTAAAAGGATGACATTATAATGTGAAAAATATTGTGCTTTCAGCTTGGGACTTTCTGGGAGGATGATCTTCATACTGTTGTCCAGATGGGCTATGGGCAGAGCCAAGAGGCTGGATTCCCCTCCTCTCAGAGCTTTAATGGTAGGTGAATTGGAGCTCAAAAGTTTCAATCTGAAAATTAATGCAACAAAACTCTCACAATGTTCATATATCTGATGCAGGCCAAATGCCGACATCTCACATGAAGATTGAACATTAATCGATTGATTTCCAAGTACAGGAGGCCGTTGTATATACCGCATTGTTGGTTTGAAACAGCTCAGGAAGCTTTGAGCTGACAACCATTAGGTCCGAGCACGATATTCGTGCAAAGATTACTTCAACACCATATGTAAGATTGTAACATGGTGACGATGAGGGTCGAATAGCGGAATCTTATCTTGAGCTATAGCTATCTTTTGTGTTCGAATGAGAATATTACTACTCATTGATTGAGGAATATGTTTTCCCTGCTGTTTATCACAATTATTCCTTTCTTCACGTCTCTTGTGTAATAATTGTGGAAGAAATTTGAAACCTTAATCTGCTTATAGAGTACTTTCAATGAGTGGATAAACAGCTGTATGAGGACATATAAGTCTCATTTAAAAAAAAATTCTTTTATCAAGTGTGAAAAATCCTGAGCTTTTGTACAGTTCAATTCTTCCTATTTGAGCTGGATTCAACAAACTTCACAGTATCTAACCTCTTCTCTTCAATGGATACAGAGCCTAAGCCAACTAAGCTGAGAAAATCTATCTCCCATTGACTACATTCTTTATTCTCCTACCACCAAACTAAGCAGTGCTCCAGAGCTGGCAAAGTAGGCAGACCTTTTTTTGAGGAGAATGGCATCAAACTGACCAGGTTGGCAAAAATTTGGGTTTGACAAGGATCAATCAGCAAAAAAATAATGTCTGGAAATCCTAGATGCTGAAGCTTTACAGTTCACACACAAAGGGGAAGAAATGAATACGAATTGTGTTCCAAAGTGGATAGATTCCTTCCATCATAAGATGGCATATCTTATAACAACTCCATTTACATTCTGTTATAAAATTTCTGGTGAATCTTTAGAGTATATACTAACCTAAATGCTTTTGTTGTCTGTAGGTACCCAAATAAGTCTAAAAGGGCATGGAAGGTTGCATGTCATTATCCACTGTAGGCCTCTAATTTAGACAAGCATCAGTGGGTGCTTTCCTACTGATTGAGACACCACTGTAACTGATCATCACTGTATGTTTTCTTATCTCTTTTAACTTGCGTAAAATTCAAGAGTTATCAATTCTTAGATGAAGTTTATGGGTCCATCTGAATCTGGTACTTGGTTTACAACATGTTTGTACTCGATCCTGCTATCGTTTTCACGTTCATGTGCACTAGGTTGGGGACCATGGCAAATGCAACTAACTCCACTAGGCAAACTACCATCTTTCAGCTTAGATTGAAATGTGGATGCCAAAGCTTGCTGTCCTAAGGAAACAGTTAGGCATGATTGAAATTGTTCACCTTTGCCAAATGGAACAGGGCTGTCAAGGTCTTCCTCAATTTTTTAACTTGGGTCTTGGTGGGTGGATGAGAATTTTTTTTTTTCTCTTCTCTCAATCCAATTCCCTCATCAGAGCAAGATCCTTGGAAGATCATGTCACTCTCCAAATCTCCCTAGTGATGGATCCATTTTGTCTACTTCCTTTCGCGCTCAGAAGCGCGCGAAGATTATATTAATTTGGTGGTTGGGATATCTTTGGAATGCCTTATTTTTTTTCAGCTAAGAATACAAAATCTTCCTCTGTAATACTTGATGATCTTGCTTGAATTTTAACAGGTCAACAGAATGAGATAGCAAGGGACTTCTCAACTGTTAACACTCAAGGAGGGGACGACAATTAGGTCATGAAAAACATTGGCTTGTGGCCTAACTGAGCAAAATGGTCCTTTTATTGGGGGAGAGAGCCCCAAATGCAAGTGTAGGTAGGATGTCTGCTTTAGAGTTTCATATCATCAACAGGAGTGGATATTGTCTCATGAGCAACTTGAGTACTCGACCACCCCGTGACATCTCTTTTAATCAATTGGAGTATAAAGCAAGTGAAATGATACCAAGAGGAGAATTTTGCATGATATATAACTATTTATTTGCATTAATCAGACCTACAATAATTGGAAATTTAACGGTGTTTCGGGTAAATTAATATGAGCTCTTTTAATCATCTGAGTCAGATCAAGACACTTGGTGATAAAATAAGATAAGAAGTTTAATTGAGTAAATTAATTCTAGCCTAAAAGCCTACTAACATCTTCTAAGATAAGTTTTAAACCAGTTTAGTGAGCACTAAATTTATTTAGCATGTAAATAACAGTTTATCTCAAAAACAATTCAGAGCAAAACTCATTCTTCTCTCTCCCCTCTTATTTATCCAATATTTTATATTGATCAATTAAATTAAATTATCAATTTATCTTTAAAAAGGCATCACTATAATTAATTATCATTTCAATCTTTGTCTCACTTTCTATCCAGAGTATTTTGGTTATTTAATAAAATATCCCCTCCTCAATTTATTATTTTTTTAGGTCACATCAAATATAATCATGATACTTACCAAAACACTATATTATTCTAAACCTAATTTTTAAGCTACTTTAAAAAAAATTAAGTGTAGCTAATTAGAAGTTGAGATAAGTAAAATAGTTGTTATCCAAACTAATATTTCTCCTTTGTCATATGAGAAAAGTTTGAGGTCACAAATCAGTGACAGGACTAAGAGAAAGAAAGTAAAAAAAAAATTTGATGTGCCATTGTGGAGTGTAGCAATAGGCAGAAATATTCTGTCAATCTTTGTCTTTTTTATTATATGGGTCAGATCAACATCATTTAGCAAGTTGGACTTCAAAATGATAGAATAGGTGTTCAGGTATCTCTGTCAACCGACTGGCATTGAGTCCTATCAACTTGCAGGGTCTAATCTCTTGTGCACTAATTTGCAAAGATTAAGGTAGTCTAAGTTATGATTAAGGGTCTCAAAATGATTAGGACCTTTCCTAAGCATACTTAAAATGGTTAAAATAGAGCTTGTGATTACTAACATGGGACAATGACTCTTATTTGCTTCTGATATGATTAGAATTGTCAAATAGAATCACATCACTGTCAACTTGAGATTGTTTTCTTATCATTAGTTTGGACAAAGTTCTGTTTTAATCTTTACCTCTTAATTGCTTCCCAATGGCTTTTGGGTTTGGTTTAAAAAGCTTTAGGTATGGGCCTTTGGGCCAATACTGCTGCTAAGAACCTGAAATTTTAGCCCAAGCATTTAGTTCTGGGCAGGGTAATAGGTTTGATATCTTAACTGATCCTTTTCTCACTATCATTCCCTTGGGCCTATATATATATATATATGCTAATATGATAGTTAAAGAATTTTTTTTTAGATGAACTGTGGAAAGTTTAGGATTGAATGGAGATCTTTGTGAAATTTATGGTTAATCCTAGATTGGGTAGCCCGGGTGAGTAGGGATTAAAACTTTTTATACCCGGATAGAGTGAACCTATCCCCTGTCTTATTTAGGTTGTATTCTTTGTTATGAAAAATTATTAGAGCACTGTCTCCTCTTTTAATCAAGAAGTCCTTAATGAAGGTCAAGGTGGGAAAGTATGAGCAGTAAGGCTTCTTCACATTTTAACCTCTCTCCTGGGCTCAGACAAGGCTGTTCTCTCTCCCCATGTTTGTTTATTATTGTATCTAACATTCTATCTCTCATTCTTGATGATATTTTTCAATGGAATATGCTTTCATGCACCAAGATAGTCCAAACAACCCTCTCCTCTTATCCATTTCCTCTTTGTTGATGACCTTCTCTTTTTTGACAATGCCTCCCCTAAAGAAGCCTCCAAACCTGTCTTTCAGTTGCCACATGAGTTAGGCAAGGATTCTTGCCTCAAGATTCAAAGCCAAAACTTTAAGGTCTGTAGTAGAGAAGTTCCACTCCAGACTAGCATGCTGGAAGTAGCACCACCTTTCTCATGTTGGGGCATCTTACTCTGCTAAAATTTGTTCTCGCTGCTATCTTTATATACATTATGGTTTTTAATTCTTTTCCCATAGTTATGTTGGATGAAATAGAGGGAATCATGTGTAATTTTTAGTGGGGCTTTGCATAGGGGAGTCATCTTTATCTCTAGAGCTGGATGTCCTCCTCCTATTGACCAGTTGCATCAGGTGATCTGGGTTGAAGACTGCTCAAGGATCTCTCCTCTATCTGGGCGACTGCATTGCTTGTGATTGTGAGCTTGATTCTTAAAATGAAATAGGCTCTAAGATATGGCTGTCCATGGCTTCTCTTATATAACCTAACTAGCATCAAATTACCAGTTGGAGTGGATCATGTCAAGGATCTCATTCTCAGCACCACTTCCTCCTGGAATGAAACTCTTGTCGATACTATCTTCTCGCAGAAAGTGGTAGCAACTATCTCTAGCTTCTCAGGAAGAAACAACTACCTCATTTGGAGCCCCAGTAGAGAGGGCATCTTTATCGCCAAGTTTGCTTTCGATGTCTTTTCTAATAGGAATTGGCTTAAGCTCCTCCTTAGGATTGGCAAGTAAAAATCATTTGAAGTTTTTCATCCTCAGGGTTAAAATGTTTTATCTAGCAGTGCATTGTGGATGACGTCAAGTTAAGGATTAAGGCTATACTATCAAAAGAATCAGGGGATGGCAATAGTATCGTGTTAAGCGGGTTTGTGTCAGGCTACTTTTATTTTAACATGAACACAACTCAATTAATAATAAAGCGTGTTGCATTTAGTAAACGCAAACATGATTAGATTATTAAACGGGTAACACGATACGACTTGTCTAACTCATTTGATAAATGGGTCGTGTTAACACGACACAATAACCAATTTAATAATTGAGCTGTGTTAACACGACATGTATCAAATTAGCTGGATAAGATCGCCAATCTTCACATCTACAACTTTAGTATTTATAACTTTTCCAGATTCAGAATCTATCTGGGAAAAAATGAAGAATTAATCCGAGAAAGATAAGGAAGACTGATTTAGTTAGTTAGCTAGCTTTATCTTGTTGTTTGAATTTTAAATAAATCAGATAATCCGCATGTGGATCCGATCTGCTAAGATTTTTTACTCCCATAAATAGGAGTGGACATATATTGATAATAATCATTGAATGGAATGAAAGCGCTATATTGAGTTAAGTTTATTTACCTTGCATTTACCATTTTATTTTAGCCATTAGATTGTCTTTATCTTCATCTTCGAGTAGATCATAATCGTAAAACCCTTTTAAACATCCCAACCCTAGCCACCTCCTACCTCCAACAGTCACCCTATAATACGCCCGTTCACCATCACCACCCTTAGTCGACCGCCACAACGTCAGATATTTATTGTTTTGCTTTCTCTGACCTATCTCCACTATTTTATTTTTAACTTTTCATCCCGATGTCCGATTTAGGTGAAACCTGAGCCATTAGAACC
This sequence comes from Typha latifolia, assembly GCF_019914945.1. Taxonomy (NCBI): domain Eukaryota; kingdom Viridiplantae; phylum Streptophyta; class Magnoliopsida; order Poales; family Typhaceae; genus Typha; species Typha latifolia. Next base: position 1,774,560 of record NC_133100.1, read on the forward strand.
CTAACTCATTCCACCTAAATTTTTATAATTTTCTTACGTCCGGATCAGTCCAGATCTGATTCATAACATATTAACACTATATAAAATTTAATATTTATTGATTCAAACAAAATAGTCTCTTTTTATTTAGAAAGATATATAATACAAAAATATACGATTCTAAATATTCAACTATAAATTTAATTCAACACAAATCCATATATTAATTCAACTACCAACATCCGAAATTAAATAAGTAAATTAAGTACTAATTTTAATTTCAATCACAATCTATTACTGCAAATAGTTATAAAAAAAGAGCAAACAATAGCATTGAGCTCTTCATTTTATTGTTCAAAGATCACAACCCAGTCAAAATAAAATAAATAAATAAATAAATAAAAAGAAAAGAAACCAAAACAAAAGAAAATGTAAACTAAGATAGGAATATAGAGATAAATAAAACATCTATTTTCTATGATAAATCAAGTGAAATAGAAGATAATAATGGAAATTATGATATATGTTTCCCGTTTTCAAATAATAATAGCTTTAGATTAGCCAGACTATTTTCCCTGACCAGTTGCGCCTAGGAGTACTTCATCGGTCATAGAAGATGTAAGATTAAGTAGGTGAGGCAGAGAGGGTTTTGGTGCCGCCGAAGTCTCACCTATTACAAAGAAAAAAGAAAACCTATCGCCGTCATGAAAACCCTAGCAAGGCAAGACAGAGTTAGCTTATCTGGTAAGCATTCATGCATGTCTAATGTCTTCCCTTGTTCCGCAATCTCTTCTCCTTTCTTCAAATATTATTTTTCTCATTAAAAAATACATACAACTCTAGCTACCAAAGTCCAAAAAACTTATTACACCTCAGCTTCAAGGTTCTATAAATAAACCTCTTACTATCGTTTAAGATTATGCAGGAACTCAAAAATGTTAATTGTATTTCTATGCAAATCTATGTTGCTAGAAATTAATAAGAAAATAATGAGAAAAATATACAAATCTCTATTAACAGGGAAAAAAAAGAAAAAAAAAAGGAAAAAGAGAAGAGAGAGCGAGTTTTTGGCGGTCAGAACATACGTTCGCTCTTATTGCTTTGTTCGCTTGTTTGCGTCTATGTTTTGTCCGATGGAGCCTTCTTTCTCCTCCCTCCACCTCTCTTCCATCCCCCTTCCCCTTCCCCAAACCTCCACCACCTTTCTCCCAAACCCTAATCCTAAACCAAACTTTATTCCAGCCCCTTCCGCCACCGATCTCCCCACCGCCATCTCCCTCCTCAAAGACCTCATCACCGTCGCTGAAACCGCCCTCAAATCCACCGCCGACTTCCTCTCCCTTTCTTCCGACTCTACTGCTGGCTTCTGCACCTGTCCCTATGACTCCCGACACCGGATGCCCCCGGAATCCCTCTTCCGCCACTCCCTCCTCTGCCCCTCGGCCCCCGGCGCTGCTCGCCTCGACCTCGGCCTCCTCGAGACCCTCCGCTATCCGACGTCTCTCAAACCCGAGTCCGAGCTCCGGAAAGAGACCCAAATATTTCTCCCTCCCGCCGACCCCGACGCCGACCTCTGCTTCTCACTCGACGATGCTGAGCTCGGCGATCTGGGTTCTAACTTCTTCTACAAGGACTGCCCGGGAGTTGTCACCACGCCGGAGCCTGATATCTCCAGTAGGACATTCACACTGCCCGGGTTCTTATCCACCGAGTGCGGCAACTTCATTCCCGATCATGGTGGAGGAGATGGGGATTTGGGTGGAGGTTTGATTCGAATCCTTCCATCGGAGTTCTGGGCTTTGAGATGCGAGGTGGAGGCCTGGAGAGACTTTCCGGTCTCCTACTCTTATGCTGTCCTTCAAGTTGCTTTGAGCTTGAATCGGGTTGAAGAGGGCGATTTGAAGAAGTGGGTACTCATTAATTCGCCTAAAAATGGGATTTTGATTGATGTTGCTATGAGAGATCATATATATCTGCTTCTGAAGCTGTGCTTAAAGGCGATTGCAAGGGAAGCTTGTGGTTTTTTGAAGCTGACGTTGAATAAGGATGGGCTCTTTGATTCAAAGTTCCTAAGGTTCGAGTGCCCTAGATTGGTTGGAAGCTTGTCTTGGTTTGCATCTCAGCTTTCAGTATTGTATGGGGAAGCAAATGGTAAGCTCTTCTCTCTGGGGATGCTAAAGGAATCAATTGTACAAGCTGGATCAAAATTGTTACTTATTAACTATGGGGAGGATGGTTGTATGACTCATGATCGTAATAAGGTTACTGGCGAAGATTGTGATTTTCGTGATTTCAAACTCATTGGAGATGTTGAACACGCAAAACCTTCTAAAAAGGTTGGTAGAAGGCAAGTGCTTGTTTCTCAGGTTGCGGCTGCAGTTGCTGCATTGCACGAAAGGTCTTTGTTGGAGGAAAAGATCAAAGCTCTAAGATTTGCCCAACCACTTTCCAAAGCTCAGCTGTATCCTTCTCTTTTCTCTTATCACCTTTGTTTTTCAGATTTTTGTCATATGATTGCAATCCTCACTTGGTTTACTGATGTTGGTTTTCACCACACTGGTCATGCTTGTTTCTTGCCTTCCTTGAAAATCATTATATTATATGCCCATTCTGAAGATACCAATCTTAGAGTATATTACTGATTCTTTTACAAACTCATTTCACATAAAGCGTTGATGCCAATAGAAGGATTATTAGCTTAAGTGAATAACAAACTTCCATTAGAAAAATTCATTCATATATATGAATATAAATATATCTTTCTAATGATAGTTCTAAAGTTTAGTTTATTTAGAAGCACAAGGTAATAACTGTACAAAAACTCTTAATTTTAAGTTCTGAAGGATGGATGCACATATTTTGGGACAGGGACATAAATTTTAAGTGTATCTGCTTTTTGAATATTCTGAGACAATTTGCAATCATGCATAGGTGTGGAATACAAATGGGCTGTTCCACCTTTGTTTCGTAATCAAACTTAGATTGAGGACATTGTGGACAAGCCCTTGTTCCCTTGTTGCACAATATGAGCAAGAATTCTAGTCCCTTTTTCAATTTATCTTGAATGAAATGAGACAAGTTGATGCGGGAGGGGGTGGGCAGCAAACCGACTTCTCTCATATGGTATTCCACCTGAAAGGAATTTGTTTGGAACTACTTTAAAATAAAGGGTGGTAGAATTATTTTATCCCCCTTCCAAATGCACCAAATGCAACCTACAAGTAAATATATTACGGGATAAGCACTGTAGACGACTGACTACTTAAACTCTTGAACATCCTGTGTTTTCTATTTTGGTTATGCTTTATTCATGATAAGAATATCATAACTACTACTTTAGCACTGAAGTTATTAGCTTCTTCTGCTAGATTAATGGAGCATTCACATGCATCAACAAGGGGTAGCGAGGAACGCGGAAAGCGATCCAATTATAGACCTATTTTGGAGCATGATGGACTTCTTCCTCATCGAGTACAAAATCAGGTAATCATGTATAGTCATGCATCTAATAGAAACCTATATTTAGTAATTTGTAACTAAGGAGGAGAAATCAATGTGTAAGTTGTGAGTGAGGAGTAACATTAGAGGATAATATGTGGTAAAATTGGTAGAAGTTGGTTCTAGCATAGTAATATGTCAAGGTAGTCCACGCATGATAGTTAGACTAGGCGTAATTTGGTTGAGGTAAATGTTCAAGTTAGGGGAATAGATACTGTAAATAAGCTGGATGAGAGCAGCCCAAGGGACTAGAACATTGGTAGTTCATAGTAGGCTAGCAGCATTTATGTTGAGGATTATGTAGCCTTAAACAGATAAGCAACCTAATCAGCTGTTCGGTTGAGTAGTATTCATGCAGTTGATTGAGATAATTCAGAGGCAACAGTTTGTAGGACTTTCACTTGAAGGAGCTGAAGCAGCACAAAAATCTTGCTCCTGTCAAGACCTTACATGACCTTGAGATATTTAAGATGTCCATGTTAGCCATTCATCAGTAGGTTTCATTCTGAATAACTGAAAAATAGAAACCGCTTTCTGTAGTCTAAATATTTTACAATCCAATTGATCTTTTTGATTGTCTAATCTTAGGCATCCATCAGAAGATTCCCCATCAAAAGACTGAAAAGTAGGAGCTTCTTTCTGAAATCCAAGACTTTTACTACAAATTTGATGCTTGTGTTGCTTTGCTGCAAGTTGATGTGTTCAAAGTATGATTGTTATGTTAAATCCATTTTGTTACGATATTAGTATAACTATTATTTTAAATTCACCTAGTTTGGGGAAGAAGCTTCACCAAGATGACCATGAATTGGCCTATAATTTATTTTGAAAAAGTATGTATGCATGTGCAACAAGGGTACTTTTGTCAGTTATCTTTCAAGTTGCTGGGGTCTAACTGGTAGTCAATACTCACTGTAGGGGCAACACTTAAGATTGAAGATTGCCACCTTGCAATGTGCGCTGGTACATAGAGTTATTAGATAAACCTCTTAATCAACAGGTTAAGGTTGTATAAAAGTCTTCCTTGATATAGAATTGGCAGGAGGGTCATGCTGAACTTGCAGGATACTTATGCAAAATTAAGAGATTTGGAAGCATATAAAGCCCATATAATTTTTGAGGATTATACATGCAAATAACCTGGTGAACAATTACTTGTTCATAATATTAGAAATTTGACCATTATAAGTCTGAAAAAGCAAGACTCCTGAAAGAAACTTTGCAAGACAAGAACATCTATATTGTTTAATATCATAAAGAGTCCAAAGTGATACATTACTGTGTTTAATATATGTAAATACTTTTTAATGCTAAAGTGTGCTATATTCTGTTGACGAGATGGAAATTTAATATCTCTTGTAAGACTAAAATTCAAATAACTATTATCAGAATGTATACACATTTCAGATTTTCTTTTCGCACTTTTACCTCTTATGTCTTTGTATTCTTAAGGATTTTGGTAAAGCCAAGACTAGAGAAGAGCTATTAGCTGAGGAAAGAGATTACAAAAGGAGAAGAATGTCATACCGTGGCAAGAAGGTGAAAAGAAATCCAACACAGGTATGTAATTCGACACCGGCATACTTCCCTAGGTTAATCTTCTTGGGAGTATTTAAAGGCTGATCAAAGTTGAAAACAAAGATCTATGATACTTGCAATAGAAAAGAACTATACATGGAACGTCAGAGGTTTCTGCAATTCTATAAATTGTCATTGAATGATCATTTTAGTGGTTAGTAAACAAACTTTATTGGATTCCAGGTACAGAATTGTGTGAATCTGCTGATCCTTTATTTCCACGTCCTAAATTTTTTTTGGATCTCACGATCTTGTGGTTATCAGTTTATGCCGACCACTATGCATTTCTGTCATATACTTTTTCATCTAATGCATTTGTAAACATTTGATTTTGATTCTTTGAGGTACTCCATTGGTCAAATGTCTTGATTATGATATGTTTCTCAACCTGATGGCTGATTCTTTTTCAGTGCTAAGTTAAAAACCTGCTAGTTGTGTTTATGCCTTGTCACTTTCACTCAGACTTCTCTGACAGCCAACGATATGTTTGTCGTTTCATAGTGGCATGACCTTTGCTCTTCTTTTTCTTTCTAATGAAGGTAATAAGGGACATAATTGAGGACCACATGGAGGAAATTAAACAAGCTGGTGGAATTGGATGCCATGTCAAAATTGCTGAAGATATTGCACCAAAACCATTCAAATACAATTACGAGAGAGACAATATTTCAGATATTCATGAGTTACGTGATGGTAGGTATGATCCATTTGGCACAGTCAGGAGCTCACCTGGTTATAGCAAGTCAATTAATGCAGTTGTTTCTAAAAGAGATACATCAGAGAATCATGATATGCCAAGGTCACTGTGGAAATCTAGATATGACCACTGTGAACATCAGGAAGAACATGATAGAAATGAGCCTGAAGGGAGGAAGATTTATACATCAAGAAGTTCCATATCACATAGAAGTTATTCCCACACGTTTGAACGGGACACACATAAGAAGGAGCAAAATAAAGTCACAACACTCAGAAGTAGACATGAATGGAGTGATTCTGATAACCATTCCATGTCGGAAGATCACAAAAGTCGATCATCTTTAACATCAAAATCTTACAAGAAAGGGTATGCTTATACATCACGAGAGGAAAATGAAAGAAAAGCCAGAGCTTGTGAGAGCCATAGATCAGAGTCTGTGATGCAAAGTGCTTTTGAGGACAGGTACAATCCAACTGGTTCATATGACGAGTATGATTCTTCCTATGATAGCGGTTCTGTAGGCAGCTATTGCGTAAGGTCACACAAATCTGACAATCTAAGAAAGAATGAGATTTATTCTGATGAACTTCGAAGAACAGATAATTCGACAAGAAGGCATAAGCGAGATCATCAAGAAAAATAGAGTGTAGCTTCTTTTGTGATGTAAGTACTTATGTTGATTTCTTGTTTTAATCATTGAAGTTTAAATATGCTCTTTTTCATGATTTTTAATGTGTTCATGTATTTGTTTTGAATGTTTTGCTTGACATGTCTTTGCAGTACTAATTAATGAGGCCTCTGGATGTTTTCTAGAGCTGTATCCTTCTCTGTATCCTCATTTTATAATGTATTTCCTCTTCTTTTGCATTTTTCAACTGCTTTCAATCTGTTATTGAAAGAATACAGGTATTGAGTTGGAAATATATATTATTATATTCTAAGATATGTTGAGTTTGAAATTGTGATATTGATTAGTCTTACCTATTTTTTATTGAGAAAAGTTGGAAGTTCTAGTTAGTTTAATGTTGGTCATGGATTAAAACTTAGGAAAATTTATTAAAACACCATATTTTATTTTTATTATCATTTACAACCTATCATATGGATATTTATCATTTGACCCCTGCATTTTTCTTTTAATGCCTCAAAAACACCTTGGGTTAATTTTACCCTAACAACACTTGATGAAATAAGGAATGTTCCATTAATTTTGGAAAATAAAAATAAAAATCCATCTGAGTGAATCGAGACAAGTACTCCTAAGACTAGAGTATAGCAGGGTTTACTGACTTCGCGATGAGTTCCAAGCTTTTTGAAAAGAGTGAATACCTAAAATACCTCTCATTTGACTTTAAAATTTAGTTCTCTATTTAATGGTATGAGTCGAATGATAAATATAATTATAAAAGCAAAAGGTAGGGTGTTTTTGATAAATTTTCCTAAAACTTGTTTTTACTTATTAGCAAGTGGATGAAAAGGCATTCCTGTTTTGGTGACACATTCTTGATTAATCACCTGTCATTTCTACTGGTTTTGCCTGAATGATTCCTTCTCCATGAAATAGTATGGTAGCACTTCTATTTCTTTCTTTCTTTTTTGTAGATACTATCATTTTCTAGTAACAAATAGATTTAGGGGGCCCTCTGCTTTGAACAATGCAGAGGCCTAAAGTGAAGGCTTTTTAGTTTGTGGGAGGATTTGAGAGGAGGTAAGACCTGTACAAAGTTCAACTACTGAAAGCATTTAATATTTATCACATTAAGGGAAACTAGATTTCAGCATCGATAGCTAATTATAATCAAGATCCCAATAAAAGTTCCTTGTAATTTGTATGTATTCCTTGCAGCTTGTATCGTTCATTGACCATAATTCATGAACCCGGTTACCATAGGGAACATATTGTAGATATCCATGAAACGATTGAGTCTCTTTCTATTGTTTCAGGCTAAAACATTGTTGACCATATACTGTTATTTTGATGTAGGCAAGTAGATCAAGGTAGTGAATTGTGAATCTACCATATTTGCGTGATCAATTCCCATCGTTTGGCTATCATGTTATTTCAAATTCAAAATAATTGATTTCCATATTCCTATTTATGACCCTCCCGTAATCCATCATCTCTTCTGAAATCCACTGAAAATATTCATATCAAATAAGGAATACATATAACATGACTTATTTTTTCAATAATCCATATTTGTAGATCCCCTAGTTATTTCCAACTGCCACTTGGTACTTGATATTCTAATGGTGGAATTGGAAGTAAGAATCAGTATTTAGTCAAGTAAAAGCAAGTTTATATATATCTAGACCTGAATAGTCGTCCAGTGACTATAGAAACTGCACATGATTGTTGGTCATTGAATTCATTTTATTATTTTGGTATTTTGCCAAGCTGCAAATTTTAAGCAGAAGCTTACTGGAGTCATGTGATTGGCATCTCTCCATTTAAATTTCTGCAGAAAACTAATATACCCTTCATGGGCCAGGAATATGCAATAGCAGTAATCTTCTTAAGAAACGATATTCACAGAAGTAGGTTTTGCAGGAGTAAATGACCAAGTTGCGTTTCCTTTGGATTTTATATGAGATTATCTATTGTATTTGGTGCACTAGTGGTCGATATTAGATTTCTTGCACAGATTACTCTTAGGCCAACTTTTATTAGTTTTGCAATTACTATATCATCTGTAATTTCCAGTTAAATTTGTATGCATCTTTATCTCTATCGCTAACCTGAGGATTCTGTGCAGTGTAAGACTGAATAATAGTGTCAGTAGAAGGATATTCTAGCTTTCTTTATGCACTTTTATACATCATTACGATAGTAAAGATGCTAGCACTAATTTAATTATTTGTTTTTGAGCATTGGGTTTCACTTTCCACTTTCATTTTTCACTTTGTCATAGTGTTGGTTACTAAATCTTGCTTTGATGATGCTGGTGACTCCTGGAACCAGAAGGCTATCAATGTTGCAGAATAGCAGTTGAAATTGATGGATGAATCGAGTTGATCATGGTGTTGATGATGTGCAAGTATCAAAAACTTGCAATCTGCCTGAAAATTTGGGACAGAGAAATCCTGCCTTTGTAATGATAAAAGTGTCAGGACACAAAACATAGTGCAAAAAATCACAGTTATACAGATCCTGCTTTTCTGTTAGAACATTGGCCTCTGCTTCTTCTTTTCTTTTTCAATAACAGTATCAAGAGACTCCAAAGGAGGCTCAAATTACAAGTGTTATTAATCCTCGAACAGATAATAGGCAGAAGACTTGCATAACACGGTAAACACTACCTACCTTTAGAGTGTGTTTGGTTGCAGAAGTGAGAGAAGTGAAGTGCCTCTTCTTTCTAGTAAGAGAGTGAAAAAGAGAAAGTGAAACTATGTTTGATAGGTAAGGAAGTTATTTTTAATTTATTTTTTGCAATTAAACATCAGAGAAGTTCTTAAACTTGATTATTTTCTTCTCTTAATTTTTTAGCAACCAAACACTTCTTTTAGAAAATCAAGTTCATACACAAAGTTAAAAGTTTGTATTTGTATTTTGTTAGATATATTTTTAAGTTTGTGGGGGCAGAAGACTGAAAAAGAATAGTCTAAGTGGTCTGGACCAAAACTACATCATGTAAACATACAATGAGAAACCCATACTACATTCCCGTCAATTATAATTTTACCCTCGCCACCTGAGAAACCCAAGACATCAACAACATTACGAAAGACACTTTCAAGTATTTAAGCAATTACCAATGGTTTCATATCCCCATAAACATACAATGGTTAAGAGTGAAAAATTGGGAAAAAGAGTTCTTGCAAATCATAAAGCGAGTTTAGCTGCCTTCAGTGTGTAGTCTTCTTGAGAAGTTTGTAAGAAAATTCAGGTAAGAGCAGAGATCTGCTATCATGTCTATAATTCCCAAATGAAGCAGGACTCAGGAGCAGCAGAAGTTCAAGTGGATGTGATTTAAAAGGATTTTTAAATATGTAGAGATTAGAATCACAAGTAATAACATAGATCACAATTAAATGGAAGAAATTGCATGTATTACCTCAATGATAGTGCCTAAGTAATAAAGAACTGCAGGAATCATTAGAAATCTGTATATATTGCCCAGAAGCATAAAAGAGAAGCTACTTAAAAGTAAAACTAAAAACTAAAGAGATCATCATGTCAATTAAAGAGAAACTTATGTTCTTTCACTCTCTAGTTACCAAACTGCTTTTCTGCCAAGTGAAATTTCATAAATTGCTGCACCAGCTTACTTCTGTTTTTGTATCTTTGGTTCCAACAGTAAACTATTCGATGTAAAACGTACATATTTTTTCCTTATAAATTCTATTGAAAAAGGATGAACATAATGCAAGGCTATGCTCTGTGTTGTTTACTGTTTGAAATTTCAGCTGGCATGCAGACTTATGGAACTTCACTGTACAGTTTGTCTAATGATTTGGAGATATGCTAGAGCATATATTTTGTATATTATAGGCAGCTTATAGGCGGCTCATTTCTGAAAATAAGGCTAGAGATGTATTACAGTTTTTACACAACTTCGAGTATACTAACCGATTAGTTGGGAGAGTGTCGCGCTAGCAATACTTTATGAGGAACTATATTGTGTTAGTCAGACATGATGCATCAGAAATAGAAGGTCCACTAGTTTTGCTACAAGTAGTACTATGAGCCTATTAGTCTTGTGTGAGTTTATTTATATCAGACTTTTCTATTTATGTAATGTTAGATTTGTGCATGAGAGAGACTACCTGTGGATAGACTTGAAGTATACCCCACCCTTGCTCAAGTTGTTGGTGATCAGGTTGAGGGTGAGCACTAGGTTAAGGGTGAGCTAGCCTAGCCAGCCCAACTAATCCAACCAACTGTTGCTCTTGGAACCAGATGGCACCAATCATACGAGCGCAATTATGCTCCACATATATTACAGTTCTATTGAGATGATTAGGTAATATTCAAATTTAAGAAAAACTTATAACATGGGTGCTTACTTTATTATATTTATCATTTTAATAATTACTATTTGTAGATCATATGGGAGCCATATATACATGAAGTCTTGGTTGGATGACTTGTTATATGTTGATATAGTCGCCCTCGTGAAAGATGAATGTCTATTTGAGCTGCTAATCTGGATAGAACTCAACACACAACTTTTGGATGCAATAGGGATCAATCCAACCGTTGAAACACTTTGAGATTTAGATATGTTATTCTTCTAGAAGTTAGAAATTCATCGCAACCGGAATCTCATCGATTAGGCAGGTAGATCAAAATGAAATAATGACCAAAAGTTAGGGGATGACGGAATGGACGTAGATGATGTGGTTAGGGTTATGAGAGATGATGATGGCTATGGTGGATGAGTTAGTATTATGAACAAGATGAGGTAAGAGAAGAAAGTTCTCAAGTATAGCTGGTCGCTGAAGTGAGGAGGGAGAAGCGATGGAGGATTTCCTCGGCCGTAGAAGGAAACTCGATTTGAATTTTGACGGGGAGGAAGGAGGAGGGAGAAGTTTGGCTCAAACCTAGATGCAAAACCAAATTCAATATTCAATAATCCAAAGATGGCCACTTTTTCACATATTTAAAGGCTAGCCAATCATCCAAAAACTCTAAACAAATGTAATATGAAATAACTTAATCGACGTGTGTCCGAACGCCCCTTGATCGTGTTCGAATGACAAAAAATTGTACTCTGTATATGCGAATACTTGCGTTCGAATGCACCTATCAGAAGTCATCTTATTTTTTAAAAATAAAGATAAAAAATGATACAATTTGAAACGGATTGATTATGTCCACTTTATATTTCAATCAAGAACCATAACATATGCATAATGGGTAACCATATATGGAGGACGAGATCAGTAGTCATTTGTTTTGATGTAGTAAAGTAATATTTTTATATTGTGTTATTCACCGGTTTGTGCAGAGATATGAGACTCCAATACTATGTGATATAAAGGATGCTCTCCACTCTATCAATCAGTGTGCGAAGAGCAAGAAGCTCAATAGGCAAAGTATATTATAATATGGGAGCATGGTGTAGGTTGGTGGATGAAACACCAATGGTGACTCCTATGGATTATACTAATCCCTACATGTATTGTTATATGAGGATCACATGACATTTTATCTCTCCATTCTCGAATAGGGGACACATGAGATTTTGGCCTTCTAATAGTATTAGTGTGGTTATGGTATATTTATGTTATATTTAAATTTTTTTAATAAAAATTAATTTTTACTAATTTGCTATAAATTTTGTGTAGGTCCATACTTTATCAAATTTTCATCATACTACCACGGATGCACTAGAGATGAAGCATTGATGAGGGCGATATGTGACATGTGCATTAACCCATTAGAGATGATTCCTAAGTAGAGACATTTAGATATAGCTGTCAAACGACCAGCTCTGGTAGCTGTTGAACAACTAGCTTTGTCAATTTTGAACATGGGTGACTTATATGTTAGATGTAAATGCGCACGTATAATTTTAGTACATTTAGTGTATGACAATTCGATCACATGGGTTAAGTCGAGTTAACTGGAGTTAAGTTAGTTAGTTAGCTTTATCTTATTATTTTAAATTTTAAATAATAAATAATTCGGATAATTCACATGTGGATATGATTCGCTAAGACTACTGTTATAAATATGAGTGATCATGAGTTGATTATTATCATTAAATAAATTTGAATTTAGCCAAATTATTATTTTTATATTTATCTTTTAATTTAGCTATTAGAACCCTAACTCACGAGGCTATCACCAAATAAATTTTTATAATTTTCTTAAGTTCAGATCGGTCGAGATCTGGATCATAACATTGGTATCAGAGCTGACGTTTCTTAGCCGATGGTTAGCATGAGACCGAAGAAGATGAACGAGGAAAGAGCAACCGTGGAAAACCATGAACTCATTTATGTTTTTATGGGTGTCTCTCTAGTGCCACCACCACCACTGGTAGTTGTTGGCAAAGAGCCACCAACGCGGGCGAAGACATTGATAGAATTAGTGGACTCGTTGAGAGAATCATTGAAGGAGATCCAAACTACCATTAAGGACTCAATCCAGGCCTTGACAATGATTCTCCTAGCCTATCATGGCCAACTCGCATTGCCAGCATCATCGGCCATGACGGATCAAGCCCTCCCACGGCAAAAAAATCCAAGCCGTGACGGAGGGGACGAGCCAGCCTAATTTGCGGCCTCGATCACTCCTTCGGCCACAGTGGAGGTCCCTCCACCACCGCAGAGCCTCACAGCCATCACTGCTAGTTCGGAATAACCACCGCTATTGTATTAGAATAGTTACCACTACAAGGGCTGAGGTCGTCTTCCCCACTCGCGGTGGAAGCTAGGGTCGAAACCCTAGCTTTCAATTGATGGCGATCTAACCTCCACTAGCTGTGGCCTCAACATCTGGTTCCTTCCATAGGACCTTAACACCCGAGCCAAGTCGAGGGCAGTAGCATGAGACGGCCGAAAGCTCGCCATTGACAATCTATACTATTGTAGCTAACTCGCGGCTGGTGGCCGTAGGTTCGGCGGCCACGACTAGATTCACAATTATTTTTACGTTCAAATTAGTCTAGATCTTGTTCGTAACATAGTGTTTGAATATTGTTGGTTATATTGATTGGTGAATATGGTGGTTATGTTAATATGATTTAGTTTTTTTTTTGGTTTGGTTGTTTTAATGGTATTTGTTTTGTTTGTTTTCTTTGGTTTAATGTCGTTTGGTTGCTTTAGTGAAAATTGATTTAGTGTTGATTCATTGTTTTATGAAACCAGATATGGTGATTATGTTGATTGGTTTAGTAAAAATTATTTAAATTATTTTTGTATGGTTCTTTCAATGAAGTTAGTTCGGTTTGTTTCGTTTGGTCTATTGTTGTTTGAGTGGTTTAGTTAATTGAGAAGCAATAGTTTTAGAGATAATAAGAGTTTATCTTGTTCACAATGCTGTCTTGTTGATATGGCTTTTAGTGGTTGAATGAGAATCGAACTTTTCTTTGGTTTGATCTGTTATATTGGTTTAGTGAAAATTATTTTAGGATTTTTGAGTTTGATTGTGTTAGTAGAATTTATTTACTTATGTTCTTGTGTCGAAATTTTATCGAATAGGAATAGTAAATGCTGAAATATTTAGTATTTTAATATAAATGCAGAAACGTTTAGTATTTTACTAAACAAAACATTTTGGTTTAAAACTTGGTGCATTTGAAATGCAGGGTAGGTCTATAGAAATAGTGCTGTGTGGAAGAGTAAAAATCTAAACACTTTAGCATTTCATTTGAATATACTAAAAAATTTAGCGTTTTACCTCATCAATTCAAATGGTGAAATTTTAAGCATTTTATATTAAAAACACTTCATGAATTTTTTCCAAATAAATCTTTGAACCTTTCAATGCTAAAATTCAAAGTGAAAGCACTCAAAAGATAAGTATTTTATTATTATGAACTAGATCCGGACGGAATAAAATTATGAAAATTTATATAATGGTAGACTTAGAAGTTAAGGTTCTATTGAATTTAGTTTTATATAAATTGGAGGTTGGGATAAAAAGATATAAAATAAAATAGTGGAGGAATGCCAGAACATGATAGATCAGTAATATCTAACGTTGCGTCGGTCATCGAAAGGCGGCGGACGGCCAAGAATAATGCTGGATAGTATAGTAGGGTGGCTCGTGATGGAGGATGATAGCTATGGTTTGGAGGTAGAATTAATATTCTAAGTTAGATATACTCGTAGAAAAATAAATGGCTATGATTAATTTAATTATATTCATAGATTGTCTTACTCTACTTCTAAGATAAACTAAAGGCCAAAATAATTGCTCAATGCTTAGATGATTAAACAAAGCAGCCTAACTCTTCTATATATAGAGGTCGGGGACAATGAGTCGTATTAGGATTAGCTTTAAAGCATCTCCAACGGATGCCTAAAGGCTCCAAATATGCAGCCAAAAATGAAGCAAGAGCCTGGTGCACTCCAATGCACCGGGCTCCATATTTATTAAAATAATAATATAATATATATTTATATTAGCTATTTTAAATTACTTAATAGGTCCTCTTAGTGTTATTATTTTTTTAATAAAAAATATATGGTTAGAAAACTCTCATCGATATCTTTAAAATAAGATTAATATTCAATAGTTTCAGAAGTAATTTTAAATTACTAATTTTTTAATTAAACACATCAAAATTACATTACATAAAATAAACATCAAAATAAGCATTACATGTTATTAACTAAAAATATCAAAATTATATTACATAAAATAAGCGGAAATTAACATTTCATAATAAAAATAATAGATGTTTAATAGTCTCCTAAGTCATCTTCATAACTTTAGTAGGGAGGCAAAGGAATAAAGGAATATAAATTTTAATGTAATTTTTATTTGATGTATTTTATATTTAATTTATTTCATATCTGATGTATTTTAATATTTAATATTTACATTGGGAAATAATTTTGAGTAATTATATTTTAAGACACATAATTTATTAGACTCATTTTTATAAATAATAAAAAATTTAAAATTTAAATTAACTCAAAAATAATTTAATATTAAATTTAAAGGTCTCGATGAAACCTTTCGAATGGTATTATTTTTTATTAAAAACTGATTAGTAAAACTAATTATATACTCAGTTTAACTAACTAGATTATTTAATAAAAGATACAGATGAAATTAAAATTGTTGAATGCAATAATTATCGGGCAAATTTGATATTTTAAAAAGATGAAAAGACAAATGGAGCTGGGCTCCATTTTTATGGTAGGGCTCCAAATTTGGAGCTAGCATTGGAGCTCGGTTGAAGCTCCACCGGGCTCTAAATTTAGAATTTGGAGCCCGATTGGAGTTGCTTTAAAGGCTTACATGACTCGAATTATGATTTATCTTAGATGCTTGTATAACTTAATTGAACTTGCTTTAAAAGCTTACTTGACTTAACTAGACTTGCCTTAAAATGCTTACTTGAATTAATTGGACTTGCCTTATGGGCTTATATGATTTAACTATACTTTTATAGAATTTTTACAAATCACACTCTATATTTTGCCTATTTTGTGATTTGTACTCTGTCTTTGGGGATTTTATAACGCGACCCCTCATTTTTTTTATAATGTTCATTTAACACCCTAACATTACTTTAGCTAACTGACATTAACCGTGTTATATAGTTTATGTGACTCTAGTTCAAAGATTATGAAAATACCCTTAAAAGTTCATGACCTAACCTAAATCTCCACAAAATACTTCTTCCCCAAACTAAATTCTAACCCCACAAAATCTAAATTCTCTTATCTATAACTAAACTCTACCTCACAAAATTATATCAAAACCCACAACCCACAAGAATCCCCCAAAATTCATACCATATACAAACCCTAGAAGCTTCCCTCAAACTTTTTTTTCCTCCATCTTTTCCCAAATTTTTTTCATCTCCCTCCCCATCATTGAGGTCGCAAGCAACAAAATTAGCTTGGTGTTTGGGGAGCTCTAAGATCTCCATAGCTTAGAGTTTGGAAGCTTTAAGATTGGCTTGACATTTATGTGATGTTCTCCATGGTTTGAGAAAAAGCAATAAGTATGGATGTTCAAGTTATGAATAAAATTAGAGATAAGTACAAAGGTAATTTGGAAATATTATAAATTACATAGTAGATTATAATAGAATATTCTTTTTTTGTATTATTCAGTTTGATTATGGTTATGTTAAGTTAACTCAGGATGTTAAATGAACATTATAAGGAAAAGGAGGAGTCGCGTTATAAAATCCCTAAAGATGGGGTGCGAATCATAAAATAGGCAAAATGTAGGGTGTGATTTATAAAAATCTCTACTTTTATTAAGGGCTCACATGAGTTAACTAGACTTTTCGTAAGGGCTTACTTAAACATGAATTAATTTAAAAATAAATAGACTCGATCTATTGAGTCTAATATCCTCATGATGTGATTCGATCCGACCGAGTTTGTATTTTTATTAATTTATAATATAATGCAAACGGCAGCCAGAACATACCTCCTTTGACAATAAGTTTGGTTCATAGATTAAAAGCAGTAAAAGTTCTAGGAGTAAAACTCAACAAATTAAAGATAGAGAAGGTGCTTAGGTTAGAATTTTCTCTTTAAATGAATTTAGCGAAGTCCACCCTTTGATGAATCTAAGCCCTCGTGGAAACCCAATCAAGCTAAATGGCCCAATCTCTATCCTGTCTCTTAGTCGCTGGTTCATCGAACTTGGACACTTCTTGAATCAAATTCAACGTACCTAGACGGAGAAAGCTGCGCATGTCCTCTTCCTTCGCTTAGCGATGGTATGCCCCATTTTTTCTTTATAATTTCAACAACGAGAGACATCTCCATATCATCTCCCTTCACGTGATCCAAGATGGCAACAAACGTGCCGACAAAGAAGTCTTCGGCCCCATTCGACGCCGCCGCCAAGGCCCGCCTCCGCGGCGACGGCCAAGGACATGCGGCTGGCTACGCCAGCAGCGGCAGCGAGCACGAGGCCGCCCTCTCCGGCCTCGTCCACTCCTTCCTCGAGGATGACGGCGCCACCCCGCCCGTATCCGAATCCGACTGCGGGGAGGAGTGCGACGACTCCGATGGCGGCGACACCACCAGGGAGGCGGCGGAGGAGGTGAGGGAGCTTCTGGATCCTTGCTCCAAGGGCGACACGTTTCGGATCCGGCTCTACGGAGACGTGGTCGTTGCGGTGGAAGCAATGGTGGCGCTCCGGCCGAGCCGGTCGGGGTTCCGAAGAGCGGTGGTGGCGAGGCTTCGAGAGGAAGGTTATAACGCGGGAGTTTGCAAGGCGAGGTGGGAGATGTCGAAAGGAATGGCGGAAGGAAACTACGAGTACATCGACGTCGAGGTTGAGGAAAAGAGATACATCGTGGACGTCGGCTTCGCCTCGGAGTTCGAGGTGGCGAGGTCGACAGAGGGCTACCGGGGACTGGCAGCGGCGATGCCGGCTGTACTGGTGGCACGGCCAGAGGAGGTGCGGCGGGCGGTGCGGATCGCGGCGGACGAGGCGCGTCGGTCGCTGAGGCGGCAGGGCTGAGCGTGCCACCGTGGCGGAAGCGACGGTTCATGATTGCCAAGTGGCTCGGGCCGTATCGCCGGACGGTCAACCCGGTGCCGGCTTCCGCCGGAGCGAAGGTGGCCGGTAGCGGAGGTGGAGAGGTGAAGTGCCGAGCTGTTGGTTTTGTTCAATGCCAGAGAGACGAGAGAGTTGGTTGCAGTCTATTGTAACGTATGTTGAAAACTCCATGATTTTGGTCTTTTGGGTTTAAAAGGATAATTTTCTTTTCACTCTTCTATTAGAGTTTCCTTACTTATTTCCCTCCGGTGATAGTCACAAGATAAATATATAACAATTTTACCCTCGTGTGCATGTGCAACAAGTGCAAGTTACATGCTAAGTTAAGAGAAAATTTTAGGTGGACGAAAATACCCCTCCTTACCTTCTTCCAGAGTTGCGGGGTTCTCTCGGGTGGGATGCCCTCTCCACCTCGTGCCGGAAGAAGTCCCCGTTCGGCGACCGGCTCCTCGTCCCCGCGGCGGACTGGTTCCACTCTGCCTCCTGCCTAGACCATGTCGCCTCTGCCGCCCCAACGACTGGCTCCTCTTCCGCCATCGCCAACGAAGAGGCAAGGCCTCCCCGTCTCCTATCGAAGGCTCGATCATCGGTGGCCCATGCTAGCCTACTGACGACGCATCGGTACTCGACCTCAGACATCACTGCCAACGACGAGCGTCGGGATTTGCTTTCCTCCAACGCGATCTACGACCTCCAATCTGTCTCTGGAAGATGATCTCCTTTGGCTATGGCTGCCTCGGTGTCGAGAAGCTCTGCATCGCTGGCGATAGACCTTTGCTTCCGCTGCATGGGTGTCTATGCATAGTGCCTCAAGTTGTACGCCCTCGAGTCCAAAATCCACTGCTGGATCTGTGCTGCACGCGTCGCCGTCCGCGCTTCTCCAGCGAGTGCCGCCTTTCCGATGAGGTCTTCGGCGACGGTCACGACGCATCCTCTTTGCCGAGATCATCAACGAGGCCCACAACACCGAGCTCGACGAGGCCTGTAGCATCGAGCTTGACGAGCCCCACAGCACCTTGAGACCATCGACCTCCGGGCTTTCACCGACCTCATCCGCCGCCAAGCAATGGCCGGCCGCCCCGTGCGTCACTCCTCCTCCCTAGAAGGAAGGAATTTTGTTTAGAAATGGGATTAGGGCAAAGGGAATGAAAGAATTAAAAAATAATAAAATATTAATATTAGTTAAGCCACTTAATTATGAGTAATTTAGTCAATTCATCAATTCTATCAACGACGTCACAGGGTGAATAGTTCAGAGGGTCACAGTGGAAATGGGTGATAATTTAGGAAATAAAAAGAAAATTATTAAAAAATTATAAAATTCAGCATTTACTATAGTTTTATGTGAATAGTAAATTGCTACAGTACCTATAATAGAACCCACGAAAAATTCAAATTTCGTAATAAGAAACTTAAGTGATATCTGGACAGCATACACATGTCAAAAAATGGAATTTCTAAAACCTAATTAGATTTGGAGCTTTTTTTGGTAGGTTCTCCTAGTTTGAAGTAAAATATTTCTCACCTTTATTATGTAAATGATCCAGATTCGAAATTCTTTTGATGAGCTACGTAGTGGAAGTAGATTACTCCTCGTTAATCCTTAACTCAACATGTATCTATTGCTGAAGGTTGTAGACGTGTTCAGTGACCTTTAAGCACCTCTCCTATTTCAGTACATGGTAGTTGAACTCTATGCAAGCAGACTAAAGAATTCTTCTCACCTTTGTTTCCTTGAGAAAAGTAGAACTTTAAAAAAAAAAAAAAATATAATCTCTCTTGAGTTGTTCTAGCCTTTGATATCATTATATATAAATGTGAGAGAACATCTCTAGTTAGTAGCAGGAGATTAACCAAATAGTTTCTGGGCTTTTCTTTACTTATCCTACTCGATTTTTTAGTTTTAAAAGTTTGATTCTTAATCGATTTTTATTTTGGTTTTTGACTTTGACTTTCCATATTTTTTAACCTAGTTAAACTAGGAACAATATCTCCCCTAAAATTCATATACCAATTCATCCCATGGACTCAAAAATAGTGTCTTGATACTCTAATCTAGTAATGAACTGAGTCAAAGAAAAGAACAACAAGACAAAAACAATCCAAGTAGAGGACTCTACACCATACCTAAACTATTTGTCTTTGTGATTGAAATCACTTTTTGATGGTTAAAACAACTACTCCAAAATTTTATATTTCTATGCTTCTTACAAATCAATGCAGTATAATTAAAATTATTGACTTAAAATCAATCTTTCACTTTAACATATTCTTAATCAAATATTATATAATTTATACATAAAATATTAACACATTATATAAATAAAATTCTGCTTGAAATATAATATACTCATTACATAGGTAGAAATAAAACTTACATGTAATTCTAGTGATATACCAAATTCAACAGATTCTAGCCAACCCATTTCTTGGAAAGAGAATCATTGTTGCCAAGACAAGCACCATCTAAATTACCAGCATTAATTGATAATGTTCTTCTCAATATAGAAAGGGAACCATTAAATTCAAAGGAAATTTGTATATAACACCCTGCTGTATAACATAATTGTGGTTTACGTCCTATATTTTCACTATTTATAAATCGAGCCTTATGATTTAGTAAATATATGCAGAAAATATCATAGATTAGATTTGAATTAACACTATGAGAATATTCCGTTAAGTAGAGATATCTTATTTTTAAGAGATTTTTATAAATCACACCCTACATTTTGCCTATTTTATGATTCACATTCTATCTTTGGGGATTTTATAACACGACTCCTCCTTTTCTTTATAATGTTTATTTAACACACTGAGTTAACTTAACCTAATCATAATCAAACTGAATGATACCAGAAAGAGAATATTCTATTATAATACACTATATAATTTATAACATTCCTGAATTACTCTTATACTTATCTCTAATTTTATTCATAACTTGAATGTCTATACTTGTTGCTTTTTCTCAAACCATGGAGAACATCACCTAAATTTCAAGTCAATCTTAGAGTTTCCAAACTCCAAGCCATGGAGATCTTAGAGTTTCCCAAACGCCAAGCCGATTTTGTTGCTTGCGACCTCAAATATGGGGAGGGAGATGAAGAAAATTTAGGAAAAGATGGAGAAAAAAAGGATTTGAGCCGGAGAGATGAGAAAAATAGATAAAGTTGGGGAAGCATCTAAGGCTTGTAGGTGGTAGGGATTTTGGAAGATTTTTGTGGGTTGAGGGTTTTGATATAATTTTGTGAAAGAGGATTTAGATTTTGTGGGGTTAGGGTTTAGTTTGGGGAAGAAAGATTTTGTGGGGTTAGGGTTTAGTTTGGGGAAGAAAGATTTTGTGGGATTTAGATTAGGTCAAAAACTTTTAAGGGTATTTTAGTAATATTTGAACGAGAGTCATATAAACTATATAACATGGTTAATGTCAGTTAACTAAAGTAACGTTAGGGTGTTAAATGAACATTATAGAAAAAAATGAGGGGTCGCGTTATAAAATCCCCAACGAATCACAAAATAGGTAAAATTAGGGTGTGATTTACAAAAATTCTTATTTTAAAAATAAATAAAATACTATTATTTCTAAAATAACTAAAATCTCTTTAGTATGACTTGGTTGAAAATATTTTCATAAATTTTTAGTATAATTAATTTAACTCAGAGATTTAGTTAAGTTTAAGTAACTGATCTAATGACAGAGTATTTTTTTTGTGTGCATATATTTACTAAATCATATGGCTTGATTTATAGATAGTAAAAATATAAGACATATGCTATAGAAAAGAGTGCAGTAGACCATTAGTTATCTAAAGTAAATAATATTCTTACCTAAGGGTTCTCATTTTTTGGGAAGTTAATAAAAGACACTGCATTTTATTTTATTTTTTGTTATCGTTTATACCCTATCTTTATCTTTAGAGTTATCATTCGGCTCCTGCATTTAAAGGTCTAACACCACAATGTTAGTTTTCTTAACCAAAAGTAACTACATATTATTAGTTATCTTAAACAGAGGTGAAAAATAACATCAGTTAGCAGTAATCAGACCCTCCCATGACTCTGGAGAAGAATTTAAGTTATTATTTTTTAGTTAATAAAATATTCTCGATTTTGTCAGCTAATGTCATATTAAATTTACGTCAAAGTGTAAGATGTAAACGATAATAAAAGTAAAATACAATATATATTTTGATTAATTTTCCTAATTTTTTATAGGATATGTAATCTGGTACAAATGTGAAGTATTTAAACGAGTTTCTACTAAATATAATCAAGTTCAAGTTATAAACAAGTTGATCAATCTAATCGCATTACTAAAAGGATTGTACTCGTGTTTGTTCTTTTATCTTGTTCAACCCTAAAATCAATCTATTTAAGTTTGTTTTCAAGAGAAAGTTGGTAGATTAGATTCATTGAAATGAAGAATTACAGAGATGCCACAAAACCAATCCACTTATAGCTAAATTATTAGTTTATGACCCAACTAATCCTATAAACATAGCCTGAATAATTCCTGTAATTCATATAACATGTTTACCCTTTGTTACCATTTAACCCATTTATTGGCTGATTGCATGGATGATCCTTTTAACTTGTTTATTAAACAAACTGTTCATATTTAATATTCCAACCAATTCAATAATAAACGGGTCGTGTTCGTATTAAAGTGAATTAAATGGTCTATTAGATTAAGTTGCTCCTCAAGAAAGGAATATTTGATATTTCTTCTATAGAGAGGAAGACAAAATGCTAGTACATATATTTTAACTCTACTCATAACATATGGTTATTCAAATTAACAAATGTATTTAAAATGTCTAAGGTACACTTTTTTTTTTCTTGAAGTTATTATTAATTAATTTCCTTGTAAAAGAAAATTTATTAATATCATATGACATTAGACAACTTTCAAATTATTTTAAGCAATGTATACAAAGATAAACTATGATCTTTCACATAGGTATTCTCCAAAGGATTACTACAACAACATCCCTATTATTGGTGAATGCAATATGCAACAAGTGGATTCGACTTTTTACCTCTTTGAAGGTGCTTTACTCGAGGAGAAAAATAACCTAATTGCTCATTTTCTAAGTTATTATTATTAGTTTTTGAAAAGCCAACCGAGCCAACTAATGGGTCTAGAGATTGCTTTCCTTACTAGTGAATCTTAGGCTCACTTCAGGTAATGCAGATATGAGCTTCTTATATTCCTTTATCAGGTGTGAGAATTGCCAGGAGTGATCAACTTCGTTTACAGTTACAATGTTGGCTAGAGTTTTCCCCTTAGAAGGTGCTTTTGTAATTAGGCAAGAGGGAGGACTGACTTTATAGTTAGTCTTGGAATTTCAAAAAAATATTGTAAGAAATGAACTGATCCACCATCGGATTAATCGTTCTAATTTTAGTAATGAATTATATCTGCGGACTTTCACTCAAAAAAAGAAAAAAAGAAAGTAAAAAAAAAAGAAGCCCTATGACAAGATCCAGGATCTATTTGACATCTCATTGGTAGATCTTAAAATCCAACCTATTTGCTATCTTATCCATTTTGGCCAACCATTTTTGGCCCACCCGAAATTGCAATCTCCATCAGGAGCTTTCCAACCTTGTACTGCATTTGGCCATCCTTCCCACAATTTGCCACCTGGGAAAGAGACTCAGGCGAGATAGCAACTTGTAAGAGAAAAGACACACATATTTGCAATAATTGTACTTGAAATCACCCAAAAGATATATATGAGGCCAATATGATGCACAAATCTTGCATACTTTCATTACCTACATTTGAGTTGAAAATTATCATATATATATATATATATATATTAACATTGAAAATTAGTAAACTCTATCTTATGAGTTTATTTTGGTTAATTCTAACTCACCTTAGTTTTAATGTATAAAAATCGCCTTCTGATTTGAGGATAGCAAAGATAGTTTGATCACTTAGCAATTTACTTATGGGAGAAAATATTAATGCTAATGAATAGTATTAATTCTAATATTTGTGCTATTAGCTTTGGATAAAGATCTAGGGCATGTGGTTTGCTATTTGCCGATATAGTTAGTTTTTCATATATATTTTTGTGAAATATTTTAGATGATAAGCTTTGGCAAATGATTGGAAGTTGAAGACATTAACATCAGTGAAACTTACCATTCCTCTTATGATAACTACAACACATTAAGAATGATTACTCCCTTAATTTATTGGACATAATTTTCAACAATCCGCCCTAATGACACATATGATATAAACGTTTGAGCATTTAGGGCGACCAGCTTTGATAGCTACATAAACAATTATTGCCAAAGAAGTACTACTCGTCTGCAGTCAGGTTGGATGAAAGACAAAATAATAAATGAAAAAAAGAAATGAAAAGAGTTCTTGAACGGCTAATGATTATGAAAACAATTAAAGTGAAAATGAAGCTTTGGTAGTCCTCCTAATTTTATACTAGTGGGATCCGCCTAATTTTTTAAAAGATTTTAGTCCTATTATCTGGGGTGCACTAAATCTTTAAAGATATTATTTTTGTTATGTGGGGTCCATGATGTTTTTAATACCTACTCAAACCCTAAATCTATACAATGGTAAATGTTTTCTAATTGACTCCCGATTAGTGTTCGCCTGCTCCTACTGATATAAAATGGTGGCCTCTCAGATATAGATAGAGAAAACTTAATCACAAAAGGAAAGAACAAGAGCATCACCAATAATGTTACAATCCGACTACATATGTTAAGTTAGTCGAGTCTATTTCTCTACTATTTTATTTATATCTTTTTATTTCGATTTTTGATTTAAGTGAAACTAGAGCTATTAGAACCTAGCTCATGAGGCTACCACCAATTAAATTTTTATAATTTTCTTACATCTAGTTTGTAATAAATAATCATCAAATAATTAATTAAATTTAATCTTATGATTACTAATCAAGAGATCTATAATTGACCATGTGCATTCAAAATAAAATTAATCATGGAAATATGTCTAGAACATATGTACGAGCAATAACACAAGTTGAGCGAATTCTAGTGAAAGAACTCAGTGCATCAATCAGGTCGTAACGCGTGGAAAGGATTTGGCAAAACTAAAAGTATAGGCATTAGTTTAAAATCTTTTTTAGAATACTTTCTCGGGAAGCCTCTCTCGAGCCTAGGGTTCGAACGCACTCAAGGAGAGTTCGAACTACACAAAGTTGAGAGCAATTTTGATTTATTACAAGAGAGGTATTTAAAGGGTTTTTGACTTAAACCTAGGTCATATCTTGGAAAAAAATTGATTGAAAATTTTGGAGATAATTATGGAGGCTGGTGAGGGATCTTTTTGACAAAACCTTAGGGCCACTAAAGAGAGATTATTTTGGTCAAAAATCTACGTCGGAGTCCCCAAGTGTGAAAATCTAAGGATACTGCATCTATTCATCTACATTAGCATTTTCGAAGAAATACTGTGACATGGGATATCAACTCTATGAGTTCTAACGGAGTGTAGTGGACTATTGTACTAGGAGTATCTTATTGTGGGTCTAGCGAGTAAGAAGAAATTCAACTATTAATTATAGGCGTCGAGTTGTAAGTATATCTTCTATCTAAGAGTATTTTATCCATGAAGAGGATTCCTAATTTTTACCCTTAATTAATAGAATTTCTCATGTTAACATTTTTGTACTGTGTGATTATGATTTGTACTTACTTTTGACCTTATTACTCTGTGATGGTGCTGATAGATCTATTTCGGTAGGGTTATAAATTTTCAAACTCTACTGCAGTACTCTTGTTCATATCTATCAGCAAAGGACCCTATTCTATATTGTCTCTTTAGCAGATCGTCCAAGTTAGAAAAACTAGTACAACAACTACACTTTTCTAGACCGAGATGATTCACTATTCTTTATTAACTAAAATACAATCTTGGCTACTGTTTATTTATTTATTTATTTATTTCTGAGGAAAGAGATCAAACGCAATCCATCGGTATGAGTAGAGCCGAGTTGCATGCCATCCATAGAAGTTGGGATCTAAGCAACAATTACCTAAACATTAGTAGGTATCTTGATGCTGAATTTATGAGAGGGAGGTTACGCAATATCTATGTTAGTTTTTACCGCAACTGTAGGTCTAGCTACTAGCATTTACCAATAGGATAGGGGTTTAAATCCTTGAGAGAGTTAATCGCACCATATGCTCTAGAGTTGTTCATTATGACTGTTACTATGAGAGTTAGTTTAGTTGTTATGATCCGATCACGAGAGTCGAGTCAAGTCTAGTCGATTATATTTACTTATTACTTTTAATTTTGTGTTAAAACAAATATTCCATATGTTGACCCGATATGTTAGAACTACACTTCTATAAATATGAGGGATCATGGTTCAATTGGGATGTGAAGAGAAATATTAAGTTAGCAATTTATTATCTTTATTTACCTTTTAATTATACCCGTTCATTTCCTTAGAAGTAGATCTAATTAGAAACCCAACTTCCACCTTCAAACCCTATCCACCAATACTCTTCACGAGTCACCCACACCTACGGCCGTCAACTACTACCTTCCGACTGATCACCCCGTTCCTCGCCCCTCGACGACCACCATAAAGTTAGAAATTTTTATTTATGTCCCGTTTTGATATTTCTCTATTGCTTCAATCATATATTGTGACCCCAACCTCGGGATCATGCCAAACTAGAGTCAAAAGAATTCTAAGACATGAGGCTACCACCATAGAAGTACCATAGTTTTATTACGAATAAATCAGTCCAATTTTGGTTTGTAATAGTGGTATTAGAGTTACTATTCCTCAGCCAATAGTTAACATGAGATTGAGGAAGATGAACGAGGAATGAGCACCCATGGAGGACCAATAACTCATCTCCATCCCTGTAGAATTTTCTTTAGCACCACCACTAGCAACCACTGACAATAAGCCATCAGAATGGTTGAAGGTGATATTTAAAGTATTTCCAATTGATTTGAAGGAGAACCTGAAGGAGATGCAAACCTCCCTCAAGGACTCGATCCAAGCTATGGCAGAAGCCCTACTAGCAGCCCACCACCTCTCTGCATCGCTAGCACCATTAGCCATGACAAAACCTGCCCTGCGTAGTGAGAATAATCCAACCAGTAAAGGAGGGGAGGTGCTAGCCCAAATAGTGGCAACAAGCCCTCCTCTGGTAGTGATGGAGCACTCTCCATCCCTGTAGACCTTACTAGTTCATCCATGATGCCAAAGCAGTCAGCAGCGACAGTTCCTGAGCCATCTTCCTCGTCCACAATGAAAGCTATGGCTTGAAACCTTTGTTTTCCACAGGCAATGATCCAAGTGCTCTTGGCCCATACTATCACGTCCATTCCCATCCTCGGACCACTCACACCAGAACCATGACCATCGTTGCACTGAATCGAAGATCACTGTCGATGCTTCCACGCCATCGACGACTACGACTGGCTTCCTCGGCCCAACTGTTAGCCAATGGTGGTCGTCGCAGCTATCGACGACTATCGGGTGGTTGAATCTGACAACTACCACTACTGTGAGCTACCCCTTGGTTAGGGTGGCTTCATCTAGACTTCCTGCCATAGTGGCTCCATTACTATGGGGCCTTAGTACCCATCGCAACCACTAGGGTATAGTGGATTTACCAGCGACATGTCATGGCCGCCATTGTAGTAGATCGAGCACGAGCTTAATTTTCAACCTCCACTATTGTGAGGACATGTCGGACATTAATTGCCAACGACCCACGATTGAACCCAGCCGTCGGCACCCATGTAGCCTGTGGCGGCACTCCTAGGCCAAAACATGGTTTTAGCCCTAGGGTTAGGGTTATGACATTCATATGGAGGAGATGAAGTGCATGGATCTCGAGGCAAGCTAAATTTTCACAAACTAGTTTGACTAGCTCTATGAGCATGACCTTGGGCTAGAGTACGAGTCTGAGAATAATTGGTGCAACGATTCAGTGGACCCATGTTAGTTGACTGAGTTAGACTTATGTGCAGCCCCCACGTGACCAGCATCCTCCTCGAGGTTGCTTGGCTAGCTATTATGGACCACACGAGGGAATTCAAGCTTGGACAGTCAAGCTTGATTTCTTAAAATTCTCTTGACGAGACCCACTAGACTAGACCTACCTAGCGGAATAGTTTTTCATATACATACCATGGCACGCTCGATCACTAGAAAGTCTAGCTCACATCACTCCACTTGGAGGGCATGACGATCAAGTGGTACCATTCGATAGAGCGAACTCAACCATTAGAGTCTTAGTAGGCTTTTGTTGATGCGATCTGTCCTCGATTCAGTCTGACCCAATACGAGGATTTCATACCATATTGACTAAGCTGACTCAGTCAACAACAATTCAGACTTACCAGGAGGAGTTCGAGCAGATCTATAACTGAGTCACCAACTGGTCGAACTCGGCCCTCAAATGCATGTTCATCTGTAGGCTTAGGCCTATTGAGATCAAGGCCCTAAGGCCCACTACATCTGAGGAGGCATTTTTATTGGCAGTTCTGATAGAGTCCAAGTTGGATTAGGTAAACTAGATCTGCAAGGAATAGGGAAGGAAGATGGCCTATTACATATCAAATATGGATTGATCTAGATGTAAGAAATTATAAAAATTTATATGGTGGTAATCTCACGAGTTAGAGTTCCAATGGTTCTAGCTTCACATGAATCTGAAGGGGAGATGAAAGGTTATAATTAAAATAGTGAAGGAAGGTCAAAATGGGATAGAATAGTTATTATCCGATGTTGCGGTGGTTGTCGGAGGGTGGCAAACGGCCAATGATGGTGATGGATGACCGTAGAGTAGGGTGGCTGCTGGAGGAAGATGATGATTAGGGTTCAACGATTACAATTTACTTCTTCGAAGATAAATGCGATCTAATGTCTATATTAAAAGATAAAAACGATAAGAAATATTTGGCTAAACTCAGATTCATTCAATAATAACTATCAACACATGTCCACTCTTATTTATAGAAGTAAAAATTCTAGCGGATCGGATCTACATATGGATGATCCGCTTTATTTAAAATTTAAAATAATAAGATAAATCTAACTAACTAATTCAATTTGACTCAACTTGATTCAACTGTCTCTATTAACTTAACCCACGTGATCGAATCATAACAACACACTACGCTTTTGACATATTGTCCTCAAGGTTATTAGTCACTCATATCCTTTTGTACTCGTAGAGCTTGTCATGCCAATCAATGGACTTAAGTTCATCCTCTTTGAGTTCGCCTAGGAATATAATGTGGGTTGACTAGATCTTGAATTTATGACCAATGGGTAAATCAATCATCACAATAAAAACACAAGTCTTTCCTTCTACACTCGTCCAAGTCATTGGGTACAAAATAATGAAAGATCATCTAGCGGTTGAGCTAAACTATCAACACGAGCAAAGTCAGAAAGATGTAGTTTTTATTGGGTCATGGGCTTGGGCCGTCTTTCTTCTCTCCTTCTTGCGGACATGGTTCAATTGATCTAATTTGGACTTCATCAAAATAGCTAAGGAGAATGCCTCACTAGAAGTAGTGGGCCTCAAAGCCTTGATTTTGGCATGAATGTTAGGCCTGAGCACACTAAAGAAAGTATCCAATATCGTCATTCATCTCGTTGTTGTCTTCTTCCCTATCTCCTCCAAAAATCACGTGTTCCTCATATGGAGAAATTTCACATGATTCTCACGAGACCCGTCAGTGAAATAATCTCACAAAGTATTTGGATAAGTTTAGAAATACTATAATAACTTAACAAATAATCCAAAATTATAATATCACAGGCCTCAGCAAACCTCTAGGAATACAAGTCCAACAATAAATAATAGAATAAATAAATACTAAAATAGAGGAATGAATTTGCTACTCCTCGACATCCATATCCTCCATAACCAACTTTGAAATATTTCCACCAAAATAGCGGTGAGCACGGGGCCCAGCAAATAAAATCCAATAGTAATCTAAGAATATCACATGATAAATAGAAATGCAAACCCGTAACATGTTAGGGAAAGTGTGCATTTTGACTTTTAATAACTTTCATCACTATAGTTTCAATTACATAGAAATCCACACAGAAACCGAGTCACAAAGACATATCTCACAAAGTACCATAAAATCGAGGGGGACTAGTCATCTAGCGGTAATATCGCCTATACATGCCTGGCGACGCTGCATATGACCGGTTGTCTATGGCCATCATACTAAGAACCCCAGTCGTAGGCCCATCAACATCGCTTTAGTAATCATCGCTCAAAGCGGAATCATCACATACAACGGTTAAGAGCACACAATTTGATAGACGCCCTGACCCTGCGTCCTCGAGTACCGCTAGGACTACAATTCCTACCACTCAATCATCTTTTCTAATATCATACTAGACTAGACTCCAACTAGGACAGTGTAATCACTTGAATGCTCCACCAGCTACTGACCTTAGTTGTAGACCGCTAATATAATACTATATAATACACTCTACCCTTAACTCCGGGTTGAGCGAGTGAAAGGGGCACTGCCTAGTTGGGACTTGACTAACAATGATACGTGCACGTGGTGCCATGACCTCTATTATTTATTTAACATAATCATCAAATAATAGGTATTATAAACAAGCGTTGAGTCTATCATACATGTGCATTAAGTGATAAATATTACAAGTACGAATTGACATGTAATTAAAAGCAAGAATAAAATATCATGTAATTTTTGCAAGTAATAAATGACATTTGATTAATACAGGTAAGAAATGATATAAGTATGCATTTTCGTAGACTATTATAAAATTCTTCTCGCTTGAGATATTTCTGGAATTCGTCTTACTCTCCTAATCAGTCGGCTCTTCTTAAATTTCAAGATCCTTCTCGCACAATAATGGATCTAATAATTTATAAATAAAATAAACATAAGATTAATAGAGTTATAGACTAACTATCTTGTTGTATGAATTACGTTTGATTTTCTAGTCCGAAAATATTATTTATCTTAATTTTAAAAAAATTGGTCATTTATAGATGTTCACAATGTAAGTATCGAAGATAATTGAAAAGACTAATAAATTCAAATACCTAATTTAATTATGTATAAATTCTAATTTTATTAATAATATGGTTGAGAAAATTAAAATAATTATAATTTATGTAGCTAACAGAATTTAAGAAAAATAATAGACTAATAATAAATAAATTAGTCTTAGGGTTAATGGTTGGGTTGGGCTCAAGGCCCAGCAAATTTGGTGAGAGAGAGTGGGTTGCAGACCTACCTGCAGCCCACTAGACTAGAGACAATGGACTGGGCTCAAGAGCCCAGTCCAACAGAGTGAGGAGGTGGGTGCAGCCCACCTAGTTCTAAGACGCACTGGACTGGGCTCAAGGGCCTAGACCAGCAAAGTGAGATGGTGGGCTGCGGGCTTACCGTAGCCCACCAAACCCTAAGATGGTGGACTGGGCTCCAGAGCCTAGTCCATCAGGGTGAGGAGGTGGGCTACGGGCCTACCACAGCCCACTAGAAACTAAAGTGGTGGACTTTGGAGCCACCGAGGCCTTAGTAAAGGTCCGAGGGCTTAGGTTGCAGCGCACGCCACAGCCTAAAGAGAGAGCGGGGGGTTGTTGTCGGTGATCCCCGTCGCCGGCAGCCCCGAGCTCCAGCAACTCCTCCCCAAGTTGACTAGTGCAGGAGTGATTTGAACCTCCAACCAGTGCAGCCGGAGGGTGAGAATTGAGGAACTCCATGGTCGGTGGCCATGGAGCTTCCCGATTCGGTGCTAGGTGGGCTCGAAGCCCTCATCTCGAGTACCTACCTCTTCCATGTGAAGAGGTGGGTCAGTCGAGGCAGACGAGCGAGGCCACCATGGCCGGTGGTGGCCGCTTGTGCCAAAGAAACCCGGTGGTGGGAGGTGACATGGCATCGCCTCCCTCGCGCCCCGTGGGTACCTAGTTTAGGTACCCACAGCAAGGGGCTGAAGCGGAGAAACTTCCCGTATTGGTGGATGGTCAACCCGAGGTCATTGGTGGGCGAATTTCTTTGATGAAGGCAGACATAAATAAATTCCTAATTACACGTGATTAACTAGGCTATTTTTAAATTAAACTAAAGAGGGGATGGAGGCTAACCTAAGGATCGAGGTGAGGGGGTTTTGGTTGGCTGCCGGTGCTCCGGTGACTCGCTGCCCGCGATGAAAGCTTCGGCGGCTCGGGAGAGAAAAGAGAGGAAGGAAGAACGAGAGAGAGAGATAGAGAGGAATTTCGAAGAGTGAAACCAACCTAGAAGGTGAGGGGGGGAGGGGGTTTAAATAGGGATGAGGCGGAGAGGGACTTTTCTCCCTCTTTCATGCTCATCGGTGCATGAATCCCTAATCGTGCTACCCACTCCCTTGCCGTAACATCTAAAGAGAGATGTGCACATGTGCTTGTCACTGCGCCCCCTCTTCTTTTCTTTTTCTTCTTCTCTTTCTCCCCTCTTGCAGCTACCCATTTCCCCCCTTTAGCTCGCTTTGCCAATCCCACTACTAGAGCGAGCCAGCGCCATCGTTCAAACTGCTCATGGATCTCATCTCCTTCCCATTTAATTTCTTATCTATTCCTTGTGGTGTCTTCTACTACCCTTTTTGGTTTCTACTTTCGTCGACTAATTTTAATGGCCAACGACCTCATGTCTCCCTCATGCTGCGCAAGAAGCTTCCCCTTAGTGTTCACTCACATGCCCACCCTTCAAGGGTACTCTAGGCTTTAGGTGGAGGCTATATCACATAGCCTCTTGTCGTCAGCTTCTTAAAGTACTTCTAGTCATCGTTGTTGACTTCGATTGCGCCCTTTTTGCTTATCTTCTTTGTTTTTTCATATAGATTCTTTAAGGGTTGTTGCTGAAAATTCTCATGGCTGTATTGTTAGTTTTGGCATTTTGATAGTCGCCAGCCATGGAAAGGGTGTCCCCTTCCTATTGACTAGTTGGAATGATCTTTTAATTTTGTGCATCTTTTCCCAACACGCTGTGGGTCTATTGACATGTTTGGCTTTGGTTGTCAAAGACGGTGAATGCCAACAGCTACCTCTGTCTCCCCTGTGATGTCTTTCTAAAGAGTGAGAGAGGAAAGATGATTGGTTGGGATGAGTGGGCCTTAGGCTCATAGCAACCTAGCCTTGGGATGGGCCTTGTCCCAAGTGGGTTTATTTGGTGGTATTTCTTTATTAGTCACATTGTATAGACATGGCCATATTTGTTTGAGCCATTAAATGTTGATCCTCATAGAAGTATAGTTATATTATTTATAATAATTATTACAAGTCAATATTAATTAATGTAATTGAGGAGAAGAATGTGTCTCTATTAACTATTCCTAGCAACCTTTAAATTGTATTGTTTTACCATTGTTATTTGGGAAAATAAATGTGAGAATTCTCAACTAGACCTACCCAAAGCTATAGAGGCAGTCTGTGGTATGCTCTTTTAATTAGTTTTAGGTAAGTTTTCTATTTATGATTAGATTACATTCATCATATTGGTAGATCAGTTATTATTTTTGGAGGAACTGATGACCTAGGTGCAGATAGATGAATGGAGAGTGTTCACAATAGTTCAACTATATTTTAGGCAAATAAATTCTCCGTAGTCTAAGAGTAGTGTAGATACTGTAATGGTAGTTTATTTTGTGGCCTTATGGCACCCATGTCATGCATGTGTATATCCTTATCTAATAATCAACATAATTATGCTTTACTACTTCATCTTTAGTAGAATTATTCATTCATTATGTATGATAATTACTATGAGCAAATTATATGATTAGTATATGTTGCCATGTACTTAAGTCATGTCTTAGTAGTGCTCATTTACTCACCAAACTAGGGTTAAAGGGCAGAATATATATCTAGTATTTATATTAATTTTAACTAATGTCTGAATTTGTTAGGCTGATCCCCATGACTATTTGATATCGTGTACACTAATTGAAGAGACGTGAATATTGTTGAGTATGGATATTATACGTTGAATAATATTTAAATTATGATTAAAAGGCAAAATTTATAGATTTAGCGGTACTCGATGACATAGAGTCAGTGCGTCTTTGAGCGGCGGTCATGTTTCCATGTTAGAGTTGCGATGTGCTGATGGCTCATGCAGGTAGCATCGAGATGCGATGTTGACTTGCAGAGATGATGAGTTGAGAGCTCATGCGGGTAGCATTGAGGTGTATAGTGATGGTGATAAGCCTACGCCTATGATTGAGGTCCCTAAGTTGTGGTGGCAAATTATTAGTTAGCTATTTGTTGAGTATGGACAAACGATACTACTACTAGAAATCTCCACCTCAATAGATGATGCTTTGTGGGACTATACAATATATATTTGTGAATCTGTATGAAGTTAAATGACTAGGTGGCATTATGTGAGCATAATATTTTATGATACTTTGGGGCTTTAGGAAAGTATATGATGTAACACATGGTTAATTTTTATAATTCTAATGGTGAATTATTATTATTGTAGTTATGATTTTATTGCACTATCATTGAGCATGATGCGCATCTTAATTGTTGAATTATGTACAACATTACTTTTAGATTATAGATATGTATACTTGCTGGGCTTAATGCTCATCATATTTTGACGGAATATTTTCATATTAATAGATGACTTTGAGTCCATGAAAGAGCTAGTGAGGAGTAGTAACTACATTTTAGTTATTTATTTAAATCTTGCAAATTAAATTAGATGGATTATAGCCTCTATGTGGGCATTATTAATTAGTTGGTTGTAAATGGATATATATTCTAGGGCTTCTTCTAACTTGTGGCAATTTGGGTTTCTTATTTATGCTTGGTTATTTGTGACAATTTTGGCTTTTATTTAGTATACTATGTGATCACATTAACCAACAAGTTACTTGGACTTCACCCATGTGAGAGATATGTATATTTAGGGCGTGTATTTTGTTCCCCGCTTGCAAAGATCGACCTTCGACTGTCCTCCCCTTGCAATAGCTCCTCTTTTAGCTTCGATGTTGGTGGAGATAGAGTTGAGTTTGCAGAGGGTGGGTGCCAAACTTCATCGTCGATTTGCCTCCATGTAGCTTTGGGTTGTTCTCCTTCCTCTACTAGAGGGCCACTTTGTCTGATGTGCTTCTGGCTCCGCCAACACTTCCTCTCACCTCATCGCCATCCATTTCATCGTTGAGACTACCACCGGTTGTCTATGTTTGTTTTTTATTTTTTCTATTTTGGATGATATTATTTGTAAATTTTGTGGTAGTGTGCTTCATGAATGGTTTGAATCCTTGGGTCATATTGGAGCAGTTAAAAGCTCTATTGTTTGCGGCATGTTTGTGTTAGGTTTAAATGTCTCTAGGCTTGGTACAATTTGCAGTCATGCTGTGCTATTGATTTTCACCAAGTTATAGTACTTATTCATAACATTTCCTTATTTTTTTATGTATCAGTTTTATAATCATCCGGTTATAATTTTTAAGTTGAAATAAATGAAAACACCTATAGGCTTTCCCTAAAAAAATACTGGTTAAATCAAACTATAATTCTTTGGGGGATTATTATATATTTCTACATTCCAACTAACAGCTAACTAAAAGTTACAATCTTGTCCTAACCACATATATGTTAAGTGTTTAAGTTTAAAATACAGGAAGATAAGTTAAAATCCAACTAAATCACAAAAGATAACTATAATATGCCTAATTAAATATCTTGAGTACATGCAGTAGTACATAAGAAATTTACCTACAACTTTCGACTATACAACTAACAATCTCCTGTACCATTCTAAACACAACTTTGATTCTGAAATTAACTTTACATTATATAAACATTCTTAATATATATATATATACACACAACAACCATCAAGTAGAAGTTATATAGCTACAGTTAATGCACCCACCCAGATTGATTGATGTTGTTTCTCCTCTTTCTCCGACACCAGTCGCTGTATCATGGCCCACCTAGTAGACATCCCAATCCTCTCGCCGCGTATTCCATCCGTGCCTTCACTTCTCTACTCCCCACTCCAGCTTCAATTATTTACATACATAATCGAGTCGCTCAGTTTTTAATTATATATTAATAGTATATAAATTTAGAGCCACCTAAGGTCTCCTTCTCCAACACCGGCGCGAACCCGACGGTGCGGCACTTGACCTCTCCCTCGGCAACTGCCACCCCTGCGGAAGCCTGCATGGGGTTGACTGTCCGGCGGTACGGGCCGAGCCACTTGGCGATCATGAACCGCCGCTTCCGCCACGGCGGCACGCTCAGCCCCTGCCGCCTCAGAGAGCGCCGGCCCTCGTCCGCCGCGATCCGAACCGCCCGCCGCACCTCCTCTGGCCGTGCCACCACGACTTCCGGCATCGCCGCCGCCAGTTTCCGGTAACCCTCCGTCGACCTGGCGACTTCGAACTCCGAGGCGAATCCGACGTCGACGATGTATCTCTTCTCCTCAACCTCGACGTCGATGTACTCGTAGTTCCCTTCGGCCCTTCCTTTCGACCCGTCCCACCTCGCCTTGCAAACTCCCGCGTTATAACCTTTCTCTCGAAGCCTCGCCATCACCGCTCTTCGGAACCCCGACCGGCTCGGCCGGAGCTCCGCCATTGCCTCCACCGCGACGACCACGTCTCCGTAGAGCCGTAGCCGGAACTGGTCGCCCTTGGAGCAAGGATCTAGAAGCTTCCTCACCTCTTCCGTCGTCTCCACGGTGGTATCACCGGCCTCATTGGAGTCATCGGACTCCTCCCCTCCGTCCGATTCGGCGGCGGCTGGCGCGACACCGTCGGGCTCGAGGAAGGCGTGGACGAGGCCGGAGAGCGCCGCCTCGCGCTCGCTGCCGCTGCTGGCGGCACACGTACGGAGGCGGGCCTTGGCGTCGTCGTCGAATGGGTTGGTCGCACTCTTGGCTCGCACTTGCGCCGCCATCTGAGTTCCGCGAGAGAGAGAGAGAGAGAGAGAGATGGGCGGAGATGGGAATTGCTTCCTCTTGGTGTTTTACAGGGGAAAGTATAAGCAATGAGGAGAGATGTCAACATCCATTGTTTACCATGGTACAAATAAATGTGGACAGTATGATGACACAACTAAATAACTGAAAGAATATTCTTCTTTTTAACTTTTCTTTTATCTCGGATATGAAAATAAATAACATCCTTTATTAATTGAATTCCTTTTTCTTCTAAAAATTTCATTGACGACTTACCAAATTCAATTATTTTCAAATGCGAAGACATCAACTAAAGAATATTCTGTTTGAATATGGATCAAACGTAAAGGTAGCACTTTCTTGGCAGAGTTTGAAGCAGTTAATTGTTTTCCATAGTTGACGAATTCCTACGAGACCAAATTTTCCTGCTCATCAGACTTTCTCTATACCTAAATTATTCAAATAGTGTGATTAGATTAAAAACGAGGCTTTTAATTTGTTGGGATATGCGTTAAAAAGAGAAAATTGGAAACTTTTTAATAAAATTTCAGTAATTTAATCAGTAGAATTATATACTCAATATAGTAGTTAATAGTAATTAATCAAAGTAACAGTAGGATATTATATGAAACTTATAGGAAGAATAGGGTGTTATTTAAAAGTTTCCAATAAAATAATGAAATCCCATGATGAATGGAAAATTGCAAGGAAAAGATAAGGTCAGCACGAGCACTACACGAGCGGACACGTGGCAGGATATGCTGCGGCACACGGTTTGAGACCATAAATTGGACTCTGGCGCAGGGAAGCTTGTCGTTTGCACACGCTACCTGAGAAGCGAGTGTTAATTTATAGAAGAGAGAGAGAGAGAGAGAGAGAGAGAGAGAGAGAGAGAGAGAGAGAGGTATTGAACGACGGGAGTGTGAAAGACTAAGAGGATCGACGATATTTATAGGAGGGTGGAGAGGAGGAGAGGGAGGATGGGATTGCCGTCGTGGTACGTTAATTGATAACAAAGCGTCCAGGTTCAGTGAACCAACACGGTAGAGTTCTAACCTCGTCTAACTGCACGCCCTATTATTTGTTATGTTCGTTCGATTCAAATCAACTTATTAGAGACTTATTAAAATATTTTCGAACAATCTACCGTGGTATCGGAGCAAGTTTTAACGTCTGTAAAATGAATTTTCAGAGCGTTTGAATTCCTTGCAAATGCTCGAAGATTTCAAGAGTTGGCTCGAATGCTTGATAGAGTCGTTCGAATGCTTGATAACTTTTTGAATTGATTTTGTAAATTTTGAAGGCAATTTTTGACCGAAAGAGATCAGATTTTATTATCTATAAAAAGAATAATTAAAGCTATTTCTTTCATTAAACTTTTGGAGAGCCCTTCAATAGTTCTATAATTATTCATCTACATGAGCTTCTCGGAAGAGTATTGAGGCATGGGATTTTCGACTCCTTGAGTTCTATCGGAGCTGTGATGTATGAGGAGTAGTTTATCGAAAAATACAGCGAGTAAAAAGAACAACAACAATTAGGCATATGTAGGTGTTAAGCAATAGAATTAGTTATAATTAAGTATATCTTATATCTAAATTTGATAGTGCATTAGTTTTGATCTCTAGAGATGATACGTGGTTTTTCTTATATCTTAGTTGATAGAGATTTTGTCGCGTAAAAAATCTTGTGCATAATTGCTAAGGGTGGCAATAAGGTTGTATTTCTTCAAGTTAGTGTCAAATTTAGGTTAGATCTAGTCGGATAGAGTCCAGTTGAATCGGGTCAAATATAAGCCAACATGAGTATAACTCATTAATTAAACAGATTACACAGGTCATAAATAACTTATTAGGCCACAAGAGTTATTCGAATTTATATTAGTTATTCATGTCATAAACATATTTAACTGAGTTACAAATGAGTTTATCACATTTTATGATAATTAAGCAAGCTATTTGGATCATAACTGAGTTCTCGTGCAATAAACAAATTGGTGGGATATAAACATGTTAAATGAGTTGAGGTGCTAAACACAAACACAACTTATTTTATTATTGGGTTAAGCAAGTCAATCTATTTAAGATCCCTTCTAATTATATTAAATTTAAACTCATTTAAAGTCTTCGAGTTCATGTCATATAAAAATTACCGATCTATGTAGTGATCATTCTGATTTTTTTTAATTCAGTATATTATTATCTTTTGCTTAACTTTGCTAGATTGACTTAGAAAATTCACATTTTCTAGATCCTCCCCCTATTCTTTTTCAGAAATATTTGACAAATAACATTCTGGTCCCCCAGCAAAAGTTCAAAGAGTGTTCTTATTGTGTTGAAACATTAAGGTTAAACATATTTTTGTAGGATTTGGATTAAGATTGCTACAGGCAAGGTAACTCCATCTCAGGGTATGGGTGTGTAAGAGACATTGTCTTAAAAAAACCAAAACAAAAACAAAAAAGAATCGAATAGAGACATCATGTCATCATACACTTACAAATTGACAAACGACATTTATTCTTTGGACACAAGTATCAACTCTTTATCCTTATTGACGCATAGAGGTAACATTGATCATTTAGGCCTCGTTTAAAATGCGATTTGTGTTACCCTTAATCGTAGGACCTACTTTTGTGGTTATACGAACAATTATTGCTTCAGTTCAAAAACAAAACAAGGAACAATTATTGCTGAGATCTTAGGAGCTGCTCTTCTTTTATTCAGGTTGTAGGAGAGACAAAAAAAGAAAGAGAAGAGAAGAGAAGAGAAGAGAAGTGAGTTATCAATTTCTGGCACTTGATGTTATCACATGTAGAGCAAATAGCTACGTTTAATCCCTCATGTCGAGTTTGTGGAGGGTGTCTTAGGAGATTAACTACTATCGATGGGAATCCAAACCAAAGGATTTAATTGATCCTATGAAAGTTCTTCAAGAAAGAATTCATAGAGCTCAATCTCTATGTAGCTACATCATGAGTTAAGCTTTGCTTCTTGTGTTGTATTCTCTATCAGTACAGATCATATATATATATATATATATAATGTAATAAATTCAAGCAATAAAAATACCAATTATAATTTGTTTTACACATATCATAGACCTTGCTCCAAATTAATGGGACATTGTTCAAATCATTAAAAGAAGCTCATTATATATAATGGCAACAGTAACAGTAATTGAAATAAATAATCTCACTCCCATCGTTAGCCTATATATTTAACCTCCCTGCCGCCGGCAACTTTTGGAAGCTAGCAGCGGGTCGATCGTCCGTTGATATGGACTGATCCACTTGGCAATCCTGATGAACAGCCGGTTCCTCCATGGCGGCACACTCAGGCCCTACTTCCTCAGCAACCGCCGCGATTTGCGCTGTCCGTCGCACCTCCTCCGGCATCGCCGCCGCCACCGTCTGATAAGCCTATGTCGACCTCGCCACTTCGAGCTCTCAAGCGAATCCAACGTCGAGGATGTGTCTCTTCTCCTGAATCTCGACGACGATGTAGTCGTAGTTTTCTTCGGTCATCCCTTTCGACGTCGATGATGTACTCAGATTTATGCAGTGTACCATAAGGACCATCGGATTCATCAGATACACTTGGAATAGCCTAAGATTGATCACCCATTAGTGCTTGTCGTGGTATCAGATGATTCTGGAAACAAATCAATGGCGGAATTAGTGATGATTGGTAATTGACTCAAAGAGATAGATGTAATAGTGGAAAGACTAGTAAATGGCTTGTGTTCCTAGATTACTGCATGGCGAGACACTTGAAGATATTGGGTTATGAGATCGTAGCATCTATATCTTTTTTGTTCAATACCATAACTGAGAAAACAACATAGCCTAGAACATGATTCTAACTTTGTTCATTCATGTGGTAAAAGATGAACAAAACATATGCACAATTGAAAACCCAAAGTAAGATGTAGTTAGGTAAAGTGCCATATAGAAGTTGATAAGGGGTTTTATTTGTTGGAAAGAAATACTAAAATCAGATTTAGTTCCAACTTAAGAGGGGTATTTGTTGGAAAGAAATATCAAAATCAGATTTGATTCCAACTTGAGGAGTATTGGAAAAAAATATCAAAATCAGATTTTATTACTATTGTTATTGATTTGGTTAATCTGTTTGTTATTTACTTTCTTTGTATATAGTAGCTCTATCCTAGTCTATTAAATAGACAAGCTTAATTGAAGGAGAGATTGTTGTAATCTCCTCCTATTTATATACTTAATTCATCTTAATCAAACACATAATTACCTCATTTTATTTTAATTTCTTTCTTTTATATGGTATCAGAGCTAGAACCCTAGTAACCAAGTTCTATTGCAGTCATATTCTAATCCATCAAAACCTTCATTACCCTCAATCGCTGAAGATAATCATTCTTCTTCCCAAGGTGTTGTTTTACCAAATCCATCAAAGGTAGGGAAAGAAAAACCCCCTACTGACCTCTCCAATCCTTATGTTATCCATCCTTCTGATCATTCCGGATTGGTTCTCGTTTTCAAGCCCCTCAATGGAGATAACTACTCCAGTTGGAAAAGATCCATGATTCAAACCTTAAATATAAAAAATAAGTTCGGATTCATCAATGGGTCTATCTCAGCTCCTTCAGAAGCAGATGATCCTGAAGGTCATACCATTTGGTCAAGATGTAATGACATTATCCATTCTTGGATATTCAATACCTGTGATCCAGAAATTGTTGACAGTGTGAATTTTTATTCCACTACCAGAGAAGTTTGGGAGGACCTCAACACTGGATTCTCTCAGGGCAATCTAGCCCGCATATTTGAGATATAACAGGACATCACCCTCCACAAGCAAGAAACCACCTCTGTCTCCATCTATTACACTCGATTAAAAACCCTATGGGATGAGCTAGGGATGCATTGTGAAACACCACAATCGGAGCAACAAAAGGTAATGCAATTTCTAATGGGTTTGAATGAATCTTATAGTGCAATTCGCGGCCAGATCCTCCTAATGAAACCTTCCCCTTCGGTTCGCGAAGCATACTCCTTCGTTGCTCAAGAGGAGAAACAACGCCATCTAGGAGTGACTTCCGCCTCCACCGAGCCGACTTTGGTTGCTGCCATAGCTGTCTGCAAGCTTTATCCGCCATCACCAAGGAAGAACGAGAGGAGCGATCGTCCTGATTCTAATGATAGACACAATGGACCCGGTTCTGAAAAGGTGCGACCCCACTGCACCCATTGTGATGCCGATGGACATTAGGTCAAAAAGTGTTACAAATTATATGGCTACCCCCTTGCCCATCCAAAGGCCAAGTCGAATCCGAGCTTAGGCTCTGCTCTGCCCAATTACTCTACAGTCAACCATGCAAGTTGTGAAGAAGGTGGACCTAACACCACATTCACAGAGGCCCAATTAAAATAGATTATGGAACTTCTCAATAATCGGGTAGAAGGTACCCCTAATCCTAAGGCAAATGCGGTCACAAAACCATGTATGTTTCAATTACCTCGTCGAAATTGGATTATCAATAGTGGTGCAACAAATCATATTATCTCATCATCAAAAATACTGCATAAAGACAAAGGTTGCTCATTGTCACCCATATTATTACCTAGTGGAGAGAAGGCCAAAACTATTGCTAAAGGATCCATGCCTTTAAATTCCGTCTATAAATTGCATAATGTGTTATATGTTCCTACATTCAAAGTTAATTTGTTGCCAGTAGGGCAATTGACAAAAGGCTTAAATTATTCAGTGATATTTTTCCCTTATTGGTGTATTTTGCAGGATCTGGATACGAGGAAGATGATTGGTTTGGGTGAAATGCGTGACGAACTCTATTATCTGGTGGCATTACAAGTAGGAAAGTCTACCACTAAAAAAGCCATGTCCTCAAACCAACCAACATGCAATCTCACCATCTCACCTACCGACCTTTGGCACAACCGCTTAGGGCATGTATCATCTTCCCATTTGAATTTTATTGCACAAAATTTCTTAATTTTTTTTGCTAATTCTAATAAATCTTGCTCTATTTGTCTTGCCAAACAAAGTCGTTTACCTTTTAATGTCAGTAATACTTTCTCTATTAAACCATTTGATGTTATTCATTGTGATATTTGGGGTCGCTATCGACATCCTTCTTTCTGGTTCTCATTATTTTTTCACCATTGTCGACGATTTTTCACGTTTTACTTCGATATTTTTGATGCGATATAAAGATGAAACACAACTGCTTTTAAAACATTTTTTAGTTATTTTTCTACTCAATTTGAAACTCGCATCAAAACTATTCGAAATGATAACGGTGGCGAATTTATCTCTCTTCGTTCTTTTTTTTTAAGATAACGGTGTTATTTTTCAACATTCT
Organism: Typha latifolia; assembly: GCF_019914945.1. Lineage (NCBI taxonomy): Eukaryota > Viridiplantae > Streptophyta > Magnoliopsida > Poales > Typhaceae > Typha > Typha latifolia. The sequence continues at coordinate 1,817,775 of NC_133100.1, forward strand.
TGTGTATACACACCTCAATAAAATAGGGTTGTGGAACGCAAACACCGTCATATTCTTCAAGTAGCAAGAGCATTAAAATTTCAAGCTAATCTTCCTTCCCAATTTTGGAGAGAATGTGCTCTTACTGCTGTTCACATCATTAATCGGCTACCTTCCCTAATTTTAGCCGACAAGACACCATTTGAGCTACTTTACTCAAAACCTCCAACTTTTTTTCTATCTACGAGTTTTTAGTTACTTGGCTTATGCCACAAACATCCATACCTCTCATAAATTTGACTACTGAGGTACATCTTCCATTTTCATTGGATACCCAATAGGTTAAAAAGGTTACAAACTTTTTGATTTATTAACAAATATTTTTTTCACAAGCAGAGACATCCATTTTAAAGAAGATATTTTTTCTTATTCTTCAAATAATACCTATTCTCTACCCTTTCCTTTGATCCAAACAACAAGCCCATCAAGGGGAGATGATACAGGTCCCATAAGCCCATATGGCCATTCTTTTGAACTCAACTCAACCACATCACCATCATTTGAACCTAACCCAACCACCTCACCACCCTCCACCGCAACTCCACCACCACCACACATACAATCGCCTAAAATTTGTTCACCCATGAACCTTCTCCCCTCTACTTCCTCCCCGCCACCACCACCTTGCCATACTACCACCATTCCCTCTACCGGAACACCCGATCCACCACCACCAACCAATATTCCTCTCCGCCGCTCCACTCGACAATCTAATCCACCTGTGAGGTTCAACGATTACCTTTGCTCCGTCATCATGCATCCTCCCTCAGATCCAGTCACCTCCTTCTCTCTAGATTTGCACAAAGGGACAAGGTACCCACTAACCAATTACCTTTCTTATCATCGCTATACACCTGCACACAAATTGTTTATTGCTTCTATCAGTCAAGAGCGAGAGCTTACCTCTTGCAATGAATCTATTACCAACCCTCAATGGCGTGATGCAATGAAACTTGAGTTAGATGCCCTTGCTGCCAACGACACATGGAGTCTAACCTCTCTTTCGGCTAGCAAGAAACCCATAGGATGTCGGCGGGTTTACAAAATTAAACGTCGCTCTGATAACACAATAGAGTGACATAAGGCGCGTCTAGTTGCCCAAGGATTCACCCAAATGGAGGGCATCGACTACCACGAGACTTTCTCTCCCACAGCAAAAATTATTTTTATTCGCTATCTTCTTGCCTTAGCTGCTGCCAGAGGCTGGCCACTTCATCAGCTTGATGTCCACAATGCATTCCTCTACGGTGACCTGACTGAAGAAATTTACATGTCTCTACCACTAGGGCTTCGGAGACAGGGGGAGGAACATCTCGTCTGTCGCATATACAAATCGCTCTACGGATTGAAGCAAGCCTCTTGCTAGTGGTTTTCAAAGTTTTATTCTGTCATCACTTCCGCTGGCTTTGTACAATCACGAGCCAACTACTCCCTCTTCATCGAAAAGAAAGGCAAGTCCTTTACCATTCTCCTAATTTATGTCGACGATATTTTGATCACTAGAAATGATCCAAACAGTATTGCTGCCATCAAGAAGCATTTGCATAAAAATTTTAATCTTGAAGACCTTGGCGAGTTGAAATATTTTCTAGGAATAGAAATTTCTACATCTAGGAATGAGATTTTTGTGTCACAGAGAAAATATGCATTAGAAATAATCAAAGATGCAGGTCTATTAAATGCTGCTCCAGTAGACACTCCTATGGAAAGAGGCTTAAAACTGTTAGATAAAGATGAATTGCTTAAAGATCCAGGCAAATACAGAAGATTGGTTGGCCGCCTAATATATTTGATAGTTTCAAGACTTGATATCACTTATTTTGTTTGTCTTGAGTAGATTCATGCATCAACCCAGAAGACATCATATGGAGGCAGCCTTACGCGTTGTTCGATATCTAAAGGGTGCCCCAAGTCAAGGTCTATTTTTTTCTTCAAAAAATTATTTGAAATTATGATCCTACTGTGATTTAGATTGGGGAGGTTGTCCTCTCACTAGATAATCCACTACAGGGTATTATGTGTTCCTTGGGTCCTCACTAATTTCATGAAAATCAAAACGGCAGAAAACTGTATCATTGTCTTCAGTCGAAGCAGAATACCGCGCAATGGCTAGAGCTTGCTGCGAGTTAACATGGCTTCGGTGCCTATTAGGAGACTTAGGCCTTATTCACCATGGACCTACTTCCTTATATTGTGGCAATAAGGCCGCTCTGCATATAGCAGCAAACCCAGTCTTTCATGAGCGCACAAGGCACATAGAATTGGACTGTCACTATATTCAAGATAAGAGTCAAGATGGTTCAATAATTACCAAGCATATTGACTCAGTAAATCAATTGGCATATTTGTTAACTAAACATTTGGGAAAAGAAATATTTGGTTCTAACTTGAGAGGGGGTGTTTGTTGGAAAGAAATATTGAAATCAGATTTGGTTCCAACTTGAGGGGGAGTATTGGAAAGAAATATCAAAATTAGATTTTATTACTATTGTTATTGATTTAGTTAATCTGTTTGTTATTTACTTTCCTTGTATATAGCATTTCTATCCTAATCTGTTGGATAGGCAAGCTTAATTGTATGAGAGATTGTCGTAATCTCCTCCTATTTATGTACTTGATTCATCTTAATGAAACACATAATTACCTCATTCTATTTTAATTTCTTTCTTTTACATTATTTTTAATGAGTAATGATGGAAAACAGTTGATTATATAAATAGCAATAAGGGTAGCTTAATTTCGAAAAATAAGAAGAGATCTTATGGTATCTAAAATGTAACGATATTTTCTACATAACCATTCTGTTGAGAGGTGAAAGGACAAGAACGATGAAATATTATTCCATTTTGTTGTAAAACAAAACTGAAAATAATTTCTCATTATATTCCATAGCATTATCTAAATGAAAAACCTTAATATTTGTGGAAAAGGATGTTTATACCATTTTAAAAAGTTCAAAATTTATGCTTTAAGAGATATATCCATATTTAACGAGAATAATCATTGATAAAAATAACAAAATAATGAGACGCCCTTCAGTAGAAACTAGGGAAGGACACCAAATATCAAAATGTACAAGATCAAATGGTGCAAAAGAAATAGAGCTACTTTTATTAAAGATAAATGTGTTTGTTCACCTAACTGACAAGAAACATAATCAAACTTATTGAAGCCCACTAGAATCCAATGACTGAATGCGAGGGAAAGAGACATGACCCTGATGAGAGTGCCAAAAACTGGAGGAGGTAGCAAGAGCAACACTTGATGTAGATAGGGAGGAAAAAATCTACAAGGAACAAAGCTCAAATTGGCGTCCAATCTTATGACCTATCCCAAATAGCTAACTTGTCTATGGATCCTACACATTACTACACTAGTTAGTGAATTTAACTTCAAGGCCTAGTTCAGTTCACAAAGTTGTCCAATGGTTTTATAGGTAATTTGGGACTAAATATATGTTATCAATAGATAAATTTGAAGAGAAAATAGATCCTATATTGGCTAATTAGCATTTGAGAATCATCACTAGTATAAACGATAGGCTTAGGAGTAAGATTTGTTTTCATAGCGAATAAGGACGGATCATGAGTTTATGGTTACAAGATGCTGAATCTATAAATCATAAGGATTTATCTGAGGTGATAGAGAGGGTAATGAGAGAATAGAACATAACCTGATGATTTAGTGCCTCAATGCCACTCGTAGTGAGATTAGTAGTCTGAGATAAACTCTCAAGTGTAGCAGAAGACTCATGGGTAGCGAAAGCAATTGCAACAGCATTTGGGTGGGAGCCCGAGTTTGGTTGTTCTTGTGTAGCTTGCGACACTCATTGACATGGTGAACATAGCTTCGACAATATTTCCACGATAGTTGTTTGAATGACGATTACAGTGTTGAAGATTTAGATGATTGTCTTGGGCCATCAAATGAGGGAGTAGCCATAACCATGTCTAGAGATTGTATCTTCATAGTGGAATGACGATTTTCTTCAGAAATAAGTTCGGCGATAGCAATGCCCAATGGAGGAAAGGCGTAAAATGCAGGATTGAGGGTCAAGTAGACTCAAAATCATCACAAAGCGCCATGCATAAACTTTCAGCGATAGTAGACACCTAACTGATCCCAAAGATTAGTAACTTGCGAATAATTTGCAATGAATTGACTTGGCTCCTAGCGCATCTGATAGAGTTTAATCTCAATTTAAAACTGTGGAGATGTGTCATTGGTGATATTGTATCGATTCACCAAAAATTCTCATGCCAGTTTGCCATTTCCCAATTTCTATGAATAGAAGGAATTGAAGTATTGATGAACTATGAGAGAATTTTACATTGGATGCATTCCCAATCATCTAATCGACTTGCGTGCATAGAAAATTCGCCAGAAATATAATGCCATAATTTGCGTCCTTCTAATACATGCATGGTAGATGCCTATATGTTATAGTTGGTGCCATCAAGAATAATCTCAATTGGACGAGTGGCATCATTTTGGGTAGATGAAGACATTTTAATATGACACTGACTAGTGTGGGCAGGTAATTTATGGGTGTGGTGGCGTTGCTGTGTTTGATGCATGCTTTGACTGATAAGATAATTAGGGAAAAGAGAAATATTATAGAGAAGAAGAAGATGACTTTCTTACTTGGATTGGTTTAGCTCAAGACTATGAGTCCAAATGGACAAATATATACGCAAAGAGTAGAAGTCAAATGAAAAGCTATCTTTCTGATTAATTACCCCTCTGGGGATTCCGGTTGAAGCATACATTGAAACATCAGTGCCGACATTATAACAAGTTGAACAAGCTAAGAACAAATGTAAATGAATCGAGCTTGATGGATCTCTTTCTTTCCATCCAAGCAGACATCTACCATACGAGATGAAGTTTCGCTGCGCCACCCTCACTTCACTTTTCTCATATATACACTATGCGTCTTTCATTCAAGCCTAGTGGCTCCTTGGATCCAAAACAAAACGAAAGAAGATAAATTTTGACTTCCCATTTTATGCAGCAAGATTAACTCCCCCCTCAAGTGCATAACAAGTCCCAAACAAGAAGAAAAATTTGGCACGGATGCTCTGATACCATGCAAATATTGTAGGAAACTAAAGAGAAAGATAATTGCAGAAGAAAAGTAATGATCGAATGACTGATTATGTTTCTATATATGGTGGCTTATTCAAAGTTGAATGAGGCCACAGTGGAAAAATATAATTGATATTATACTAAATATAGCAAATAATAAGATATATTACCATATTATACTAGGTAATTGAAGAATATTCCATTAATAGTATCTTGATAATATTTTGAGAATATTCTAATACCAATTATGATAATATTTACCATAATCTAAACAAACTAGAAGAATATATCTACAATACAGCTAAACAAACCACTCCCCAATTGTTGCCCTCCCCTTCTCCACGTCACCATCTACTGCTTGTTGGCTTCGCCCACCACTTCATTCCGACCCCTCGCCGCATATTCTATCCGCTCCTTTGTCTTCTAAATTCCACTACTACTCCTCAATTAATAATAATATATTAATTTCGATCCAACTGTGCTCTCCTTTTCTGGCAGCGCGAACCCGACGGCGCGGCATTTGACCTCCCCGCTGCCGGCCACCTTCGCTCCGGCGGAAGCTGGCAGAGGGTTGATCGTCCGGCGATATGGTCCGAGCCACTTGGCGATCATGAACCTCCGGTTCCGCCACGGCGGCACGCTCAGCCCCTGCCTCCTCAGCGACCGCCGCGCCTCGTCCGCCGCGATCTGCACGGTCCGCCGCACCTCCTCTGGCATCGCAACGATCACCTCCGGCATTGCAGCGGCCACCGTCCGATAACCCTCCGTCGACCTCGCTACTTCAAGCTCTGACGCGAATCCGATGTCGATGATGTATCTCTTCTCCTGAACCTCGACGTCGATGTACTCGTAGTTTCCTTCGGCCATCCCTTTCGATCCCTCCCACCTCGCGTTGCAAACTCCCGCGTTATAACCTCTGTCTCGAAGCCTCGCCATCACGGCTCTTCGGAACCCCGACCGTCTAGGCCGTAGTGCCGCCATTGCTTCCACCGCGTTGACTACGTCTCCGTAGAGCCGGATTCGAAATGGGTCGCCTTTAGAGTAAGGATCGAGAAGTTTCCTGACCTCCGCCGATGCCTCCACGGTGGTATCACCGTCCTCATCTGTGTCATCGGACTCTTCCCCGCCGTCGGACTCGGCGGCAGGCAGGGCCACCCCGTCGGGCTCGAGAAAAGCGTGGACGAGGCCGGAGAGCGCCGCGTCGCGCTCGCTGCCGCTGCTGGCATCACACGTACGGAGGCGGGCCTTGGCGTCGTCATCGAAGAGGTCGGTCGCACGCTTGACTCGCACTTGCGCCGCCATCTGAGTTCCAAGGGAGAGGAGGGAGATCTAGATGGCCGGATCTAGATGGAAGCTAATTAAGTAATTATTCAGAAGAGGTGTCAACATCCACCCATCCATACATCGTTAATTCATGTACATGAAGATTTTGGCGATTTAAGTGAAGAATATTCTTCTTCTTTTATCTCCCTTTCTTGAACTCTTTAGATGCGAGGAGATAAAAAAAAAAAAAAAAATCCACGGGAATGGGAAAGCCTGCAAGGAGAGGATAAAGTCAGCGCGAGTACTACACGCGGCGACACGAGGCGGGATACGTAGCGGCACGAGGTTTCATACCATAAAATGGATCCTGGAGCAAGGAAGATTGTCGTTTGCACACGCTAGCTAAGAGACGAATTATTTTATAGAGAGAGAGAGAGAGAGAGAGAGAGAGAGAGAGAGAGAGAGAGAGAGAGAGGTGTCTGAGATGACTCGATGATTTGTAAAAGAGGGAGGAGAAGGGATCGAAGAAGGTAGGAATTGCCGTACGCCTTCGTACGTTCCATCGATAAAAGTGCGTACGTCCAGTTTAGAACCAACGGTAGTACAGTTTAGGGTTACAACTGATGCAAAGTAGTAAGTAGAGCATGAAAGCTCGCTTGTATCTAGATTGGATTGAACTCGAGTTGATATTTTTTAGGCTCTTTAGGTTTAAATTAACCTCGTCAGATGCACACCTTATTATTAGTTTTTATTAATCAATGTATTGTTCATTTGATTATGAAAAAGAATCATAATTTTCACCAGCACAAAAGAAAAGACAATTACAAAGATATTGGTTAGGATGTAGTCAGAGCTGAGTTTTATCTAAGCTTAGACTGAAATTAGTTTCGAGCCTAATTAAAAATATTAAATTTGAGTTGATTAAACCTAATTCGCTCTGACTTATTTCAAGCCATTTGATAAGTATATTTAAGCCTATTTTGAATCAAATTTGAATTGGATTTAATCAATAATTTATACATATGCTCGTACATAAAATTTAGATATATTATATAAATAAAATTATATTTTAAAATATAATATATGAATTCATTCAAAATTTTACACCCTTGAACATCTTATATTTTTAGATCCATCACCATTTTTACCCCAGAAATATTCGGTAAATAAAATATTTCTTCATCAGAAATTATTTTTTCAAAGGGTGTCTCTATTATGTTGAAACTTTGAAAGGTTTAAATATTTATGACTCTATCTCCTCTTTTCTTATTATGCTTGAGTGTTTGATCATGCTTAATATTTTATTTTAATTATTGCAAGGTCTGTAATTCAGCCAAGTGAGGGGTTGCTCTTAGGATTTTTTCTATTTCCCTTTCTTCTCTTATATCAAGCTATAATCGTTTGATTGAATTAATGATATGATCAGTCTACGATATATATATATATATATATATATTTGTATAGTATTTGGATTAATATTTCTGCGTACGAGTGTGTGATTTGAGACATTGTGTAAAAATGAAAAAGAACTGAGACATTGTGTCGTCATAACAAATAACAAATTAACATGATTACTACTTCTACTTGTAGGACATAATTTTCAACTGTCTAACCCTAACGACATATGATGTAACGTCGTTTGATCATTTATTTAGCACTCCACCCACCTTTGATAGTTACATGAACAATTATTGCTAAAGAGGTACTACTCTTTGGAGGAAATAAAAAGAAAGGAAAAGACTCAAAAGAAATTTAAAAGTTTTCGATTTGCTAACGGCATATTTAGTTATCGATAAATGCCAAAAGTGAAGTAGAAGAAGCCATACGAAGGAGAAATTCTTAGAAAACTTATTTTGTAACAGAAATTTATTATTTCATAATGTTTGTGAGACAAAGTGGAATTATGATTTTTTTTATTGTTTATTATTTGATTGAGAAAAAAAATAGAAGTTGGAGTTTAAAATAAAAATAAATTGATTTATTTTCATCTATACCTAACTAAAATTCTTTTTTCCGATGTATATGTACCTTTGGTATTAGTTTTTAACAAATATAAGTTAAAATCTTTAGTTCTTAAAATATAAAACCATAAAAATTATTAACTAAAAAGAGTGTGTAAAAACAAAAATAAGGGTGTTTTGTCTTATTAATTAGTCAAGTTGGTGAAATTTTAATAATTAGTTTGGTTTGAAGGGTATTTAGAAATTTCTTTTGAAGAACATATCTATGTCAAAAAAAGATTAAGGGTTTTAAAGTAGATTAAATATTAATTATAAATGAGTATATATTTAAATAATAGATCTTAGAAGAGCATATAAGTTGGAAAAGAATATTTGATAAAATAATATAAAATATTATAGGAACTTAGTAGTCATATTTTTTTGCATATAACTAGGAACTACAACTGGGAAGTCGACTCTCCCTCCTATAGAGAGGAGTGAATTTGGTCAAAAATATGGAGGTATAATAAGTAATTTCTCAACTCATTTTCTTCAACCAAACAATAGAAAACTTGATATTTTCTGAAACTACACATTTTACTTCCCTCCAACTAAACACGGCCTGATGGATACATCAACATTTAGGGATCATGCAGTGATCAAACCATTTTCATTTTTCACCCCTCTAGATAATGATATGTATATCCATTTTGTTTCAATTAAGTGAGTCCATGCGTTCGGATAGCCAAAACAACATCGTTGTATGTACGAACCTTTAAGTCTGCGTCTGGCTGAAACACTTTTTTTATATGTGAACGCTTGAGACCGTGTTCCAATGCGATCTAAGTGCGTTTAAACGTCATGTGAACGTGGTGAATACAGTGACTTGTCTGCTTTAGATTTTGAAAATTCTTAGTCCGAGTACTTTCAAAACTTATAGAAATACTTATGTATGTGTAAAAGCACTTAGATTATTTTGTACACATTTGCCAACACTAAAATCCTAACACTTTCTCTATATTCTTGTATAATTAAATTACTAAATTACTTGTGTAACAAATTAATTATATTTAAAATATTGTTACAAATTGGCTTGATCCCATCCATAATAATTCTGGACCGGTTTGAGGACTTGAATTTCAAAAGAAGTTGCGGATGATCTAGCCGTTGGATCTTGCTAAATTTTAAATATGTTGTGGCCCTTGAAAAAATCTTTCCAATGAATCTAGGATTATAGGGTTTGAATAGCTAGATTTTGAGATTAAAAAAAGTAGATAAAGGTCGGAAGATCAGATCTACGAGATTCAGGTTTGTTACGATTTGGGATCCATGGGTGGAGGCACGGATTCCTAAGTATAGGATGGAGGTGATGATGGAATGGAGGCCGAGTAGTTGATGGAGGTGGCTTGGCAATATGTGATGGTGGTGGTAGCTTGCGGATGCGGATGCAATAGATAGTTGAAAGCTATGATTGGTCTACAATTATGATAGCGGGTAAAGATAAAAACCGCATTAGAGATAAAAATGGTTAAGATAGAGAGACGAAGGGGAGAGAGATGTAGAGGCCGACGGCCTAGTTGAGAGAGATGATAGAGAAAAAGCCAATTAATCTTTTCATTCTAAGCATGCCTAAGATATAAGCCATAATGTCCTATTTATAGAGATTAAATCAAAAGGTCTTAAATAAATTTAACTAAGTCAATCTTCCTTATCTTCTCGGGATAACCCTTCATTTTCCCACAAATAGATTCTGAATCTGGATAAGTCGTGAATACCAAAGTTGTAGATTTGGAGGTTGGATCTTATCTAATTTGTTTGATATTATATCTTGCGAATATTTTTTCCGAAACTATGCAGAGCTAAATTTATCTAATTAAATAAAATTTTAATTTAATAAGGCTCTAACTAAACTAAATAAGTAAATAAGATAACCAGATTCAATCCATTGAGCCCAATATTTTTCTAGGTTATCCAACCTGATCCGAATCGTATCAAATATTGTTAATACATATCAAGATTGGATGGGAGATTTGTTGTATCAAATTCTCGATGATATTTTTGTTAATACTATAATTTTATTTAAATGTGTTTCATTCACACCAATTTCTATATAATCAATCATTGAATAGTTAAATAAAATGCTAATAGTAACAGAAGTTAAAAAACATTTAAAACTAATATTAGATAATTTATTCAATTCAAAGACATAAATTAGTAATCATAAGATTATAACCCGATTAACATTTGATTATTGTTGGTGATGCTCTTGTCTTCTCCTTCTATGATTTTACTTATCTTTCTCTAAATTCTTGTATATTTAACTTACTAAATCACTTAGATAAATATTATTATTATATTTAAATTAATTAAAATCCAACAGGAGATTTTCTTTTGTCAAATATTTTGATACTTTTTTTGTTAATATTATGGTTTTCTTTAAACGTGTTTCATTCTCACCAATTTGTGACCGGTCATTGAATAATTAAAATAAAATCATAATAATAATACTAAAAAATTAAAACTAATATTTACATAATTTCTCAATACATAATTTCGTAATCACAAAACTAAAACCTAATCAAGAAATTCATTATTGTTGATGATACTCTTGTCTTCTCCTTCTATGATTTTATATATATTTATCTATATTTTATATAATTAAGTTACTAAGTCACTTATGCAAAATAATTTAATTATATTTCAATGATTTAAAATGGTGTTAATGCATATCAAGATCCTACTGGAGATTTATGTAACCAATTTCTATCAAGGTATGGGGTAAATAAGGGGGCGAACAAAAAAAAATTGAGGAATGGGTCAGCTCGAGGAGAGTTGGAAAATTGCTTATCTAAATAAAAATAGAGTAAATTTCTTGATGATTTTTTTTTTTGTTAATACTATGATGTTCTTTAAATGTGTTTCATTCTCACCAATTCAATGTGACTAGTCAAAGAATAATTGAAATAAAATGAGAATAATAGTAATAGAAATAAAAATTAAACCTGATATTTATATAATATACTCAATTCAAATACACAAACTAGTAGTCACTAGATTAAAACATATTTAAGCATTTGATTATTGTGGCGATGCTCTTGTCTTCTCCTTCTATGATTTTATATTTCTTTCTCTACATTCTTGTATAATTAATTTACCAAATTAATTATGTAAAAAAAAATTTACATTTAAATTATTTAAAATATTTTTAACACACATCAAGATCCGACAGGACATTTTTATGCCAATTTCTCAATGAATTGTTCATTAATACTATGGTTTTCATTAAATGTGTTTCATTCTCAGCAATTTCTATCTAACAGGTCATTGCATAATTAAATAAAATCTTAATAATAATAGAAGTTTAAAAAAAAAACTAATATTTATATAATTTATTCAATTCAGAAGGCATTTGATTATTGTTGATGATGCTCTTGTCTTTTGCATCTATGATTTTATCTATCTTTCTATACATTCCATCTATGATTATTTTTGCTTAGCTTCTTTGCTACAAGTAGGAATATCAAATTTACCAAGAAATATACATCATAACTCTTATGATCATTCTCAACATAGCTTTGTGATGATAGATATCTACATTGTTCTTCAGCAAAGCATTTTATCATATATAAACACCTAGTTTTTTCTACCATCTACTGCTTGTTGGGTTCGCTCACCGGTACATTCCAACCACTCGTCGCATATTCCATTCATCCCTTTGTCTTCTGAATTCCACTGCTGCTCCTCAATTAATTATATACTCTCAATTAATAATAATATATTGATTTCGATCCACTTGTGGTCTCCTTTTCCTGCGGCGCGAACCCGACGGCGCGGCATTTGACCTCCCCGCCGCTGGCCACCTTCGTTCCGGCGGAAGCCGTCAGCGGGCTTACTGTCCGGCGATATGGTCCGAGCCACTTGGCGATCATGAACCGCCGCATCCGCCACGGCGGCACGCTCAGCCCCTGCCGCCTCAGTGACCGCCGCGCCTCGTCCGCGGCGATCTTCACCACCCGTCGCACCTCCTCCGGCCTCGCCACTACCACCTCCGGCATCGCAGCCGTTACAGTCCGGTAACCCTCCGTCGATCTCGCCACCTCGAACTCTGAGGCGAATCCGACGTCGATGATGTATCTCTTCTCGTCAACCTCGACGTCGATGTACTCGTAGTTTCCTTCGGCCATTCCTTTTGACTGGTCCCACCTCGCCTTGCAAAATCCCGCATTATAACCTCCCTCTCGTAGCCTCGCCATCACCGCTCTTCGGAAACTCGACCGGCTTGGACGGACCGCCGCCAGTGCTTCCACCGCGATGACCACTTCTCCGTAGAGCCGGATTCGAAATGGGTCGCCATTAGAATAAGGATCGAGAAGCTTCCGCACCTCCTTCGCAGCCTCCAGGGCGGCGTCACCGGCGCCGGTGTCATCGGACTCCTCCCCGCCGTCGGATTCAGCGGCGGGCGGGGCGACGCCGTCGGGCTCGAGGAAGGCGTGGACGAGGCCGGATAGCGCTGCCTCGTAATCGCTGCTGCTGCTGGCGCAGCACGTGCGGAGGCGGGCCTTGGCGGCGTCGTCGAGGGGTTCGTTCGCCCGCTTGGCTCTCGCGTGCGCGGCCATCTGAGCTCCGAGAGATGGCCGGAGACGGGAATTGCTTTCTCTCGGTGCTTTACAAGTGGAAATATAAACGATCAGGAGAGATGTCGACATCCATCCATCGATCACCGTGCTACAAATAATGTGGAGAGGATGATGAAATAAGCGAAGAATATTCTTCTTTTTATCTCCCTTTCTTGAACTTCTTTAGGATGTAAAAAATCCACTGTGGACTGAGAGCATATGCTTGTTGGGATACTGGGGGGGCTGAATGTAGGGATCTTCGATCGGCCAAAACTGCTCTTATTGGCTGAAACGTGTTTAAATTTACGATGACAATGCCTTTTGGGTTACAATTATATAAAAAAAATATTATAACTTAAATTTTTGGGAAAACAATGGCCCTAAAAAGTCTTGCTGGTCTTGGAAAGCTATCCTCCACAAAGTGCCCACCAATATGAGATTAGGTATTAGTCATATGTAAGGATAGTAAATCTTGACTCGACCCGATAACTCAATACGATAATTCAACTCTTATTGGATTTGAGTCGTAAATGGATCAATCCGCCAACTCATATATATATAAGGTAACTAAATCTAAAACCTAAATCACTCTCTCGTTCTCTCCAATCTCTAGGATTCCAGCTGCAGTCGCCTCATCTCACCAAAAGGGCAAAAAAATTTCGACGCCTCCTCTCTCTCCAATCTCTTCAGCCGTCGTTTGCCGCCTGCCGCGGTGCCTCCCGCTTAGTCTCCGCCTACCGCCTGCCCCAAGAGTTTGTTGGCGTCCGTTTGCCGTGCCTCCGCTCCCACAGCTCCGACATATTAAGTGCCTCGAATAGCTGCCCCTAGTTTGCTGCCCCATCTTTGTATAACGTAAATGTCACCGTCCCCTTGTTGTTATACTTCTGACCAAACGCAACGCCACATCCCAAGGGAACCTACGCCCCAAAGATCCCGTGTCCCCCATAGAAATACGCATCATTCTTGTAGAAATGCATTGATCCACCATTTCCTCTAGAGCACCCGGTGCGGCGGCCCATGAGCTCGGCGAAGACGGATACGAGATCGCTATCGCGGCCGAGGTAGATGTAGTGGTCACGGTAAGCGGTGATGATGGCATTAGATTTAGTGATAGCGGCCTCCATGCCGACTTCAGTGGTCTCCTAGCCATCGTAGAGGTGGCAGAAGCCATAGATGAGCATCGCCTTGTATAGGGAGTCAGCATTGATCTCCATATGACGCATGGTGGACATGTTCAGAAGAAGGAGAGGAGCTCGGAGGAGTTCATGTTGACAGAGCGAGAGGGGGGATCGATTCGGTTGCTGGTGAAGGGGATGCTCGTCTCAATCATTAGTTTTGTTGCCGAAGGTAGAGGATAAGCCACGAGGAGTGACAAAGAGGAAGCGGATGAAGGAGGTGGAAGAAGAGGAGAGGTGATAGGCTCTAATACTGATACCACTTTGATAGGCTCTGATACCAAATTGATAGGCTCTGATACCACTTTGATAAGCTCTGATACCAATTTGATAAGCTTTGATACCAAATTGATGGTTCTTGTATCAAAAGATCGGCTACGGAATAATTCCTTAAGATCTGAATTTATTACAGGAAGCAGTCTGTGCAATTGTGAGAAAATATTTGTCAAATATTCTTCGGTAGTTAGAAAATTATGAAACCAATTGAGTTAGATCCGTAACTTCCTGATACATCTTTCGTTACGCCCTTCATAGATTAGAACTGCAGTAGGGACGGAAACACAGAATAATGTGGGTGTTAGTGGTGGTTACGAGTGAAGCGGATGTTAGGGCTATGAATAGGTATAGAGATGAGGGTGGATTGTGGAAGTGATTAAGGGAAGTAGACGAAGGCAATGAAGTGATCGAGATACCAAAGAAGAGGGGGGCTCGATAGTCGAGGGAGATTAGAAGTTAGGAGAAACCTTGCCAATAAAATAAGTGGAAGGATGGTGAAGAGAAAGGAAGGAGATTATGGTAGATAGATGATAGAGAGGCAAGAAATTAATATTCCAATAGCATTATGAAGTTGGCTGCCATCCACATATATACAGAGGCTAGCTAACAAGTCCTAAAACAATATGAAACTCTGACGAACCAACTAAACAAGTATTCCTTATCTTCTCCGATTACCTCTCAAATTAATCTTTCATTTTGTCATAGATAGACTCTGAATCTGGAGAAGTCATGAATATCAAAGTTGTAGATATGGAGGTTGCGACTTTATACAACTAGTTTGATATTATTTGGATATGTGTAAAAATTTTTATGAATATTTTCTCAAAACTACACAGAGTTAGATTTAGCTAATTAAATAAAATCCTAACCTATTAAGACTCTAACTAAACCAAATAATCAAATAAGATAATTAGACTCAATCCATTGAGCCTAATCTCCTTTTGATGTGATCCGATTTGATCCGATTCGTATCAATCCACCACGCTTCCCCCTTGCCCTCAAGGTGAAAAGCTAGGGAAATGCTCTAAAATGTCAGTCTCCAACTCTCATGTCGCCTCATTGAATGGTTTGCTAAGCCACTCAACTAGAATCTCCATCTCCAATCTAGTACCATGTCATCGTCGGCGCCTAGCAAGTACACGAACTGGCTCTATAATCTCTATCTCCTCCAATGGCTCTGATAGAACTGATTCAACAATCTCATGATATCCTATGCGCTCCCTTAGCAATGAAACATGGAAGACAGGATGCACTCTCAACCCCTCCAGCAACTCCAAACTATATGCAATCAGACCAATACTCTCCAACACCCGAATGCATCCGCAGTCCAGCAGCAAACCGCCTCGATTCTCCAACTTTGGATGGCGCTCTAGATTATCCAACACCTCCTACAACAATCTCAAAACATTTGGGTCAGAATTACACGCATACCTCAGCTCGTCAAAGAAAGAAAAGGTAGGAGAAGAATAGGCTGCAAACTCGGCGGTATCGGGTTGGCGCGATAGTGCATCCGTCGCTTTATTTTTCGTTCCCTTCTTGTATTGGATTTCATAATCATATCACAACAATTTTGTGACCCATCTCTACTGTACTGGAGTGTGTATACACTATCCCATAAAGTATAGAAGGCTCATTTGCTCAGTTCGAATAATGAATCGTGATGAAGTAGCTTTATTTGTCCATCTAAAAGAATTCTTTTTTTCAACAAATAAGTAAGAGGAGCAGTGATCTTGCCATATCCAGCGATGAAGCATCGATAATATCCGGTCAGCCCCAAAAATCCTCTTAATCTGGTGGTAATAGTAGGAATAGGCCAAGCGGTCATACATGCAACATTTTGAGGATCTGTCGCTACACCATCCGCTGAAATGATGTGGCCTAAATACTCCACTTGTAGTACTCCTCATAGGCACTTGGACTTCTTGATCTTCAATTGGTTTTGCTCTAATAAATTCAGCACGTCCTCCAAATGCCGCCAATGCTCCAATTCAGTCCTGCTATACACCAAAATATCGTCAAAAAAAACTAAGACATACCTTCGCAAGAGAGGCCGAGATATATCATTTATGAGGCTTTGGAAGGTAGCTGGAGTATTGATGAGACCAAAAGACGTCACTTGAAACTCGTAATACTCATCCGGAGTCTGGAAATGCGTTTTATGCACATCTGCCGAGTGAACTCTAATTTGATGATACTCGACCCTCAAGTCATGCTTACTAAATATAGTCGCCCCTACAAGCTCGTCCAAAAACTCCTCGATAATTGGAATGGGATACCGGTCCTTGATGGTAATAGCATTTAGTGCTCGACAGTTGACATAAAAATACCATATTCCATCCTTTTTCGCACCAAAAGCACGGGAGATGAGTATGAGCTATGACTTGGTTGTATGAGGCCTTGCTCCAACATCTCGGCTACCATCTTTGAGATAACTTCTTTTTGCACATGTAGATACTGATATGGCCTCACGTTCGCCAGTGCAGCCCCGGATATAATCTCTATGCGATGGTCCGCTGCTCTCCTCGGTGGTAACTCCTACGACTCCTCAAATAGTCCATAAAAGTTATCTAATTTAGGTAGTACTTGAACTCGTTTGACGGTCATCTCTTGCTGGTCCTAACTGAAAAAGATGGGCTAAATCATACGCACCAAGCAGCCCCACCATAGGCTGCATCACAGGAATCGGGGAAGTTCGAACACCATCAAGCCGCACATCTTTGTTTCCTTATTTATATTTCACCCACATGCTCTAGAAATCAAATATGACGGGTTCCAAACTATGTAACCACTGAGCACCAATGACAATCTTCGCTCCTCACAGCATCGACGGATACAAGTCCATAATGATGTCATGTCCTTGCACCCGTATACCGACCCGGCGACACAAGCTCTCCGCCTTAAGCTTCGTGCCGTCTCCAATAGCAACGTCAAACCCCGTAGTCGGTTCGGCATCCAAACCCAATCTCCTCACTAGCTTCTCGTGTAGAAAGTTGTGTGTACTCCTCGAATCAATGAGGATGTGCACACAATGCTTTCTAACAAGTCTATTTACTCATAACGTCATCGGCGCGGACGTACCCGAATATGCATGCATCGATATTTCAGCTTGGATATCTTTCTCCACGCCCTCCTCAACGGTCTCCTCTTGGGTTTCCTCTGGATACTCTCTATCATCAACTACCTCATCATCCTCCTCGGGACCATCGATAAGCATCACACTCCCGATCGGTTTAGAACACCGATGACCAGGGGTGAAACACTCATCATATTGATAGCAAATGTCATTCGCTCTTCGCTCCTCCACCTGGGTAGGTGTGAGAGTTCGAACGGGGGGTCTTATGCCTCCTCTAACATTGGAAGAAGGTCTCAAAGGTGGTCGTGGTTTACTAGTCATAGCCGCTGTTTTTAAAACTGCAGAATTTTTAACTAGCGTTCTAGGTGCAAACTGCCCATCTCGGTTGCCCCTAATTGGTTTTCTTGACCATCTTTAGAGCCCTATGCTTTTGTTCCATCCTCACGGCTTTTTTAAAGGCCTTCTTAAGAGTAGTAGGACATAGAGCACGAACATCTGCTTGTATCTCCTCTTGCAGCCCTAATATAAATATACTCATCAATGTACGTTTGGGCCACGGTGGCTCACAACGACTACTAATTTTTTCAAACTCAACTTGGTACTCCAATACGGTAGTCCTTTGAACCATCTTGCTTAATGTGGTGGCAAAATCTTCATATGCCGCTGTCCTAAATTTGCATGTAATTCTCCTACAAAAATTAGCCCATCCGATAAATCTACCACTATGAATAATCGATCTATACCAATGCAATACCGTTTCTTGGAGGTAAAAGCTTGTCATCTGGACTTTTGCATCTTCCGCTGTACCTTGATAATTAAAATATTGTTCAACTTGAAACACCCAATCTGTTGGATCACCGCCTTGGAACGTTGGAAAGTCCAAGCGTGTGATTCTCCCCGAATAGCGTTGTCGGGTTCGCGAAGGATCCTTGGTTCAGGTCTAAACATTTGTGTATATTAATTACCTTCTCTAAATTCTCGAGCACGTACATCACCATCTCCATAGGGATCAACCTCATCTTCATAGTGCCAATCCTCTTCATCGACGAAGCGCACTAGTGCAGCACACCTCTTGGGTTCCACCACCGTCGGTCTTGGGTTTTATAACGGAGGTGGGAGATGATGTGAAGGCATAGATAGGAGTAGATTATTGACACTCATATGACGCACCTGGACCTGTGGGGTATCGGTACTATAGGGTCCCACCGCTGGTCCTTCTTGAAACTCCGTTCGTCGCCGAGGAGATGACAAACCCAATTGATTCTCGACATATTCCTTAAATTCATTGTGATCTTTTTGTATGTTGTCAACTCTATGCAACAATATTTGGAACATGCCCTTTAGTTCATCCATATTCGAACCCATGGACATTGGTTGACTCGGCCTATCGTAGTCGCTCTAAAGGAATCGGCCTCACAGTTAGGATCATCATGCATTGAGTCCCCCCTTATCGGTGTGCTCTCCATAGGTCTCCTTGTTTATGTCATCTTCCTTGTTTCAACCATTAATGGAGGTCTGAGGTTCGCCTGCTCTAATACCAAATGATAGGCTTTGATACCAGTTTGATAGGCTCTGATACCAATTTGATAAGCTATGATACCAAATTGATGGGTTCTTGTACCAAAAGATTGGCTATGGAATAATTCTTTAAGATCTGAATTTATTACAAGAAGCAGTCTGCGCAACTATGGAAAATTATTAGTCAAATATTCTCTAGTAGTGAGAAAATTATGAAACTAATTGGGTTAGATTTTTATCTTCTTGATCTACAACTTTTGTATGTATTCCCTTCATAGATTAGAATTGTAGCAGGGACGAAAACATAGAATAACGTGGGTGATGATGGTGGTGACAAGTAAAGTGGATATTAGGGTTATGGATGGGTATAGAGATGAGGGTGAATTGTGGAAGTAATTAAGAAAAGTAGACGAAGGGAACGAAGTGGTCGAGATACCAAAGAAGAGGGGGGCTCGATAGTCGAGGGAGATTAGAAGTTAGGAGAAACCTTGCCAACGATAGAGGTGGAAGAATGGTGAAGTGAGATGAGGGAGATTAGGAGAGATAAATGATAGAGAGGTAAGAAATCAATATTCCAATAGCATTATGAAGTTGGCTGCCATCCATATATATATATAGAGGCTAGCTAACAAGTCCTAAAATAATACGAAACCCTAACAAACTAACTAAACCAATATTCCTTATCTTCTCCGATTACCTCTCGGATTAATCTTTCATTTCGTCGCAGATATATTCCGAATATGGAGAAGTCATGAATATCAAAGTTATAGATGGCGACCTTATCCAACTAGTTTGATATTATTTGGATATGTGTAGAATTTTCTATGAATATTTTCTCGAAATTGCGCAAAGTTGGATTTAGCTAATTAAATAAAATCCTAACCTACTAACTAAACCAAATAACCAAATAACCAAATAAGATAATTAGACTCAATCCATTGAGCCTAATCTCCTTTTGATGTGATCCGATTTGACCTGATTCGTATCAAGAGGTAACGAAGGAAGAAAAGCAAGTAGAGGAAACATATTTGAATAGTTTGATAGGCCTTCTAGATACGGTGTGTTCAACGACAACATGGGGCACGACATTTGTTTGGCCTCAGGAGATGGACATATATGTATTAGGATTATAATTTTGATATTGTATGAGATTTGAGTTGGTAATGGATTATTTTGTTCGTATAGAACACTATTTATATAGGATAAATTAGTAAATATTAAATTTTATATAAGATTTATATTAAACGGGTTAGACGAGTCGTATTAACATGTCGGGTTAACACGACCTGTTTAAGTATATGTGTTAGACAAGTCGTGTTAGTGTGTCACGTTAACTCAACTCGTTTATTAAACGGGTTAGATGAGACGGGTCGTATTACCCGTATATTAATCGGGTCCTATTCATGTTTACCAAATGCAACCCATTTATTAATTAGGTCGCATTCGTGTCAATGTAAAGTTAACTCGACCTGAAGCCGACCCAACCCAAACCTGCTTAACCCAACCCGATTGGCAGCCCTACTCATCAGGTTGGTAACGATCACTCGGTCAATATTGCCTATGACCCCTTGGTAACTAGTATCCTGCTTCATTTTATGCCTACATTTTTTTATCAACCAGGGTCAATCCGTTAATATGCACTTTTCCTAGAAAAAATGAAAATTTGACCAAAATCTAAGTGGTTAGTGTGTCTAAGGACCTAAATTTGATTGTGGCTGAGGTAGACTTAAGAAACCCTAAGATAATTTGAAGGGATACAATGATCTCTATGCTAAACATAGTAAAAATAGACTGTGTTTGGATCAACAGATGGCTAAATCCACCGCAAGGCGCAATGTCCATTTGTTCCTAGGTGAGGTGACTTATGGGAGATGCTCATGAAAGGCTACCATGATGCAAAGAGGTTAGGACACTAATGGTCGAGAAGAGCAGATGAGAGCGTTGACGAAAACTATAGACCAAAGTAGCAGCAAAGCAACACACGACAACCCATTAGATCGAGGACTAAGGCAGGAACCACTTATGACATACTCGTTGAGGGAATTAAAAAGACCATATTGCAGCCAAATAGCCACATGGTTTGTCCGAGAAGTAAGGAAGATGAGTGACCTTGCAAAAGAGCTCATGGAAGACCAATCAACTCCAAGTAGGTGGAAAAGAACGTCACAAAACCTAACTGTCTAGGGTGTCCAAGAAGAACCTAAACCCGGTTGTAATTATGTAGTCTCGAATTGAAAATTCCTCAATTGGCTTGGCCAGGATCCAAGTTTCAACCCTGAGAGCCACAAGAAGCCCTGCATTATGCAATCTCCATTGTGTTCAACCTCTGCAGCCTCGTTGCTATAAAACAAGTTAACAAAAGTTAACTTATAAACCCACTGTTCCTCTGGTATTCCTTTATCATTATTTTATTTTTGTTGAGTACTTTTGGATCCATCGCTCAACTTTTACAAGAAAGTATGGAGCAATTAGAAAGTGATTCCACCCCTTCATCACCTCCGATAATTGTTATTAGAGACATAAATTTAATGTTATTAACATAAAGATTAGTTAAAAGTGGCTATTAATAGAAGATATACAATTATATTTAAAAAAAAAATCAGCAGTTGGGTGAATCAAGGGTTAAACTAACAAACTCTAAGCATGTCAATGCTCAGTCCAATATTTTTAATTATAATTTTATGTGAAATTCTAATCTCTTTATTTTAATTATAGATTTAAGTGATTTCATATTTCTGATGGCTTCACAAACTATTAAATATGAATAAATTCGACATTCCATCCTCATGCCTATATATCAAGCAAACGAGCATAGTAAGCCTATATATTTTGGTACCTGTTTACTATGCATATCTATATATGTATGTAAAGAAAATAATATAATTCATTAGCAATTCAAGCAATAATTGTTGCTATAACCATCAAAGGTGGGTCCTAAAACGTTATGCCATGTGTCAATAGGACAACAAATGAATGAAGTAATCATTGCCAATGTGTTACTTTATGTTGGCACAATGTTCACTAAATTACTTTAAAAAGAAAGGAAGTTTTACAAATCAAACCCTATATTTATCTATTTTGTAATTTGCACCTTATTTTAGAGAAATTTGTAACCCGACTCACCATTTTGCCATATAATTTTTATTTAACACTCTAACATTATTTTGACTAACTAATGTCAATTAAATTACTAAAATACCTCTATAATTCTCTCTCATTTTTTATATCCCTCTATCATCTTTCCAACCTACATCCTCCACCGTCGCCATTGCCGTCATCTTTGTCGCTGCCGCCGCCGCCTCCTTTCCTCGTCTTCCTCCCTTCCCCTCTTCTCCTTCTCTTCCTTTTCTTCTTCTTCTTCTTTTTCTTCTCTGGGAAGAGAAAAATAAGATAAAGAATATACGGATAATTTAGGTATTTATAAATTATTTTATATTTTATAATATAATATTTTATTTTTAGTACCGTCTTAGTTAACCCAGGGTATTAAATGAGAATTATAGAAGAAAATGTGGGATCGAGTTATAAAATTCGCAAAAACGGAGTGTGAATTATAAAATAAGTAAAACTATGGTGTAATTTATAAATATTCTAAAAACAGTAGGGTTGGCTCAACATTTATGGAGCCTAGTTAGGGGTAAAAATGGATTGTATACAAACCAGATAGTGCTCAACCCATATCTGGATCCATATTTTTAGTCCGAATACAGATTCAGATACTAATATTGGACGGATAGCAAAATTTCAAATCATATCCTAACTAAACGGATACGGATAATTTTCGGATAGAGAATCGAATCTTAAACGGATGTTGATCTAATTTTAAATGAATTATGATATTTTATTTAGACATAATTAACACAAAAATATTAAGAGTTTCAGAAAAATTAAATTTTTTGTATGTCAAATACATATACAATTAGAAAAATTAATCTTTACAAATAAAATATAACACATTATTAGTAACAATATCAATATTCACTATTTAAATAAGCAAACTAAAAACCGTAAATCATTCAAAAAATATGCGGGTAAACGAGTTATTCGATATCCGTATCCGAATCCGAAAAACTATATCCGACCCGTATCCGAATCTGTATCCGAATTTTTAAAAAAAAATTCTATCTGTATCTGAATTGGATAAAAAAATTTTATCCGAATCCGATCTAAATTGGATCAGAATTAATCCGACCCATTTTCAACCCTAAGCCTAGCTCCGTAGGTTCAACATTTTGCTAGGTTCTCTCTATCTTTTTTATAAGGTAGGGCTAATATGGAAACAATTAAAGTGTAGAAGCAAAATGAGAGAAAAAAAAATACTACAGAATTTCGGAATGGAATTCTTTATCCTATTCCTCAGCTCTCAAGCTCACACAAGTGTTTATAATGCTCTCAAACATTGAATTTAGATATCTTGTAAGTAGAGAGGTTATGCTTTTATGCAGAGGTAAAGATGACACAAGTACAGCACTCTAGAGTATCTCAATCACTGTTTCTAAGGTGGCTGGCAAAGAGATCAAGGTTTCCCTCTAAATTATTTTAGGTTTATAAGATAAAATTTGTTTCAATTTGAGGATTAAAGTACTCTTAGGGTAAGAAATAGAACAACTAAATATCACAAAGATTATTAGGTAATTTTGCTAACATAAGTGCTTGGTCGGTTCGTAAAAGATTGACTGAGTTGGCTGATTTTTATCAAGAATATTGTTTTTTCGGTATAAAAATAAAATTGAACTGGTTTGGTCCGACCACCTAGTCCAGTCTAGTTCTTTGCAAAAAGTACAATATTTTATTTTATTTTATTTATTTGTTACTTTTTATAATATTTTAAATTATATATAATTTGATGGTATTCTTTAACCTATATCTATATCCAAATAAAGACTATTTGAAAAAACATAGGAACCTAGAGATAGAGATTGAAAATATTTAATTACCGTCTAGAAGATTTATTCCATCACTTATTTAGATAACTAAAATACGGAACACAAAGGCATATGTAAATGCAACAATATTAAAGTGGAAAACCTCTTACCAATTAAGGGTAAAAACTATAAATATTTTCTATGAGATCAAATCAAGCATTATAAAAAAATAATTATAGAACACTTACAATCAGATTGTTATTACCCACAATCCTCTTGATAGTGTTTTGCTTCACTCCCCCTCATGGTGCTACTGACGCTTAATATTATTTTTAGTGACACTTAAAGTTGTAGGTTTGTCTCTATAACACTTAAGATAATATTTAATGAAATATTTAATATAGTGGAACTCTAATAAGATAAAATATTAAACTCTCACAAATGATTTCCCCAACTCCTCCTTGAGTGATCTCTAAGGAAATTTTTCTCTTTTATAGCCCCCCAAAAAATAGGCTCCCGAAACCTTAATTCGGAATGAGAAGAATTTTTCATGACATATTCGAACAAATTCAAACATGCTCGCTTCAAGCTACTTCGAAAGTCTTTTAGAGCTTTCGGACAAGTTTTGTTCAAACGATTTTGAAGAACTTCAAACAATCCGAGTTTGTTCAAATAAGTTTGAACAAACTATTCAACTTTATTTTTTGAATATATTCTAGAGCTCTTGGGCAAGTTTTATTTGAACGGCTTCGAACAAATTCGAACAATCGAAGTTTGTTCTAATGACTTCGAACAATCTAAGGTAGTTTGAACTATTTTGAATAAACTACTCAACTTCTTCTCTTGAATATCTTCTGGAGCCTTAGGGCAAGTTTTATCCGAAGTTATTTGAACAAGTTTTGAATGAACTTCGAATAAGCTTTAAATAAACTTTAAACGAACTTCAAACGAACTTTAATTTTTGATGCATCCACTTTATTTATCTTTCAAACTCTATAGAGTATTATCTCATAACTTATATATTAAAATCAAGAAAAACTACATTATGACTGACTTTATTTGATTATCAATTGGCTAGTTACAAAACTTAACAGAGATAAATACCGCCAAGCTTATCTATTATCTAAAGTATAAAACAATCATCTATTTTATTCAAGTTTATTTCTTGGGCCATCAAAAATATCTTAAATCTAGAAGTGAGGAAAAGTATTAACCATAACATCTTAAGATTTTAGAGTACTCCATGAATCAATATATTTGCTCATAAATTTAATTAACACTCGCAGTTCAGTGTTGCCAAATGAAACATGTGGATATTTTTATTAATATATTTTTGGAATAAATTTGGATGACATGATTGAAAATATTAAAACACACTAGAGAGATCAATTTGTCACAGATTTTAGTGGAAGACAAAATAAAAAATTAAACCAAATATTCAAAGGCACTATTCACAATTATTCATCGGCACTGTAACAAAGACTATTCACACAGCATAATAATAATAGAATGTACAATAATAAGTCCCGGTCACTGCAAATTAACTTTAAGACCAAACTAATTACTAAATAATTATAGCAGGCAAAATATAGACTTACAAACAACTAGGCAACTGAGTAACCCTTCTAGTTATTCGACACATTCTATCAACAAACCTTCCAAAGATATAATATGATCTCCAAAATTTACTTCAAAGATAACATAAGAGATGCCATAGGTTATATGAGAGTCCTCCTCTTTTATACTTCTACCACATAAACTCCTAATATTCTTCAAAATATTTCCAGGAAGTAGACAATTGTAGAATCTCTACAGATCGCCAATAATTTGTTAATTTCCTCAATTTCAATCTCCATACATTAAAATTCTCTGATAATTTTTTAGTATAAACAATATTCAAAGCAATTCCAACCACTTCTAGTCCTAGAGGATTTGGTTTTCTGTTAAAATTATTTATAGTAAATCATATGACTTATATATCTGCTCATAAAAATAATCTAATTTACATAATGAGAATATTTTAAAACACAATGCCGATTATAATAAAATCTTCCAATTTTCTTCCTTGGTAATTTATGACTAAATAAACTTCACCAATGCAATGTTTAACTCCATTCATTACAACTCCCTAAAGGAGCATATCACAAGTGTTATGAGATTTAAATAAATCTGTGAAACCAAAAAACATATATACTAAGTGAAAGCATGTATGGTAAAAAAAAATATAACTATAAATGTGTGATAAATTAATACATATAATAGCATGCACATCATCTATAATAAACCCAAGGACACCAGACATACTATAATACCATAATTCTCAAGTTCTAAATTTTCTAGAAGACCAGCTAAAAACACTAGAAACCAATTACAGAAACCAGAGACCAAACTAAACTCTCACCATTTTTATCATTAATTAATTGATAAAGTGTCTAATTAATAAGAACAAACCCATTGCAAAGACCCATGTTCCCCCTTTAATATTATAATCCTTAAATCATTTTTTCAACCAAAAAAAAAAAAAATTCCAAACCTCATTTCGAAAACAAAATTCAAATAATTTTGTATTGCAACATTTAAATCTTCAATATCTCATAATTTTTTTAATAAAGTTGCTCAAAAATAATAGAATAGTTGTCATATGGTTAGGTCAAGATTCTACAACATTTGAATGCTAATAAGGGTGTTTGAATCCAAATGCCAAATATGGATTCCTCAATTTTTATTCCCTAATAGGTTAGAATTAATCTTCTAATTACATAAAAGTTACTATTTTTTTTTTATTTGAACCATTTTCATAGTCGTTATAAGATTGACTTTTGTAATATTTATTTATTTTTCTTAAAATTTTGCATAGTTTATCATATGATTTGTGCATATACTCACACAAACAATCTAGACACTTCTATACAATTAGAATATTTTGAATTACATTGCCAATAAACTTTACAATGATTTCAATCTACAATTTCTAAGATTTTATACACAAATAAATAGATACTCACCTTCGTCGTCACCGCTCGCCGATCGCCGTCGCCGCTTGCCGCTCTCTGATCGACGGCGACAGCGACGGCGATGGCGATTAGCGACGGCGATCGACAACGAGGTCGACGGCGAGCAGCGAAAATATTAGAAGGGGTGCCATGCGGCACCCCTCGTGCCATGTGCCGGTACGCGGTCGACACGGCCATCCTTGCTTTATTTGCTCTTTATCCGATTGTTTCTCTCATTCTGGATGCTCCAATTTGGATTATGAGTAACAAATTAGGGTATATTGTGCATCATATTATCAGTATTTGGTTAAGCCCCGACCAATATCCCATCTAAATCTATATCCATTTAATTAGTATATAATTTTAGAATTGTTATCTATCTAATATCTATATCTGACCAAAATTATAAATCCAACTGTGAGTCAAGCACTACCTAATCCGTTTCACCCTATGAATCATTCCCCTGTACTCATCCTTAGAATCCTCTCCTCTCCTTATCCCCTCTTCTTCAATCTCCTCCTCCTCATATTTAAACATGTTCTTAAAAGGTACAATACAGCATTAGATCAATATATGCTAAAAGAAGTATTTACAGTACACTGAAAACATTTTTAATACCCCATGAATCTAACAAACAAGCCAACCCCCTCGCCGCATATTCGATCGATCCATACCTTGTCTTCTAATTAATTATATATACCCTAAATATACTATTAAAAATAGTATATTAATTTAGATCCAGCTATGGCCTCCTTTTCAGCTGGCGCGAATCCGACGGCGCGGCATTTGACCTCCCCGCCGCCGTCCATCTTTGCTCCGGCGGATGCTGGCAGAGGGTTGACGGTCCGGCGATATGGCCCGAGCCACTTGGCGATCATGAACCGCCGCTTCCGCCACGGCGGCACGCTCAGCCCCTGCTGCCTCAGCGACCGCCGTGCCAGGTCAGCCGCGATTCGCACCGCCCGCCGCACCTCCTCCGGCTGCGCCACCACCACCTCCGGCATTGCCGCCGCCAACGACTTGTAACTCTCGGTGGACCGCGCCACCTCGAATTCCGATGCGAAGCCGACGTCGACGATGTATCTCTTCTCGTCAACCTCTTCAATCACGTCGATGTACTCGTAGTTTCCTTCGGCCATTCCTTTCGACCCCTCCCACCTCGCCTTGCAAACTCCCGCGTTGTAACCTCGCTCTCTCAGCCTCGCCATCACCGCCCTTCGGAACCCCGACCGGCTCTGCCGAAGCGCCGCCATTGCTTCCACCGCGATGACCGCGTCTCCGTGGAGCCGGATTCGAAATGGGTCGCCTTTAGAGTAAGGATCGAGAAGTTTCCTCATCTCCTCCGCCGCCTCCACGCCGGCGTCACCGCCCCCGGTATCATCGGACTCCTCCCCGCCGTCGGATTCAGCGGCGGGCGGCGCGACGCCGTCGGGCTCGAGGAAGGCGTGAACGAGGCCGGAGAGCGCCGCCTCGTACTCGCTGCCGCTGCTGGCGCAGCACGTGCTGAGGCGGGCCTTGGCGGCGTCGTCGAGGGGGTCGGTCGCGCGCTTGGCTCTCGCGTGCGCCGCCATCTGAGCTCCGACCGATAGATGGCCGGAGAGGGGAATTGCTTTCTCTCGGTGCTTTACAAGTGGAAATATAAACGATCAGGAGAGATGTCGACATCCATCCATCGATCACCGTGCTACAAATAATGTGGAGAGGATGATGAAATAAGCGAAGAATATTCTTCCTTTTATCTCCCTTTCTTCAACTTCTGTAGGATGTAAAAAATCCCCCACTGTGGACTGAGAGCATATGCTTGTTACGAGTACTACACGCCCGCACACGTGGCAGAATATGCTCGGGCACAAAGTTTGATGCCACACGATGAGCCCTGCAGCCGAGCTGCTCGTACGTCGATAATATTAAAATTATGACGAGAAGAGAATAGAAGAAGTGGTGAAAGGAAGGAGGGAGGAGTATTATTGAGAGAGAGGAATATGAGAGGAATCGGATTTATAAAGCGGGGGGTCGAGGACGAGGGAGGAGGACGGATGGGATTAGCGTCCTGATACGTTGAATCCATGTAAAAATGTCCAGGTTCAATGAACCAAGAGAGTAGAGCTTAGAGGTTAGAGTTTTAGCTTGTCATTGGTCAATAGGAAGTAGTAAAAAATTTATACCGGATGGATCGACAAAGAAATTGGAATGGAAACTGAGTTTTTCTATTTCTCTGAAACCATCTACTTTAAAAGTGCTCGATAAATGTATTTTTTTTCTCTTTGAAATCATATAATACTCTACAAAAATGATTGTAAGTATTGATTACTATAAGGAGTTACCTCTTCACTTTTTACGAGTTAGATAATCTACTAATGCAATCTCACTAATCAAATTAATCTTTTAAATCAGCAAATGATCTTAATTGTAATGGATATCCAAGAAACTATTGCTTAAGTTTTGAAACTTAATTAACCAATTATGAAACATCACCATCACATAACACATGCTAATCACGTGCCAGATGCCCACGTGAGTCAATAATCAGTATTAAGTAATAAAAATTAATTTATTAAAAAGAAATATAAATTCAATAACACAAGAACTACAAGTCGCATGCCACAACAAATCTCTAGAACCATGTATTCATACAAACCCATACTATCCAGCTCACGCAAGAGCTACAACATACTCCACATAATAAAAGGGAAATGTCTAAGTCTGTGCACCAGCTACTCCATAGTGAACTCATGATCCTCCTCTAAATCTATTATATATATATTCCATCAAAGATGATGAGCATAATTGCCGAGCAAGTATATTCCACAATAATCTAAGGATAATGAAAATATAGCAAAAATGAATTTTATACTTACATGAATATGACAATATGTAAAAATACTAAAATGAAGGAAATAATCAAGTCATAATTATCAAATATCCACATATTATTTTCCAACTTAATATACAATTTATATATCATAATGAAAACCTATGCATAATTTATATCTATTCTTATTTACTCCATCATAGAATCACGTAGAGTAATTTCATATCCATCCACAAATCATATAAACATTGAGATGGGAATTATGTATCTAGTAGTAACATCGCTCGTACATGCCTAGCGATACTGTATATGACTGGTAGTCTATGGCCATCAGACTAAGGACCTCAGTTATAAGCCCATTACTCTATATCTATATTATCGCACGTAGTGAAATAAGGATTACGTAGCTCAAGTCATCGCATACAACGAAATAAGGAGTACGCAACTCAAAAGACGCCTTAACCCTACGTCATCGAGTACTGCTATGACTAATATCCCAACCTCACATATAATAGTTCATATCATCATTTCTTCATTAATCTAATTATTATCATATGTCTCTAAAATGCATGAATCACATGAGTAAAATATGGTGATAACATATTATGAATAAAATAATAGTGAAACAAATACTACGTATGACAATTATAACTGAATTAATATAACACTCATTAATAACAAGCTAAAATTCACGTCATCTTTAAACTATGAAAGATTCACTTGCCTCGGTATTATAACTGAATCGAAAAGAGCTCTCCTCAAATGTCGATCACCTCCTACGTCTTGGAACCCTCTCCATATGGTAATAGATCGACAGATTGGGCGGAATATTTTCCCTGCTCCGGCGAGGCTCCGACAATCTCCCCAAAGTGTCAATTAGCCGGCGAAGGTAACGCCAAACAATAAGGAACGAGAAGTAGAAAGAAGAGATGGAGGAAGATGAAGGGTGAGAAGGGGAAGCGGTTTTTGAACATGAAGGATGACCCTTCCTCTCCCCTAGGCTGTAGTGTGAACAGTGTCGTTGCACTGTTCCACCTCAACCTCGATGAGGAAGATGAAGGGGTTGTCGTGCATGAGCTTTTTTTTTTTGTGTTACAATTACTACCAACAAGAAAGAATTTCGTCCTCAAAATTAATTTGGATATCAAGTTAGTAAAGAAGAACTGGAATGAAACCCTAATAC
This sequence comes from Typha latifolia, assembly GCF_019914945.1. Classification (NCBI taxonomy): domain Eukaryota; kingdom Viridiplantae; phylum Streptophyta; class Magnoliopsida; order Poales; family Typhaceae; genus Typha; species Typha latifolia. The sequence goes on from NC_133100.1 coordinate 1,848,616, forward strand.
CATTACATACCTGCATTGTTAAATAATTGTGCGTACTTAGATTTTATTTCTTCATCTAGTTCCCAAGTAGCTTCTTCCATACCATGATTTCGCCATAGGATTTTTACCAAAGGTACACTTCTTCTTCGAAGTGTCTTTTCACATCTATCGATAACTCGGATTGGTTGCTCCTCATAGGATAAACCTTTTTTTAATTGAATAGGTTCATCTCGAAGTACATGTGACGGATCATGCAGATACTTCCGCAGCATAGAAACATGGAAAATATTATGGATCTGAGATAATTTTAGAGGCAAAGCCACACGATATGCCACCGACCCAATCCATTCCAAAATCTTATATGGACTAATATATCGAGCACTTAACTTGCATTTCTTCCCTAACCTGCTGCCCCTTTCCATGATAAAACTTTGAGAAAGACTTTGTCTCCAACCTAGAATTCTAAATCTCGGCATCTGTGATTAGCATAACTCTTTTGTGTACTCTGGGCAGCCTTCAAATGTTCTCGAATTCTTTGCACCTTCTCAATGGTGACCTAAACAAGAACAAAATTTTCTAATTTTCTTTCTCCCACTTCGTCCTACTTAATAGGTGTCTGACATTTTCAGCCATATAATGCCTCATAAGGGGGCATTTCGATACTAGAGTGATAGTTGTTATTATAAGCAAACTCAACCAAAGGAAGATGTAGGTCCCAATTAACTCCAAAATCTGTCACTAATGCCCTCAACATATCCTCCAAGATCTAAATTGTTCGCTCCAACTGTCCATTTGTCTGGGGTGATAAGTAGTATTAAATTACAATTTAGTACCAACAGACTTAGCAAAGTGATGCCAAAACCTGGAGATAAACCTTAGATCCCTATCGGAGGTGATGGATACTATCGCCCGTGACGAAGAAAAAATTTTGTCACGAAAAAGAATAACTCACTAATCCATGGAGTCAATAGTACACACTGGCAAGAAATGAGCTGGCTTGGTCAGATGGTCAATTATTACCCAAATAGCATCATTCTTCCTCAAGGTTCGAGGCAACCAAACTACAGAATCCATCATAATGTGTTCCCACTTCCATTTTGGAATAGGCAAAGGTCGGAGTGTTCCGATAAGTTTTTGGTGCTCAATCTTTACTTGCTGACAAGTCAAATACCGAGCTACATATTCTGCAATATCCTTCTTTAAGCCTAGCCACCAAAAATTTCTATGAATATCATGATACATTTTGGTCTTCCCAAGATGTATGGAATATGCAGAATGATGAGCTTCCTCTAAAATATCCTTTCAAAGTTCACCAAAATTGGGAACACAAAGCCTTTCCCCAAATCTCAAAGCTCCCACCTCATCAATAAGGAAACTTGTCCGTCCCAGGCCTTGAACTTGTTGCAACACTTCTTTCATTTGTAGGTCTTCTAGTTGAACGATTTTGATCCTCTCTGTCAAAGTCGGCCTCACAAATAACTTTGCTATCATCCTGAGCTTGCACTTCTAGAAAAAAAAATGGGAACTTCTAATCTCTGAAGGTCCTTTAAGATGTCTTGTTGATTGGTGACCAAATAGACAAGATTGCCTACTGATTTTTGACCCAAAGCATCAGCTACCACATTAGCCTTCCCCGGATAATAATTAATGGTGCAATCATAATCATTCACCAATTTTAGCCATCATCTTTGCCTCAAATTAAGTTCCTTCTGAGTGAATAAATATTTCAAACTTTCATGATCAATGTAAATTTCGCACTTCTCTCCAAAAAGGTAATGCCTCCAAATTTTTAGTGCAAAAGCTATTGTTGCTAGCTCTAAGTCATGGGTGGGGTAATTTCGCTCATAGTCCTTCAACTATCGGGATGCATAAGCAACGACCCTACCTTCCTGCATTAATATGCAGCCCAAACATAAGTGTGAGGCATCACAATAGACTTGATAATTCATCCCACTACGAGGCACTATAATAATAAGGGCAGAAGTTAGCTTTTTCTTGAGCTCCTGGAAACTTTCTTCACATTCATTAGTCTATAAGAAATGATAGTTTTTCCGATTTAAATTGGTAAGAGGACTTGCAATTTTTGACAAGCCCTCCACAAATTGCTGATAGTACCCAACTAATCCAAGGAAACTACAGACCTCTAGAATAGTACTTGGCTGCTTCCAACCTAAGATCGCTGTGATCTTAGATTAGTCAACTTGAATGGCCTCACCTGAAACAATATGTCCTAGGAATACAATATGTCCCAAGAATGGCAATGATTAAGGGTTCATCTAAAGGTTCTGGAGCTACAATCACATGTCTCAAGAATGAAATAAAAATAAAAGAATGAGTGGCTCTAGGGTCAAATAGAATCCTAGCAGTCTGGGAGAAAAGAGGATACCGTTTAATTTAATAATTTAATCATAATTCCATTTTTCAAGAAAATAAAAAATGGTATTAATTTCTAAATGGAATAGCATAGAACACCTATTTAAAATAATATTAAACCATACATATCGCCACATCACTGGACGCCTTTGCGTCCCGCAACATCATAGCAAAAACTCGTCTGGTATGCCCTCCACATCCACTGGCATGCGAATCGGACCGACCGCCTCCTCAGCCCCCACTCGTAGTTATACTAGCCCCTGAAGCCCCTGTTATTGTCGGGGTAGATTGTTCGATTGGCTTGCTAGCTAGTAATGGACACTGTGGGTGGATATGACTAGTCAACTGCAATGATAACAAGTCGCCTAACGAGGGTTACGACACTCTTAAGATAAATGTCCTCTTTGTCCACAATTGCAACAAGTCTTCCCTCCTAGAGAAAGTCGTGAAGATCCTCCACAATTAGTGCCACCAATAATTAGCACTGATCCTTCGAAACTAGCTTGTGATTAGGTCTTACTAGGATCCCAAGTAACTGATTTACTCAAAGAAGAGTTGGCACCCGCTCCACCAGCATATGGATGAAACCGTTGTTGATAAGGTGTGCTTGGGGCACTCCCTCCTAATCCTCCCCCTTAGTGGCGACTATCAAGGCGACCCGACCGTGTAGCAAATTGCTCCTGACGTTGCAAACGCTCCTCTAAAATTTCCCGCTCTGCTATAATTGGGCATTCCACTAATTTTGTAACAACCTATCCTTAAAAATAAAAAATAAAAATAAATAAAAAAGAAGAAGAGGAAGAAATTTTGCATGGCACGACGTGGCCGGCCACACCACGCACTCCCAGCCGCCGGCCGAGCCAACTAGCTCCGATGGGCCCGCTGACGTCGTAGCCGCAGCGTTGACGTCCCCACCGCCGACGTCCCCACCGCTTCTCTCCCCCTTTAAATTTCTCTCTCTCCCACTGTTACCGCCGCTGCTGCCATCGTTGCTACGGTGGCCAAGGTGAGCTTCTTTTCATCTCTCCTCTCCTCCCTCTCTCTCTCTCTCTCTCTCTCTCTCTCTCTCACTCTCTCGGGTTCACCGGAACTGAGCCACCGACGAGAGGCCGGCCGCTGGCTGGCCAGCAGCTGCCGAGTCCCCTCCACGCCGGCTCGATTCCCCTCCTCTATTTCTTTTCTTCTTCTTTCTAATTCCTTCATCTTCCTTTCTTCTTCTCCTTTCTTAGCTTCTTCTTCTGTTTCTGCAACAATGTTGGGCCGAGCCCAGCACTGGTGACATTGCTTTTATTATTTATTTTATTTTATGTTTGTTTATTTATTTAGTTAGGTATTGCTTTCTTAATTAATGCAAATAAATTATTTAGACATGAATTATGTTCATAATAATGTATATTCTTCAACATGATGATTATTAATTATAAGTAGTATAAGTAATGATTAATTAGGTTATAACTATTACGCATAAATATAGGTAATACTTATATTTATTTATTTATATTATATTTATGTACTAATATTCATAGTATGTGCATTTTAAAGTAATTTTAACAATTTATTGTATACTATTGTGTGTAGAATAAGATACTAGTCTTATTTATTTATTTATTTATTATTTGCATAATTAAGTAAATACTATATAATTTCTAATTAATCAAGATAGAGTAAGAATTATAAAATTTATTATAATTATTTAGCTTTTACTTTATAATTATTTAGCTTTTACTTTATAATTATATATTTAGAATATTTTAAATAAAAAGAAACAAATCTTTCTCCTTATGTTATAACTAACATTTTATGATAATAGTATAATTATAGTGTTTGAATCGTATCTATAATATAGATCTAGTTATGTAATCAAAAGTAAAAAAGAAGTGATTCTAAACCTAATAAACCTTTATATTTTACTTGAATTAATTCTAATTAGATAAATGACTAACTTTATATTACTTAAATATTTTTAGATCTCGAACCCCCTTATGTGAGACCCCGTGGACATTGTCGATGAGTTGACGTTTGATTGATGGATGTGAGGGATACGTGGTTCAGATCTTTTGATCAGATGTGAGTAGCTTTATCCCCATAAACGCATTTCTCAATTTAGGTTATATTATATATTATGTACATGCATGTCTTGGCCTGCAGCATGATTATATAACTTTATCTAGAGATGATTATTGTTATAATTTTATATCCAGTTGATTTGTAGCATGGGTATGCATGTGTTGACTACATGGTTGGAGACTATATCGCACCATTTTTCTCTTGATTCATATTCCACCTAAATTCCTGTTATGCATTGACTTGTTATTGTACTGGATATATGCATATGATCTGTCATTTAGAAAAAAAAAGCATTAAATGTGATTGATAGGATAGTTGATAGAAAGCGTGAGAATACTCAAGTGGGCACGAGGATTAGGGCGTGCCTAGAGATGATTGATCACTCGACATAGTCGCAATCCTGTTGGCCTTATGTCCGAGGCAATTAGTCTGTGTGCGCAGTAGACATTCGGACACATGTCGTTTGCCAGGACATATGTGGCGAGTTATCCTCACGAGGTTTCTATCAGCTAGAAGGGTGCCCGATATGGATGGATGTTGATACCCTAGTGGGTGGCAGGGTATAGTTATATTTGAGATACTCCTTGCGGGTGGTAGAGTATACTTTGAGCCTTCGGGAATGATGTTGAGACCGGGTACCGGGTATTGACTGTGCATATTGGTCTAGTATGATGATGGCACACATAGATGACATTAATGACTAAGATGTTGAGAAATACATATAATTTTATTATCATCTGATTACCTGATTATCTAGTAGTCAATATATATTATATATTGTTGTATTTGATATCATAACATGGTCATGGTCGGCATGCTTCATGTGTCATATTCGAGAGAGAGTTATGATGATAGTATGATATAGAGATTTATTTATATATTGTCGAGATTTATATAAATTTGATCAGTTATGACATGATATCTACTATTTATTTATATATTATTGAGAATATATTCATATACTCATCCATGATATGATGTTCCTATGTGATTCATATTATCCAATATATGATTTACTCTTTGTTTGGCATCACTAATTCGGGGTAAAGTCTATTCAATAAGCTTTTTGCTTATTACTCTCTTTTTTTTTTTTTTCTAACCCCTTAGATATGTGGTACGTGATAGCGACTTAAGATATCTTAAGAAGATATTTTAGAGCGATGATGAGGTGAACTATAAATGTGAGACTGTATAGATGATAGTTTATACAGAAATTGAGTTGTATTAGTATTTAATATTTGTACTTCTTTGTATTAGACGATGATTTGTATAATACAGGTTGAATCATAGTGTATTCTTATATTAGTTATTTTAGTTGTATCTTGATGGTTTGTCGTGGCTTGTGTGGGTTCTGCCAGATTATGTAGTGGTCTAGTGTATATTATTGTGGACTTGGATATTTATATGTTAACAGATTTATTTGGTTAATAGTATGATTTATTTGGTGATGGATTATGTGAGTATATATTAGCAGGTTTTATTTTATGATGTCATGATTATATGTGCATAAGAGTGTATCTGTGCGTGATGGGCCCTGCTAGACTTGTCGCGTGCGTCGCTCATGCCGTGTGGGCGCGTGGGCATGCATGGGTCTATGCCGGGGGGCGTTACAAATTCAGCATATGAAAGTTTCCTGGCCATATTAACTTCTTTGCGGAGCTCAATTCGAAGGCCCATTTTAAATTGCTCAGCTCTAGCAGCATCATCTGGTACAATATGAGGAGCAAACCGAGATAGAGTGTTAAACCTCTCCTCAGATTGCGCTATAGTTGTAGAACCCTGTTGTAGCCGAACAAACTCCCTAGTCAATTAAGCCTTCAATGACTCCGAAAAATTCTTCTAGTTAAAGACATCAGCAAAAGCCTCCCATGTAATATACTCACCATCCGCGCGTGCCGGCATCAAACGTTCTGTGGCCTTCCACCACTGTTCTGCCTCCCCACGGAATAAGAAAGTAGCAAAAGTCACCATCTGATCATCTGGACATCTAAATGCTATCAATATTTTCTTGACATCCACAATCCACCAATCAACCTCCATAGGATCAATGGTTCCACTAAAAGAGGTGGATTAAGCTGGATAAACTGGTTTAGCGGCCAAAGTTGCCCACTACCAGTCTGTGCAGACTACCCATCCCGTACTGTGTTTGAGGTGCTATAGTTTTGCACTCTTGCATAAGCACATCAATGAGCTTCTCCTACTATCTAATCAATCATCTGATCGCTTCCATGATACTAACTAGACCATCAACTATTTGTTCATCCAGTGGAGTTGAAGCTCCCTCAGATGTAGTAGCACAGACCAATCTTGCATGCCTAGGAGGCATTTAAAGAAGAAAAAGAATCTGCAATAACAAGGTTGAGATTTAATTTATTTGGACGTTAAAGTTTTCTTACCCTACATCCTTATTAACTAACTTCTCTTACACCTAACTCGTATGGGCATAGTTTTGGAAGATTTGCCGGATTATCCAATGGAACTTTTGCTCTAATACCAAGTTGAAATACCACCACCACAGAACACATGCTAATCATATGACTCAATAATCAGTATTAAATAATAAGAACTAATTTACTGAAAAGAAACATAAATTCAACAAGACAAGAACTACAAGTCATAGGCCACAACAAATCTCCAAAACTATATGTCCATACAAACCCATACTATCCAGCTCATGCAAGAGCTATTATAACATACTCTACATAATAAAAGGAAAATGTCTGAGTCTATGCAACAGCTACTCTATAGTCCATAGTGAACTTATGATCCTCCTCTAAATCTGTAGTATATATATTCCATCAAAGATAGTGAGCATAATTGCCCAATAAGTATAATACAATAGTCCAAGGATAATGTAAACATAGCAAAAATAAATTTCATACTTACATGAATATGACAATATGTAAAGATGCTAAAATGAAGGAAATAATCAAGTTGTAATTGTCAAATATCTACGTATTATTTCCCAACTTATCATACAATTTATATATCATAATGAAAACTTATGCAAAGTTTATATCCATTCTTATTTACTCCATTATAGGCTCACGCAGAGCAATTTTATATCCATCCACAAATCATAAAAATAATGAGGTGAGAATTATGTATCTAGTAGTAACATTGCCCGTGCATGCCTGGCAGCACTGTATATGACCGATAGTTTATGGCAATCAGACTAAGGACCTCAGTCATAAGCCCATAACATTATATCTATATCATCGCACATAGCGAAATAAGGATTACGCAACTCAAATCATCGCATGCAACGGAATAAGAAGCACGCAGCTCAAAAGATACCCTAACCTTACATCATCGGGTATCGCTATGACTAATATTTCAACCTCACATACAATAGTTCATGTCATCATTTCATCATTAATCTAATCATGTCTCTAAAATGCATGAATCACATGAGCAGAATATGGTGATAACATATTCTAATCATGCCCCTAAACTCCAAAGTGTCAATTAGCCAGCAAAGGTAACGACAAACAATAAGGAACGAGAAGTAGAAAGAAGAGATGGAGGAAGATGAAGGGTGAGAAGGGGAAGAGATTTTTGAAGAGGAAGGATGACCCTTCCTCGCCCCTAGGATGCGGTGTGAACAGTGTGCACGGCAATGCAGCACGTGTGCGATTTTTTTTTTTTTTGGTGTTACAAATTAGCCAAATAATACACGTAAATGTCAATTTGAGCATGTGATATATTTAGGGATAGAATATTATGTTAACAATTCATTAGTATGAATGAATCAGTGCTAATCTAATAGATCATCAATAAATTCACATCTTTTAATTATCAGTTCAGAATATATTATTGCCATTTCTCAACTTTCTTTTTATAATTCATGCATTTATATTGCGCTAGACAACAAAACCTTATTACACTCATATATAACAAGGGAGCTTACATAAAATCCTTGCCATGACTATTGGGAAAATCAAATTTTCTTTTTTGCATGTATATCGTTTTAGAATCTTTTATTTATTTACATGTATATTTTTTTTTTATGTTGATATTCGTATATATATCTCAAACCATTTAGTTTCTATATAAATATCATTAAAACCATTGTGTTTTTATATGGATACCCTTCAAACGTAATTAACCTTTAATATTTCCTATAAGTAACTATAAAGAAACACATTTAGATGCATTCCTTTTCAATTAAGATTCACTAAGTTTTCTCATTAATCTATTAACTTTTTAACTTATAGGTGTTAGAAAAGTAAGCTGAATGGCATCCACGCAAAAACCATAGGTTTTGAGAGGTACAAATATAAATAAGAAAATTTGGAGGGTAATAGAAAAAAAGAACACCAAAAAATTAGATAATTATTTCTAAACCTCCTGAAGTATTTCTTATTTTTCACATACACTTTGTCGTTTATTTTCCATGGCATATTGACTCATCAACTATGTAAAATATCTTAATTGCCCCCTTCCGTTAGTATTCTCTCCTTTGTTAAGAAAAATATCAAATAAACTTCACGTGTTCGATCAATTTTAGGTTTTGGTCAACCATCCTGCATGTTTGCCTAGGAGAATTCAATTATAAATTCCTACACCGAGCGAGATCAAAGAAACTAGCAGACTGATCACTTTGAATGCCGTTTCCCAATCGATACTTGTCTGTATAATGCTCGGGCTATCAAAGAGCTTGAACAAGTAAGGGGAAGGTAAAAAAATTACTAGCATTTAAAGTAAGCGCCGTCAATAAAAGACTTTCCTTGGCTCAAGGAGGGGATTGTTTTACTCTTAATTATTTTAGAGAAAAATAAGAAAGAGAAGTTGAGAATAAGATGATCATTTAACATTTTTCGTCTACACAGTGTTTAAGAATACGAGGAGATATTAGATATTTGAGGTAGTTTAAGTGTTACAAAAAATTGCACCTGTCTATAAGCTTTTTCGAGAACATTTAGTAATTTATTCCTTTATTATTTTCTTTTTTTCTTGTATTTGAGAAGTTAATGATTCTGATATAAATTTTTATGAGGGTAAACCTAGTGGTGCAGGCTTGCTTCTGTGCAGGCACAAACACTCCTATGTTGGTCAGCTATTGCCACAGTTTCTTCTGATTGACCCTGATGGCTAAGGTTGTGGCCATATGGGAAGCCTTATTCTACTTGCTTTAGTTATCTTACTATCATATTTATCGGGAAGCTAATAATGCTGCATAAGGGCTCACAAATTACGAAATAAATTTCTACATATTTTTTGTTCGGATATGAATTAAGCATTCCATAATCATAATTAGTAATTAATGCAAACCTCTTGTTTCTTTCTTGAAAACACTGCATTAGTCTAGTCCTACAAACTCATGACAAAGATTATATATAGGTATAGATTATTCTCACAATGCCATTTGAATAATGGATAACAAATCTTCTTTGGCTAATCTAATTATTCAATTTGGGCTGCATTCATATGGAGCACCTTTCGGCCCAATTTCTCTTTAAGGTGCTTTTTAGGCTTTCTTTGGAGGAAAGTATCTTTTATACTTCCAAATTATCCATACTAACAAACCAAATCTCCAGCTTCTACATAATCTAGAGTTGTTTCCTCTACTTAATTTGATTAAAAGAAATAACCCCATTATATACAGTAGAATTCAGAATTTAAAAGATAATCTAAATCATTTCTTGATTAAGGAAGAAGGAATATATGTATATGAACACATTTAGGATGTTACTTCCTCTTCCTTTCTCTTATTATTATGAAGTAGCAAGAATATATAGATGTTGATTATTGATTTGGTGATGCTACTTCTATTGTTTTTTTTTGTTTTTTTTTATGTTTTAAAATTGTTAATTAGATAATAATGTTTTAATTTTTTAGAGTAGCTAGAGAATTAAAACCAATGGAGAAATTATGCTTATCCAAGTCCATGGGAATAAGAGGACCACAAAATGGGTGGATAAGTCTCCTATGTACTTCTAAAAAGGTTAGTGGGGTGTCATTATCCACAACACTCTGTTTGGAAACTCATTAGTAGTTATTTAGCCATTAGATAGTGCAGCAGTTTGATGCTTCATTGGGGGTGACCCACTAATCACAATCTATATATCAAACTAGATTAGGAAGTGGCCAATCCAAATGGGACCAAAACTAAACCCCACTGGATTAGATTACAAGTTAGAATTGGTAGGTTTGAGGTGGGTAAACTACACAAACATCTCTCACTTTCTCAAATAACACCTAATATTTTAGTACTACATTTGCAACAAAAAAAATACCTTTTAATTTTTAAATTAGCAAAAATAAGCACTTATGGCATAGTCAATGTAAATTACTGCATTTCGGTATAAAATAAATATATATCTACTATAAAATATGAGCACATTCAGTTTTAAAAGTTCAATCTTACTAATACTAAAATCTAACAGTTCTTTATGTGAATAGCTCATACATTTTATAATGGATTTTTTTTTTATTGTACTCCTTTTATTTTCTTGTGTCAAAATTTTGTATTTACATGAATATCTTTCAAGATTTATTGTTTCTGCCTTTCTTTTGATAACAATATATTAAAATTTGAAGCATTTAATAGATAAAATAACAAAGATGCTCTTATTTGAGAGCAATGTAATGTAAATAGAAAAAAGAAAAAGAAAAATAGTAATCTTGTCCTTCTATGTTAAATATGAAGGAATATGTAACTATTGGTTAATTTTCATGGATATTTATATAAAAATAAGAGTTTTAAAAACAATATCCATGCAAAAGAAACCAAGTATTTTAAAAGGTATTTATGCAAAAATCAAGTCCAGTAAATTTGATAAGTGTGCTGTTAGGTTAGAAAATATCTTAAGAAACTACTTAGTAACTTCACTCATAGAGTAAAATAAAGATTACAAGTAGCTCAAAAGGACATTTTCTCTGCATATATATAAGAGACCTACATAGTGTGAGGTGGCAATAGTCATTGGGTGGGTCCCAAGAGCACCTCTAAGGACCAAGATGGGAAAATGATGTGACCTTGAGGCAAAATAATGGGCAGGCATATGAAGGGTCTGGCCTTGGATTGCTACCTCAGAAGTAGACAGAGGAGAGTGCAGATGGGTCCTTCAAAAGAATCAAAATAAAATAAAAATAAATAAAGAGAGACCCTTTTTATGTCTGGCAGAGTAGAGAGGGAAAGAGAAAATAATTCATCATGCAAGATAGGAAGGAATTTATCATATCTGCCAATTTAATCCATTGAATCAACTAATTATCTAATATTGTTAAAAGCATAATACATATTGTTAGTTTATTACCTATTAGCTTAAGAGTTGTTTAGATCAACAGATTATCTAATATAGTATTAGGACCTTTTTCCTCCATTTTCTAGTTCTTATTATTACGGATAGCATGTGATATTGTGTGGTTTATTATCTATCGACTTAAGCTTTTAGATAAATTAGTTAGCTAATATACCCACTAGAACACCGTCGGCTATGAATTGAAATCTCATCATCTAGCTTTTATTTCTTTTTTTTTCTAATTTTTATTTTGGTGCCAACCACGTTGAATTATGATATATATTATTACCTCATTAACTATTAACTTAAAATTTTAGATCATTGACTATCTAATATAGCATCACGGCTTATCTTTTTAGTTATCCTATTGGTAAACTGATTATCTATCGCTTTTATTTCTCTCTATTTTTTCTAGTTCGTGAAAAAAAGGTGTTAAAAGTCATTGCCTATTAGTATTAGAGTACAAAAGAGACATTGGAAATAAATACTAAGTGTTAATTTAATTTATAGTTTTTTTATTTTAATTAAATTTAAACCTCTTCCAATTTGAGCTTTAACCTAACAATAATTCTTCTAACATGTGGAAGAACAATCAAAGACCACGTTCTCGTTGCTAGTTTTGGATAACTAGACAGCTGCATCATGATTGGCTAGCTCCGTCGCTACCCGCGCGCCAATCCAGCCACCGAATATAACCCAACCAGAAGACGCCAGGTGGGAAAAAAAGTAACATACGTGGCGCATCCTAATAGGGTACGCTCTCTGTATGACGTTCGACTGCAAGAGCTAAACCTAGAGACAATGATTGGAAGTACGAGTAGATACTATTTTTTTTTATTAAAAAAATAAATTAGTACTCCGACCATACTACTGTGGTCTGATGCCCATGATGTCATGGCCATCCAATGGCCATGCATGGTGGGCCTCACCACATCATGTGGCTCGTCCGAGCTGTCGACTGAGTTATTATGAGTAGTTATCAAGTTCTCTTAGGGTTGTGCTTAATTTGGCTCGTTGTATGATGCCATCCATCCAACCATCCATCCATCCATCTATCCGAGCCTTAGTTAATATATATATATATATAGTACAGTCAGCTCTCTAATTTAAGTTTTAAATTATATGTCTCGTTAAATAATTATTTCGAACTAAATACAACTAAAATTTATTCTAAATTATTGCGCTGCTGAACTGCTATTTCAGTCAATCATATCGTCAAATTATCAGCCGAGTCGAACAATTAAGTAACCCACGAAATCTCATGGCTAACAACTACAAGAAGTTATTAAGATTTGAAGATTATGCTTAATTTGGCTTGTGGTTTGATGGCATCAATCCATCTATCTTCTTCTCCTCTCTTTTTTTTTTTGCTTTTTATCATTCTGAGTTCAATAATGGGTGTCAGAGATCAGTGGATAGGCCACATAATCCAAGACCCACTAACAACTTTAAGTTAAGGATTAATAGTGTAAAGTTGGAAACGATGTGACATTTTTTTTAAGAAGTGTTTACCGTGAACAATTTTAGAACGCTATTCTATTAGATTTTTATTATTTATAAATCGAGTCTTATACTTTAGCAAATATGTGTAGAAAATACTATACTATTAGATCTGTTAATTAAACTTAATTAAACATCTCAGTTAAATTAGTTATATTAAAATATTATAAAAATATTATCAATCGAGTCATGCTAAGCTCATCATTTTAAAACTAACGACATTTTAATTATTTTAGAAAGAAAATCTCTGTCCTCAATAGAATATTGTACCGGTATCAGTTCATTAAAGCTCAATTTATAAATAATAAAAATATACAGTATATAATATAATTTGCTGTTAAAAAAAATAAAACTAAAAAAAAAAAGAAACATCTAACTAAAAAATCATTTGGGTACCTTGGTCATGGGTTTAACTCCAACCCCAAACAATATTGTGATCATGGTAGTTTAGTAGCTTAGCTTAATTCAGTTGATGACTCGATAGTGCAGTAGTTTGGAGGACGGCTTGGCAACACCAATGGCTTGGAGCAGATTTCGACGACGTTTGGTTCGGAGCAATTGATCGACAACGAATATGACTTGAAGCTTAAACTAAGCAGCTAAAAGCTTGATGGTGTCTCAATGTCTCTGTATCTAGAGAGAGTTGGCACTTTGTCCGGCCGTAAATCATTTAGTTTGATAAGGTATTACTTCTTTTCACCTCTCTAACAAGTTCAAAAAATTAAACCCGGTTTGCAGGTCTCAAATGACGTTAGAGAAACTGTCCTAACTACTGACAAACATGTGTACCCAAGAACTTGCATAAAGTTATCCGTATATCTTATTTTATCTTCTTGGTTTATTTTCATTTTCCTGCTTAGAATAACGTAAAGTTGGTTGGTCTAATAGTAGGAAGAATCAGTGGGGCTTTTTTTTAAACTACTTTTTTAAATTTTAAATTTAAATTTAAGTGCTGAAAATTTAAAAGTTACTAAGCAAACTATGTTTGATTCGGCAATTTTATGGAGCCATATATTTTAAAGAGCATATTAATGCGTTAAAAAAATAATACTTGAGATGACTAATTTATTTATATAACTCCTTATATTGCCCTAATATTAATGTCAGAGATATGCATGCTTGAAGGCAAAAAGGTCTATAAAATTTAGAGTAATTAAGATATCTTCTCTCTTCTTCTTTTTTAATTAATAGGCTTAATTACAGTCTGCTTTCGTAAATGTTAACCCAGTATCACTTTGCTCTGTAAAAATTAAAAGTGTATTAATTATCTTCTAAAATTCTCTCAAATATACTTCCATATAATTAGAAAGATAAATTTTAAAAATTGAGGGAATGGGATTTTTCACATATCTAGTCACCCAACATAGATATTAGAAATTTCTTACCAAAGTTCAGATGAATAAAGTATTAATAAACCATTCTAATAATACTAAGAAATATATGAGAATTCTATTAAATAGTAGAATAAGTTAGACCTCGTTATTCCCGATTGCGTTATCCACTGTCAAATACCTAATAACTCCGCTATCCCATCCGCAAATCCGGATAAATTCACGGCACGCGGTAGTCGTCCGTGATAAAAAAAAGAAAAGTTCAATGGCTGTCTCGTAATAAGCTGAAAACTTTATGGCCAAAGATTAATTAGAAGGCCACCCACTTACCGGCAAGCCACCGACCCTACTAAATTTACCAAATTCTAATTCTTCTATTTCCAATTTAGTCCAGGAAGAGGTAATTAAAAAGGTGGATAAGTGGATCTTATTCCGGATAAACTAGAAGGAGTAGGAATAGGATAGCAGCAGAGCCAGCTGTCGAGCCAGGCGTTCCACGATTAGGAGGACAGGTGGGACATGTGGGCCTCCTCATTGCCCGCTTTAACCTGCTCCGTAGGAACAACTTAAATTCCGAAACAACCCTAATAACGCAATTACATTATTATTATTATTATTATTATTATTTTATTAAGAGCAGCCTTAATGTTTGCAAAATTCAAACTCCCTCATTTTGCTATGGTTCTAAACCTGTACCGTCGGCGCAACATACCATCCTTCCTTGGTTAATTAAAAATTTTATTTCCAAAATTGCCCTTTTAGCTTTAATTGATCGATGGCGTATTAGCATATCTTATATAAGCGGCTAAAGGCTGCTTCCGTTCGTATCGGTTCCGCTTCGCGAGGCGATGAGAGAGGAGGGAGGAGGAGGCGAAGACGAGGAGCCGACGCTAAGATCCTGTCTTTAATCCAGTCCCGGCCAAATCGTTCTCCGGGAATGGCGAAATCGGAGGCGGGGGAGGCGGCCGCGTGCGCCGCGGAGCTGAGGAGGGAGCTGCGGCGGCTAGTGCGCGTCATTTCCGATGACGCCGGGGCCGCCGCCGAAACGTACGAGGAGGCTGCGGTGGCGCTGGCAGCGTTGAGAGATCTCAAATTTGGGAGTTCGAATGGGAGGCGGGGTTCGTCTTTCTCGAAGGAGAGGAGGAAGGAGGAGAGTGTTCAGATTCCTGTGCACTTCCTATGTCCTATCTCGTCAGAGATAATGAGAGATCCCGTGGTTTTGGCTTCCGGGCAGGTAATCGTTAATCTCTTAGGCTTATGTCTTTTTAATCTTTGTTCGGTTTTTGGTCCTGTGCTCTGGAGTGGTTTCTAGTGGAGAGGATTTGGCATCGACACTTTTTTTGGGGGGAATAAAATGTATTTATAGTTTATGGGATTGGGTTTTTTATTCGTTTGAGGGCTCTGTTTTAATCGTCGTCTACGATTGTGTTGCTTGTTTTATAATCTCGGAAACGTAATGTTGGATGGGAATTAGCTGTTCTTAAACGTACAAATTACTGATTTTATTGTAGAACAAATCATAAATGTGCTGCCAAATTCGGTTCTTTTCAATTTCAGAGATAGGATTGCTCTGTTTCTTTGTGTTATTATGGTACTTTATATGTTCGCCATTATTCCTCTTATAATATCTCTATGTGATGCACTATAACGTTTTGCGACATAACTTTGTATTTAGTGGTTGCTTTCTAATTTGGTAAAATCTTCAAACACACAATTGAAACCATACTTATGGGAAAAAAATTTCCCCTGCTTAGATTTGTGAATTGGTGTCTCTGCAATTGGTTTGTTAGTCCCTAATCTCTCATCATAGAAAAAGAAAAAGAAAATTCTTCCTGTGCCTTGGAATTTTAGGTGCCTGTAATATGTAGTGATGAAGGTGGCCAGTACTGTCAATGAGAAGGAAGCTACTTGCATCCATCCCTCTAACTAGCTAATATTGCCTTCCGAATCTCAAATAGTTGAACTGCTGCTATATGTCTGTTCTTCATTGTTCCTTGTTTTTGGCATCTGAGCTAGATTTGGTTCTTTGCCCTCACACAGACTTATGATCGGCCCTTCATTCAAGAATGGCTGAATTCGGGCAATCGGACTTGCCCTCAGACCCAGCACGTCCTCTCCAACACCACCCTCACGCCAAACCACCTTGTTCGGAGCATGATATCTGAATGGTGCATAGAACATAACATTACTTTGCCCTCACTTGACAACCAAGAGGAATGTCTAGTAACAAAGAATGAGAGAAGTGCATTCAGTCAGCTCCTTGAGAAGATTTCATCCTCCTCCTCCATTGTCGAACAGAAGCAAGGCGTGAGGGAGCTCCGCCTCCTTACCAAACGCAACCGGTCATTCCGAGCTATTATAGGAGACAAGCCAGATTCTATCTCGGAGTTGCTCAGTGTCCTCTCTGTGCCTGGCTTACATGGTGATCTAGAAGTACAAGAGGACATGGTGACCACAATTTTGAATCTCTCAATCCACGACAGCAATAAAAAGATTGTTGGAGACAACCCCAAAGCCATACCGCTGCTTATCGAGGCGCTCAAGTCTGGAACAATGGAGGCTCGCAGCAATTCCGCCGCCGCACTCTTCACGCTATCATCTCATGATACAAATAAGTTGAAGATTGGTGAAATGGGAGCCATGAAACATCTTGTGGACCTCCTAGAACTTGGAAGCCCAAATGCCAAGAAGGATGCAGCATCTGCTATTTTTAATTTGTGCATGGCACATGAGAATAGAGCAAGAGCAGTTCAGGAAGGGGTGGTCAATGTAGCATTGAAGGCCATTGTGGATCAGTCACTTGTGGACGAGTCGTTGGCAATCCTCGCATTACTATCGAGTGATCAAGAGGCGGTTGAGGAGATCAGTGAGGGCGATGGGCTTCCTTGTGTACTGCACATCATAAGGGAGAGCTCATGTGGGCGTAATAAAGAGAATGCAGTTGTAATCTTATTCTCTATCTGTATGTATGACAGAACAAAGCTGAAAGAGGTAGGAGACGACGAAAAGATGAACGGAAAGATATCTTGGCTGGCTCAAAATGGTACGTCGAGGGCGCAAAGAAAGGCTAGTGGAATCTTAGAAAAGTTGAGGAGAACGATGCACAACAAACATTATTCATGTTAGATGCGTATGTAATTATAGGAATAAGGGGCATGTTTTATGTATATATTTACTTCTTCTTCAGCTATTTACTGTCAGATCATAGAACAACAAGCATCATGTTAATTTTAAGAGCTTTCGGTACTCTTTTAAGGGTTAACCTCTCCTTTGAACTATGAGAACAAATTTTCCAGGAGCCCTTCATTTGCTTTTAAGCAATAAAAGATTTTACTTTTTTTTCTTTTAATTTCTCTGTTTCATTATTGCTGAGAAGTAGTAGAATGTATGCACTCAATGAAGCATCAATCACAGTTGAATTCGAACTTAAGAGAGCTGCTTCCAGTGGTGGATGAGTGTCTCTTATATTTTGCATTTAATAAAACGAAAAATTTAGTTCTCTAAATATTCCTAATTTGCTCTTAAAATTTAGTTCTCTTTTTTCATTTTTATCTTAACATTAAAAAAATTGCTTAAAGTTATTAAAACCATCTTTACATCAAAAAGTATTTTAACTCATTCATATAGTCGCTGTCTCACTATCAGTTATTACTATTTTTCATATACTTTATGAAACGTTCTGAACTAAGAAAATTCTTAGTTTACAAAGTTTTTATAATTACTTTTTTTGATAGATTTTAGAAAATTCGTTTAAAATATAAATTCTTAGGTTGAAAGTGCCAAGTGATGGATTCGGTTGACGTAGCGTGAATGGGCAGGCAGGCGGCAGCTAACAGAGTTAAGAAACTATAAAAATAAATAAATAAATAAATAAAAAGAGTCAAAAGTCAAAAGTAGATACTCCTAGATCTACTCGGAAGTGTTCGTGGGACCTACTAGCGCCGTCAACAATTGATTGCCGTCAGGCAGCAGTGCCGGTAGAGCTCCCACTTCACGCGCTATCAGTTTGACCTACCGCCGATCGTCGGTGATCACCACCCACCCATGTATTATTACTTTTTAGACCTTTTTCAAGTTGCGCAGTCCTGCATTAACCGCACCCAGAGATAATCATTAGGCTCGACTCGTTAAAATCTGACCCAAACCTGCCCGGTTTTCACCGGGCTAAACTCAGCCTGAGCCCAATTTAGGCCCGGCCCGAAACCCGATCCACTACTCTTATCTAAAGCCCAACCTATAATACATAGAAATTCATATAATTTTTTTAGTTTTATATTAGATATTTAGTAAATTATATATTAATATATAAGTATGTTTTCATGAAATATAACTAAAAATATCTTCATATAAGCCCATTAAACTCGACTTAATAAAATATAATATTTTTTATATTTAACCCGTTATGTTAGAACCATTATACCCAACCCAAACCCAATATTTAATGGGTTAGTGGGTGGTAAAGGGCTAGAATATTCTAAGCCAGCCCGAACCCAGCCCAGCATAAGTAATTGGTGGGTCGAGCCGTGAATAAATATTTAATCCCAATTTGCCGAAAAAGACTGACTCGAACCAGACTCGACCCACTCGATGATCACGTCTAATGGCACTCTTCACATACATTTATATTTAGAACATCTAAGTAATACATCAATATAGATTGATACACAAAAGAATAAGGAAAGAAATAGAAATAGAGCAACAACTCTTTTAACACAAGTATTACACTTGCTCTACAATAAATAATCGCCCACAAGGAAAATAAGAGTGAAGTACAAGTATTACACTTAATCTACAATAAATAATCGCCCACAAGAAAAATAAGAGCGGAGCGGAGCGTAACCCTGATAGATTTATAAGAACAGAGAATCTTAAATCATCATATGAATTCTATCGGGCCAGTAATCTAAGACACAGCCTTTAAATCACCCTTAAAGTCCAAGAAAGGAATAGCAAGAGGAAGGAAGAGCCCTATTAACAGAACAGGGATGCTTGTTCTAGCTTGGCTTGAGATTATTTTTTAGCCGAGCCAAAGAATATTTAAAGATTGGATTTGATGAATTTTAATCTAAGCCTATTTGAGCTTGACAAGTAGATTAAAGTATTTTTTTATATTTGAGTCTAATTCAGGCCTGAATTAAACTTGAATCTAATTTGAATCAAGTTTGAATTGAGTTGCAATTGACTGTAAAATTAAATCAAAGTTTAAATTGAATCTTAGTTAATCTACAATTAGTAAAATTAAATAAATAATTAAATCTTATCGACCCGATCTTGATCAAGTCTGCTTATGCTCTATCTAGGCTTAAAATTAAATTCAAGTTTGACTTAAAAAGGAGATAAAAGAGAAATTTGCATAACACCCTACTTTTTAATAAAACTATAGTTTATCCTTCATATTTTCACTATTTATAAATTAATATTTGACATCCAAATTAAAATAGGAAGATGGGCATAAGGATTCACATGAGGATCTTTATCTTAATTTTATCTAGAAAATCTGCATATAACACCCTGCTTTTTAATGAAATAACAGTTTGCATCCTATATTTTCACTATTTATAAATTAAGCTATATGATTTAGTGAATATGTGTAGAAAATATCCTAGGTTAGATATGAACTAATATCGTGAGAATATTCCGTTAAGTATAAATATTTTACTTTTAAAATAACTAAAAATGTCCTTAGTAAGATTTGTTTGAGGATATTTTCATAACTTTTTAATATAATTAAATTAACCCAAATGTTTAGTTAAATTTAACTAACAAATCTAATAATAGGGTATTTTCTGCATATATTTGTTAAATTATAGTGCTCAATTTGTAAATAGTAAAAATGTAAAGTGTAAATGATAATTTCGTAAAAAGATAAGACGTTAGATGCAAATTTCTCTAAAAATTTAAACCTTAAAGAGACCCGATAAGATTTGAACACCCATAAGATGAAGAAGTAAAGGGAAAAAGGGTTCTCTTGGCTAATCCATAGTTTAGCATTGAACCAAGGAGATAGGAAGCCTATCGAAGCAATAAGGAGAAATTAGGACTATTGGCACATGCCATAATCCAAGAAATCCATTGACGAGGGGAATTCATTTTATACATAACAGATTGAATTAGTGCCAACTTAGCATATTATAAGTTTTTTTTGCCATGTCAAGCTTAACCAATTTACAAGCATGCCATGTTCATGTTTGTATTTGCAACTGCTTAAACGATTGACTATTTGGTATAATTGCTATGCTTAGTGTGTGACTCATTAGTTTTTTCTTTAGAGTTTAAAGTTGGAATTAAAAAAAGACAGATTCCTACTAATTCCTACTATAAACTTTATAATTATATAAAATAAACTAATAATCAACTTATTGGAAGCGAATGAAGGGAAGCTCGAAGAGCTTTCTCCGTCTGCAGTTGGTTGGTCAAAAGAAGGAGAGTCGGCTTCCTTAAGTCCGTTCTTCCTCAGTAGCTCAATGATAGAGCAATCGGCTGTTAATTGACTAGTCGTAGGTTCGAATCCTACTTCTTAACTTATCCTCCTTTTAAAAAAAGAAGAAGATAATCATCCATTTTTTTCCATTGGAAACTCATGTTCATGCTCTCTTTTATTCCCCTATGCTGCCCGAGGTCTCGGTTGATTTTCCTTCCTTTAGCTGCTCAGATGTTTTAGTTGAAAGCAATCGAATGACGGCTTTTCAATGACTTGGCCATTCAATCTTGTGAACTAATCGAGACTGAAATTGGATAAGGTGAGAAGCAAGCTATTACAGCGAGCGACTAGAGCAGTAGGGAGGAAGTTATGGATTGGACATCTGGAAGAGAAAATATATGTCAGATATATTTATTCAATTTTCAGATCTTCTTAGTCAACCTATATACTAATTATACAAATGGACCCGATCAAAACACCCCAAACTTAATAGATTGTCAGCACCATTTTAAGAGCTGGATCATGCTCCTTGTTGGATTAGAATTTTTACGGATTCTATTTTGTATCATATATAGAGGTATTAGGGTTGCATACTTTTGTGCTAATTTATTGATAGTATTATGCTCAATTTCTTATTCATGGCCTAGAGGAGAGTTATCATTATTCATTTTTTTTTTATGTTTGGCTGCAATACTAACGTATAGGATGTAATCATAATCATAGATAATGACATGTTTGGTTATTAAAGTATGATTAAGGAGGGGGATTAAAGCCAAATATAAAAGATTATTTGCTCTTAGAGATATTTTTGTCCCAAAATTATGGTTGCCTAGTCACATGAGGGAATGTTAAATGTTAATCATATTCTGAGTTATATTTTATTTAGGCAATGTTTGACTACAAACTAAATCAAACATCGTACACAAAAAAAAAATATCATGTGTTTTACTTTTACTACCATTTATACTCTACGTTACTAATATTTATCACTTGATCCCTTCATTAGAGATTTGATTCTCAAAAAGATTTCAATGTTAGTTTTTTTAGTTGAAAGTAATCATATACATTAGTTAAGCATTAGTTAGCTTAACTGTAGGCGCAAAATGATCGAAATGCCTAAGAATAACTTATCCCTCTCAAACTCTCGTTCGTCAATCATGGAACCAAAACCAAGTTCTAATTATAAATTGCCTTCTAATCTCCCACTGTCATCATCTTCATTTTTAAGTTTCCAAGAATGAACGAGGGTAGGGGAAGGTGTGGGAATAATATGATGATGACATTGTCGATACTCGTGATCACTTCATTCAGACCAAGGTGGAGTTGGTCGTTGATTACCTATACCAGTAGGTCAGCACCTCAAAAGCCTCTCTCGATGGCCTTTGACTTCGTCAGTATTGCCGGTCTCCTCCACAGCCACCGTGGTAGCTTCTTGTTTGCCGGGCGCAAGGAGACATACTTCATCTCCGAGTGACAATGGTTGGGCTCATGGCGGATGACCGGGAGGTGGAAGAAGGATTCCATTAGTGAGGAGGAGATGGTCATCCTCGACTTCAGCGAGACTATGCGGTGGAAGAAGATGCTGTTGTTCGATCTCACTGTTGAATACGATTGTAACAGTGGGTTCGTCATGCACGAATACCAACCTATGGAAACCACCTAGCTTTCACAAATAATTTGTTAGGAGAAGGTGGTAGAATCAAGAGAAGAAGATTGTTCTCTTAACATGAGATGAAGTAAATAAAAACTTTAAACTTTCTTAGTTCACTTAACTATCTTGCACAAAATAAGATCACATATATATAGTGGTTTACATGACTCTTAGATATACTTCATGATTCTTAGCTATCATATATGACTATTTGATTTCCATTATCTAGAGAATCCAAAAGATTACTATAATTTAAAGACATAGAAAACACTAAGAGTCACCTCAAAACCAAAACATTATTCTTGAATTCTATACTAGCCAATTAATCTAATTGACTAGTCAAATGAGCTAGTTTAATATTCTAACATTCTCCTCTTAAGCTAGACCATTTCCTTGCCGAGTTTCTTCTTCAATTTGGTGAAGGTATCCATCTTGAGAGCTTTGGTGAATATGTTAGCTAATTGATCTTGAGTATTACAATACTTGATCTCGATCTCACCATCTTTGACCAAATCTCGAATGAAATGATACCTAACTCGATATGCTTGTTTCTACTATGGAAGACCGTGTTCTTTGTGAGTGCAATTGCTAATTTGTTATCACAAAAAAAATTTGTTTCTTTTCCTTGTGGATGCTTGAGTTCTTTCAAAATCCATTTTAGCCACAATGCTTGATAACTTGCTAATGACTCTGTTTCCATAGTAGAGAGAGCGACAACATCTTGCTTCTTTGAAGACCATGAGATTGCACCAGAGCCGACATTGAAAACATAACTGAAAATACTCTTGTCATCATCCGCGCTTCTAGCCCAATCATTGTCATAATAACCAACTAAACATGAATTGTTAGTACTTTGTAAGTAATACCTTCATCCAAGATACCACTAATATATCTCAAAATTCTTTTCGCAACATTCTAATGACATCTTCTTGGTGTTTCCATGAATCTACTCAAAAGACTAACAAAGTACAAAATATTTGGTTTTGTACCTATTAAGTATATGAGACTACCAGCAAGACTTATATAAAGAGTAGCATCTACAAATTTATCATCACCTTGCTTGCTTAATTTCAAGCCAACCTCCATAAGTGTGCTCATACGTGAAGCACTTCCATTCGGAATCTCTTCAAGAGATCCGTTGCATACTTCTTTTGTGAGATGTAAATTTTACCTCCATTTTGTTTAACTTCAATGCCAAGAAAGAAATGTAGAAGTCTCATGTTTATCATCTCAAATTTATGCATCATGCTTTTCTTGAAAGCTTCACAATAATTTGGACTATTGCCAGTGAAGATCAAATCATCAACATAAATGTATGTAATTAAAAACTCATTATGTGTACCTTCTTTGATGTAAAGAGTATGCTCAAATGGACACCTCTTGAATTTATTTTTTAAAAAATATCCATATATGTGACTATACTATGCCCTTGGTGCTTGCTTTAAGCCATACAAGGCTTTCTTCAACTTGCATATTTTATGCTCTTCACCTTTCTTCACATAGCTTGGAGGTTGATCAATATAGACCTCCTCTTTAATAACGCCATTCAGAAATACTGATTTGACATCCATTTGATGCACCTTCTATCTATTTTGAGCCACAAAGCCAAGACTATGTGAATAGTCTCAAGTCAAACAACATGGGCAAAAACTTCATTGTAGTCGACGCCATACATTTGATTGTAGCCTTTCACTATCAATCGGACATTGTGCTTCTCAACTTCACCTTTTTTTTATTCAACTTGGTCTTGTAGATCCATTTAACACCTACTGGTTTGTGCCCAGTAGGAAGATCTACAAGATCCCAAGTATTATTTTTTGTGATTGAATCAATTTCTTGATCCATAGCATACATCCATTTTTGTTGGTCTGAAGCCTTCTCAAAAGTGATAGGATCTGTATCAATAAATAATGTAAAGTTGCTCATATCTTCATATGGTACTTCTCTTGCAACTTCATATATCTCTTTAATGCTCCTTGTCTTCCTTGGTAGAGACTCCAATGATAAAGATGTTGAAGATAATATGGAAGAAGACGGAGAAGTAGGCGGAGTCCTTTCTTCTTCTCCAAGATCACCATCTTGACTTTCTTCTTCACCTGCAAGAATAAAATATTTTATTTTCTCTTTTCCATCCCACCCCCAAGATTCTTCTTCATTAAATTTTACATCTCTACTTACAATAACCTTCTTGGTAAAGGGATTAAAGAGTTTATAGACTTTAGATATTTTACTATAGCCTATAAGAATACATTTTTTAGATTTATCATCCAATTTCTTTCTTTTTTTCATCGGGCACATGCACATAGGTAATGCTTCCAAAAACCCTCAAGTGAGCAACACAAGGCTTGTGTCCACTCCAAGCTTCTTGAGGCATCAGGTCATGCACTCTTTTGAAAGTTGCACGATTCAAAAGATAGACTGCACATGCAATGGCTTCGGCCCAAAATATATTAAGCATCCCTTTTGCCTTTAACATGCTTCTAGCAAGCTCCATAATAGTTCGGTTCTTCTTTTCCGCCACCCTATTTTGTTGTGGTGTATAGCGAGTAGTAACTTAATATTTTATGCCATATTTTTTGAAAAAAGAGATAAAATCTTATGAATTATATTCACCTCCTTAGTCGGAACGCAAAATTTTTAAGATATGTCCACTTTGCTTTTCGACCAAGGCCTTGAATTCTTTAAACTTGTTCAATACATCTCTCTTTTCTTTAAGAAAATAAATCCATATCTTTCTACTATAATCATTAATGAAGGTAAGGAAATAACGATTACCTCCAATAGATGTTGTGTGCATAGGGCCACATAGATTGGTATGAACAAGCTCAAGAGGTTTGGATGCTCTCTAAGCTTTTCCACTTGGAAAAGAGCCCCAATGATGCTTTCCAAGTGCACACCTTTCACATACTAGATCATGTTGATGAATATTTGGCATGCTCCGTACCATATGTTTCTTGCACATGTGAGAAAGAGATCTAAAACTCAAATGACTATACCGAAGAAGTCAAAGCCATGACTCATCCTTTATGATGGTGTTGAAGCATGGAAGAACTTCACTTTGTATCTTCAAGAGAAACATCTTATTTGGTATCATTTTCACTTTGGCTATAAAAATATTGTTCTTGTTCTTGATTTCACATGTGTCTTCCTTGAAAAGAACATCATGACCCTTCTTGTCCTTCTTGCGAGTCTCTTTTAACTCATTGAGTTATTGTGGGGTGAGTGGCGTCACGTTCTCTGGCTCAACATAGTCATTCTCTATAATATCTTATAGATCTTGGGATCCATAGAGAACCTTCATTTGGATACTCCATTGGTTGTAATTCTTTTCGGTGAAGCGAGGAAGTTGGGGTTCCCATAAGCTATTGGAAGTCATTGTATTTTAAGGAAAACTAGCTCTGATACCACTTTGTTAGGAGAAGGTGGTAGAAAACTCAAGAGAAGAAGATTATTTTTTTAACACAAGATGAAGTAGATAAAAACTTTAAACTTTCTTACTTCACTTTACTATCTTGCACAAGATAAGACCACATATATATATAGTGGTTTATATGACTCTTAGATATACTTCATGACTCTTAGTTATCATATATGGCCTTTTGATTTCCATCATCTAGAGAATCCAAAATGTTACTATAATTTAAAAGCATAGAAAATACTAAGAGTCACCTCAAAACTAAAACATTATTCTTAAATTCTACACTAGCCAATTAATCTAATTGACTAGTCAAATGGGTTAGCTTAATATTCTAACATAATTAGTGGAAGACTTTCAAGAAGAAGAAGAAAAAGAAGAAGAAGAGCTACATATTCGTCATTTTGTTCTGATCGATTGAGAAAGAAGAAGAGGTGTGAAAAAGTAATCTTTTTTGAAATTAATGGACTATTCTTCGTACTATCGGCTATTGTTAGATTAAACCTAATTCAGAGAATTTTGTAAGTTAAATTCATATTACTGGGATCGAATGATAAATACAGTGTAAATAATTTCTTTTTTTTAATAAAAATAAAGTGTAAATAATAATAAAAGTAAAATACATTGTGTTTTTGATCAATTTCTCTAAAAATAAAATTTTGACTTGAGATATACAAGAGTCATAGTTCAAGTAAAATAAGATTTGCAAAACTGTTATAACCTAACTCAATTTAAAATTTTAAGTTATTAAGGTGAAAGCCCAAGAATTTATATAAACTCTTTTATTTTTTTCTTTATTTTTTTATTTTCTTAATATGGGACTAAATCATCATACCAGAGGTAACACCCAATAAATAGAAATATTAAAATCGTTAAAAGTGGAAGCCTCATCGGAGTGTCTAATAAGATAAGAAGTAAAGAGATTGCAAGAATGATCTATACCATTTGATAATTTAATTTAAGCGGATATATATATCTATTAAATTCAAACCCGTTTCTAACATTTTGGGTTTGGATCGGATTTATGGTATCGGGTCTAAATTTGGTCACAAGACGCTGGCGCGGGCCACTTCATGGTCACATCATTGGATATATAGATGGAAACCCTAGCCCGGCCGCCGCCTCTTCCTCCATTCTAGAATTCGAGTTTGTGTCGGCAGAGGAGCGCAGCTGTAATCTCCTCATCCTCATCTCATTTCTTCTGTTTAGAATTAGGATTATGATTATGACCAATTTTTCGAACCTTTTTTTTTTTCCTATTTCGAGGTAATCTTTGATGTGTTAATTGTGAGCTAATTAGTGTCGTTTGTTTCGTGGATTTTGATGATGTGAAGAAGAGATGGCGGTGCCGTTGCTTGCGAAGAAGATCGTGAAGAAGCGCGTGAAGAAGTTTAAGAGGCCTCAGAGTGACCGCAAGATCTGTGTAAAGGTATAACCTTTTTGTTTGGTTTCCTCACTCTTTTTTCTTACGATTGTTTAGATGTGTTCTTCGTTATGCTTCTTTAGTTATGTGTTAATTATAATGGAGTAGGGTTAGATTTTTTTTTTCTTTTAGACCTTGAGATTAGCAATAATGCATTATATAAAGTTTAACCGAGAGATGCTATTTAAGTGGTGGTTTTGAACTGCTTGTGTTCGAAACCTACGCATGGTTGATGTTAACCCTCTTGAAACCTTATGATTTTTTTTTCCCAAAGAACAATGAGAATGGTGAGGATTTCTTGTTGAAGTTTAAGAATGTAGTTTGATTGTTTACCATAGTAGAGTCTAGTATCTGATAGGATTCCTTTGCTTGTAAGTCATCTATATGATTGTTATTATTGCATGCTAGAGTTCTTACTATCTTAAATATCTACTATGTACTTTGTGAGATCTAGTTCAAGATTCTCCGAGAGAGAAGTGCTTATTCCTGAATGTGGGGTTTAGTATGTTTATATCTGAATTATTGGTAAACACGGATTAAACTGTTGCAGTTATACATGTAATTGTTGCAGTTAATCTCTATCAATGGAAACTTTGGGGACACACATCTTTGCATGTGAAACAAGTTAAATTACTGTTGCCAAGCTGAACCTACATCTTGTATGCAACACAAGTTAAATCATTGTTCATACATGGTGCTACTCGTTTAAAGATATGCTTATCTATTCTGGGATACCTTAGATGAATTTATGTAATTTCTCCTTTATCAGCTTTTCATGTTCCACATATGATGTTGATCTTGTGGTTCTTAACTTCTCATAAAATAATCTATTATATCCAGAATATCAATGAAACCATTTCTTGTGTGTTCTAACTTTCTTTCTTGTTAAAGAACCTTGCACTAACTGAATTAGAGAATAAGTAGATCACTTCGGCTCAAAATGGAAATGGCCATGCGTTGAACTTTTAATCATGGAATCAATTCCTATTTCATATTGCAAGTTCATTACATACTAACATACCAAACCAGACTGGAACTGGGAGATCTTCCTTTCTATTAGCAGAATAAGCAATTGCCTTGTATGATGTCATCTTATACTCCTCTGTTCTGCTATAATTTCCTTTTCTAGTTCAATGTTTTAATTCATTGATGTACTTTTTTAGTACTTTCACATCTGAGCAATTATTACTGTAAGATGTACTTGATGTGGTTTTAGCTCACTATATAATGTTGATTGAATGTTGTGTGATAGCCAAGTTGGCGTAGACCGAAGGGTATTGATTCCCGTGTCAGAAGAAAGTTTAAAGGATGTACCCTGATGCCAAATATTGGGTATGGTTCTGACAAGAAAACCCGACACTACCTGCCGAACCGATTCAAGAAGTTCGTTGTCCACAATGTTTCTGAATTGGAATTACTAATGATGCACAACAGGTATTGTTGTCTCAAATATTTGTTAATTTCTTCCTCTCTCAGATCTTAATTATTGAGCTTACAAGATCCTGTTCTCTTCCCTGACCAGGACCTACTGTGCTGAAATTGCACATGATGTCTCCACAAGGAAACGCAAGGTGATTGTTGAGCGTGCCGCACAACTCGATATTGTTGTTACCAACAAGCTTGCTAGGTTGCGTAGCCAGGAGGATGAGTGAGCTGCTCGCTAAATTAAGTTGCTAGGCGAGCTGATCTATCTATGAGGATTTGGAATCTAATTTCCACTCAGCAAGTTTTGATTTTATTCCTTGGCAAACATTTTGTTACTACTGTTAAGTTTTCAGATACAGTGTGCAAAGTTTTAGTTAGTTAATGACTTGCAGTTTTTCTCATCTCGAGTTTTATTTGCTCATGTGAAGTGTTTTAGCCTGTTCAGTATTGGCTCAGCACCAGTATTTCTTTCTTGTATGAAACTGCACAAATATGAGAGTTGCAAGATTGACTATTACTGCACAAAGATGAAGCATGCAGGTTTCCCCTCTCTTGTGTCTCGTGGTTTACTGTTGACGGATGCACCTTCCAGGATGAATAGGTTGTATCATATACTCACTGCTGCATATGTTCGCTCATGGTGAGGTTTTATTTGGTTTCAAGTTCGAGAAGTTGTAGGGGAAAGTTCTGTGTTGGTCGTAAATATGTGAAACCTAGGGCAGAGTATTAATTGAAGCAGGAAATTGACTTATCAGTTTATCAGGAAAGATTTAAAAAGGGAAAGGTGTTGGCATATCATCAATTTGATTGGTGCTTGGTTGGGAAGCTTTTGCGACGATTAAGAGGTGCACTTTTTTTCCCGTAAATTTTCTTCCTAAATGTTGAAAAGAGTAAAGTGGTGTTTGATCACTTATGAAATAAGGGTGGAATAAGCATAATTATTTTAATCTTTAATACAAGAAGAAGAGAATTAATATTAATATAAGTTAATTTTAATATTTAGTTTAATATATTAATATAAGAAATAATAATTTTATTTGATGTGATATAAAGTTAATATGAAGGTATTAAAAATTGGTAATGTTTTAAATCAAACGATGAAAATACTCTTAAGCTAGCGAAAAATAATATTTTAAATTTTTCTCGTATTATGCAGGGTATATGAGGTAATACATCATACTACATGGGTACACTCGCAATGTGCGGTATTATCTCGCCTCTACATTTAGAGAGGAGATAGCAATTATAGTTGATATTACTAGTAATTATATATTGTTATCTCAAAGAGTAAGGTAATCTTAGGTTATTATTAAATAATTTTTAAAAAGTTGTATGAAATATAATGAGAGAATCCTTCTAGAATAAGCTTATTCTCATTCCACAAGTGAACAGGCTTAGGTACTTATTTATGAATTCACATATTTTAGTCAAACTTTATATAAGATAATTTATATAATAAGTTATTCATAAAATTTTATAAGTTTAATAAAGTTATAAATATTTTTTTAAGTAAGATTTCTAGTAAACATATTTATTCAGTTTAATAATCAAACATAATTTTTTACATAAGCTAAATAATAAAATTTGAGTAAAGATATAGACGTACTTGATTTAAATCTAAATGTTGCATAGAGATATCTTAAAAATATCTTACGCACAACTAAGATGCCCAAATTTTCTAACATTTGCTGCTGCATGCTCGCTCAAGGCAATCTGGAAGTTTATTCTCTGGGATTATTATTTTTTCATCTGAAAACTAAGTTTCTACATTAGTTTGAACACTAAACTGCTGAATCATCGATATTGCCGTCTCATACTCAACTGAGCGTTAAAACCATTTACATCTCACGCATTTATTGCACATAAGCAAATTGAATGCCTAATTATATAGTGGTGTGCTTGATCAATTGATTGATGTCTTCATATAGAAAGTAAAGGAGTGCCGAAAAAGTATCCTAGCCAAATGAGAAAAAAAGTGATCTGATCAAGAAGAAGAAGAGAGTGCTGCTTGATTCGTGTGATTATATTAAAAATGATTTATCACCATTGTTTTGAGATCTGGTCATCAACTAGCCATTCTAGTGACATATTACACACCTCTTAGGTACAACAATATCAGTCTAAGTGCTCCTCATCACCCATCAGGAGATTCTGATGATTTACGCGTCCCTGATGGAGATCAGCTGTGTGGAACCATCTCACAATTCGCCGGTTTGGGTGCCATCTGGTCGAGATCTCCCGTAGTTCCACAAGTCATTTAGTTCTCCTCTTACCCAGCCCAGTATAATGATAAGACCTGATTGTCGTGAATTAAAGAAAGTCATCACACAGATCACAATGGCGTCGAGAAAGAGAAAAGGCCTAGGAAATAGAGTTCCCCACCTAGTGTACATGGAACGAGGTAGAGCAAGGCAGGCTGACCATGTCCGTCCATCAGAAATAGAGCAAGATATGTGAGAAAGAGACCTACAAAAGAAAAATATTTCATGAAATGGAAGGCATATGGCTTTCATATCACTTGAGTAATTCAACTCAAAAGGAAGGCCACCAACAGCTTTTACGAAAAATAAACAACCAGCCTTTGGCCCAACTATCTGGAGCCCAGTATAAATGATCATGGTTGTTCGTGAGTATACAAATTTAATCATGAGTTCTTTTGAAAATATGAAAATGCTCATAATACTAATTTGACTAACAGAATGAGTAATATTTGTTATTTTTCTGAAAGTTTCTGGATTTGCATTGGTAAATTTTTTTCATTAAATGCACTAAATTGAGAACAGCAAGACGAGTGAAAACTACTGATCCTGGTCAGAACTCCAAAATACTAAATTCATCTTATAAACGTCAAAAGACTCAAAACGGAAACTGAGAACAAACTGTAAACCTTTCTAAGCAATTTCAGTAGGCTTAAGATTCTGCAGACTGTCATTCTAGAATAAGGAAACATATGAAGTGATATCAGCAAAGACAGCTAAACAAAAGAGCATATGGGAGTTCCAACTACTTACTGCCTTTTACTGATATAGAAAAGTTATGCACCACAATGCATATGATAGTTTAAGTTTCCACTGAGCAGAAGGGCAAGAGCAAAAAGTTGATGCTACACAGAAACCATGACAGATCTCCAGAGGATGCTACCAGCAGTATTGTCTGATTCATGAGGATACACGGAAGTATATTTATTTCCAAAGTACTGAAGTTCCCTATCCTATCTCTTACATTATTATCTATTTTAGATGTATCTTTTGGAAAAAAAGAAAACCTATTATTCATTGTTGATAAAAGTAAATTTCAATTGACTCCGAGGTCTTTCTTTTCCCTGTAAAGATATTGATTATAATGTAGTGCTACTGTACTTTTGAAAATGAACAAGCAAATGCCCATCAAAGGTAAGTAAACATACCCAAAACATATAAAATGCTACCAGACCTTTTCCATGATATAACAAAAGCAACTGTAAGAGAATAAAGGTAATACTATAAATTAAGTTGCCAGCGCATACCGAATGCATATCCAACTATCAGCCATAGAAAATAACCATTCAGGATGCCTTTCTTGTTTGCTCTATCATATCTGCATTGACAATGATAAAGTTATATCTGACCGAGCAATGACCAAATAGGAAAATTGAATTTTCAGTGACCCAATAATAAGACAGTTTAGTAGTAGCTACACGTTAGAACTATCAATAAACTTTTTCCAACAGGCAAAAGCCCAGCAAGTATATGTGGTGTTTCAAAGACATAAATAAGCTGCAAACTGATCAGGTGTGCCTGCCAGCATGCAAAAGTTGTTAATTCCAACATAACTGACGAAACAGAATAAGCTAGGACATTGGTGCAAATCAGCAGTAAGTTGGTGTTACCATAAATAGACATAAGGATTATTCAAGAGGCTTAATGCCATCATAATGACTGAAGAAGCTCCTTTAAGCATGATATAACATTTATCAAAATCTCATGCAAGAACTAAAAATGGTAGAACGTTACTCTAGGAATGAGGCTATACAGAAGTGACCAAATCTCACCGTGAGATTCACGAGGTACAAAGACAGATTGATGAAGCCAAGAAAGAATAGCATCAGCAATAGAAATATTCTACTAAAGACATAAGGCTACCGTCATAGACGGCTAAGCTGTTTTAAAATGGGGCAACTGATAACTGGATAACAGATAGTCCTAGTGCAAGGGACTCCTGCCAATAAGGTGTCTGGGGAGGCCAAAATGTGTGCACAATATTACCTCCATTCTAAAAGAGGTTGTTTCCGATGCATCACTTATTCTGATGGTAAGGATTGCCTTCATCTGAGCAGTCCTGGTTTCAAGTCCAGAAAACAATTTCTTTGGTAATAGGGGTAATCTGTGGACATCTTGCACTCCTCAAACTCCATGCTGGAAGGAGATTTATTTTGAGACATCCCTTTTGTTTCCATTACTAGAACCAATGACCACAAGGTGCATAATGGCAAGTCTTACCATTGCAATGACATAATAAACAATAGACAAGTATATAGATGATGGTCAGCAATAATCTAGATCTCTCATAAAAATGTTACCAGACACTGTATTGTCTATTAACATGATTCATAAGTAGGGGAGCACCAAAACTAGAATTTACAGTCCAGAATTATAGATCAAGATCACTAATCATGGATCTTGGATCTTGGATCTTGGACTTAAAGAACAGGCTGTGTAACTTTCATACCATGCATACATAAGCATATACTAAGGTTATTTTCCATATTTGCATTAAGGTGATTTTCTTAACTGAGCATTTTAAGCCCATTAAAGTTGAATGATTCTTCTACAATTATGGTAGTCGCCTAGACTAGCATGAGACCAGCTCCAATATAGTTGCAAACCATATGCATAATCAGAGTTCTCTTCCAAGGTAAATATCAAGTTATCAAAATTCTAGAAAGTAAGAAGATACCTGTAACTGAAAGCAACAAGCAAACCAGGAAAAAGAATGTCCCCAAATCCAATCATATCATATCCACCCCAAGGATCAAAAAAACGAGGTACTCTCAAAAGCATAGGAATAGATTCTCCCCCACTATTATCACCACGAGCGACCTATAAAAAGAGAACTATGATCAAATCAACTGCACATGTTAAATGAGCATAGGTAACATGTGATGAACACGAGAAATATGTGCTTGCGGTAGAAGTAGAATCAAACAATTTGATGTAGCATAAGAATAAGAAAATCATGGAAAAATCTCCCACAAAATCAAAAATAGAAAAATGCATCTGAACAACTGAACATTTGAAACCTTGAGCGATGACTACCAACAAATTATGTACAAAAGAGCTTTCAGTCGTTGAACCTATGTCTTTGTGTCCAATGATGGTTGAGTACTTAGTGTTGGATTAGAGGGCATTCATCATAGCCAAACTATAGAGGGTGAGCTAGTGGAAGGGCAGTAGCAAGTCTACTTCGGTAGGCATCTGACTAACAGTTCTAACCTCAATAAAATTTCAAAATATGCTATTGGAGGATTGAACTGGTTCCCTTATCATGGATAAGTTTGAGTCTTGACTAAAAGCCCAGGGCGCGTGGGAGGTGTGATGATGTAATCTAGGGTATGTAAAGGTTTCAATAAATTGGACTGAAATAAATATTCCACTAGAAGTGACTAAGAAACAAAATTGAAGAATCAACCCAAATCTTTTTCCTCTCCAATTTTCAAATATATAAAGGACAACAAGATAGGCCCAGACGGAAATCCTATTATATCCAAATTATTCCTAAGAAAATCTATTGAATAAGATTATCTTGTCGCAGTCTAGGATTCTGAAGTAAACAGTATATTAAATTCTATCTAAAAGTTCCCAAAAAAGGAAAACTGGAGTCTCAGAAGGACTTCCACAAAAGTGAGACCTAAAACTTTCCAAAAACAAAAACTGGAGATCTTAAAAACATCCTGACCTGTTATATACCCAAAATAAGACTTAAAAGTCTGAAATACAATATTCTCACTCAAATAAGAGTCTAGAACTCACAATTGAAAGGATATATTACATAACATCCAATTCTATCCAAATAAGCTATTAAGGAATCTATCTGAGTGTACATGGAAAACTGAAGCATAGAAAGCTGGGAAGCACAGATACTCCAATTTGGGTGGAGTATCCGTATCCGATACGTATCGGATACGGATATGGGCCGGATACGGCCCGGATACGTATCCGATACGTATCGGATACGGATATGGGCCGGATACGGCCCGGATACGTATCCGATACGTTTTCGGAGTATCCTAAATTTAAATAATTAATTTTTATTTTCGGATACGGGGTGGATATGGCTGGATACGTTTCGGATACGTTTTGGATACGTTTTGGGTTTAATTGGGTAATCGGGTGAGTTTAATTTTATAAACCCGTTAAGAAATTTAACTTACCCACCCCCACCCCCCCCCCCCCCATCGTTCCACCCCCAATTTGATATCTCAAACCGTGCCCTAGCTCTCCCTCTCTCTCTCTCTCTCTCTCTCTCTCTCTCTCTCTCTCTCTCTCTCTCTCTCTCTCTCTCGACGACGCTGCTCCCTCTCTCTCGCGACCACGCCGCCGCCGCCGCTCCCTGTTCTCCCCTTCTCTCTCGACAAGCCACCGCTCTCCCTTCTTCCTCCTCTCTCTCGACGAAGGTATGTTTATTTCTTCTCTCGATGAACTAGCTTTTTTTTTTCTTCAATTTTCTTTTCAGTTTTTCCTCGATTTCTTCTCTGAATTTTTCATTTGATTTCTTCCCCTTTCCCTTCTTAAATTCTGTTTTAAGTTACTTTTCTCAGTTTTTTTTTCCTTTTCTTTTCTCAGTTTTTTCTCCTTTCTCTGAATTTTTTCTTCTTCGATTGTGTAGATTTCTTCTCTGATTTTTTTTCCTTTTCTACTTTGTCTTATTTACAGTTTAATTAATTCTGTATGATCACTTAAGTACTGCATGTCTGAATTTTTTTTCTTCTTTGATTGTGCAGATTTCTTTTCTGATTTTTTTTTCCTTTTCTACTTTGCCTTATTTACAGTTTAATTAATTCTGTATGATCACTTAAGTATTGCATTCATTGATGAAGGCAATGAGGAGACTGACTTAAATGGAAATGAATAATTAATGTCATTGCCAATTATACTACTGACTTATTATTACTCTCATTTTGGTATCATACAAATTGTGAAATGTTGGTGGATACTTTATAAACTTTAGTGCTATGACCTATGAGTCTATGAGTTACTCATATGGAATGCAATGATACTACTATTCTCATTTTGGTGCATTATTTGTTAAACGTTGATGTATTCTTTGTCTAATTGTCTTTGATATCTATTACTCTCATTTTTGCTATTAAATGCTTATGTAGATAATAGATGTATTAAAATATTGAATGCAATATTATGTATATGTTGTCATTAGAATATAATTTTTTTATATAATTTTTTAATTGCCGTATCCTAGACGTATCGTATCCTGTATTTTGAGAATTTGCCGTATCCCCGTATCCGTATCGTATCGTATCCGTATCCCGTATCCGTATCCGTGCTTCATAGATAGAAAGGTGCCTTGATAGAAAATAAGCCCCATATAAACATTTTAAGTAATTCAAAAAAAAAAAATTGCACACGAAGTTCATGGATGAGATGGTTGAGATTAATATGATTGAACTGTATTAAGGTCATGAATTGCCCAAAGATAACTTTTGAGTAATCTAAATCACTTGCTGACAAAATTTTAAATTCCTATAAAAGTAAGGCTGAAGGATAAAAAGAATTCAGACCCTAATTACTAACCTTAAGAACAAACTGGAAAAGCTGAACTTCCACAGTTCATTCTAAGCATACAAATGATAATAGCTCAAATTTAATCCAAAAAGTATCATTAAAAGTTC
Organism: Typha latifolia; assembly: GCF_019914945.1. Taxonomy (NCBI): domain Eukaryota; kingdom Viridiplantae; phylum Streptophyta; class Magnoliopsida; order Poales; family Typhaceae; genus Typha; species Typha latifolia. The sequence goes on from NC_133100.1 coordinate 1,885,333, forward strand.
TTCTAAGAATCAATAGCCTACAGGTCTTTAGTTTGCAGAACAACATCAGATCAACCCTACTTTTAGACCCCAAAGTGAAGGAGGCCAGTATGGAGCAGTTTAGGTTGTCAATATTTGCTGTAGCCTGGTAAGAAAACAGGGGTCAATGGTGATAATAAGCGAAGTAGGAGAGAGTAGTTCTGAACTTGTGGATTTGTGGACTAGTCATCATTCAATTCTCCAAGGATGGTGAGTTAGGGTTGTTTGAACCGTGCATCAGAATTTCAAAGTGCTCTGATGGGGATTTGCTTGGATGATAAAAAATTTAGTATTACTATGGGAATACCAATGTGAAATAGTATTTCCTTGAAGCAATAAGACAAATAATAAAATTAATGAAATTCCAAGGTGAAGTTTTTGCTCTTTAGAGCATAAACTGAATTAGCAACAAATAATAGCAAGGACCCATGAACTTTATATCTGATGATTCTGCCCTATATGTAGGAGCAACATATAAGAACTATTAAGACATCAGCAAAAATATCTTTCTATGTTCACATATTACATAAGAAAGTACATTGACAAGCAACATTAGAGTTGGAAGAAAAGTCAAAAACTAAATTATGCAGCTGATTTTTGAACCAGGCTATGAATAACAAAAGATATAACAAACTTGAAGTGCAAGGGATGCAAAAATGAATTAAGTAATTCAAGGAAATAGTAATGCTCATTTTTCTGCTGAGAAAGACTTACTGCAATCATTACACTTTCATGGAATATAAGGGGTGAAATAAACACCCAGAATATATCATAGACAAATGCACAGCTAAGAAGAGCTGATGCAACCTGTAAAGGAATGGAACAGTTAAATGGTGTAAATAATCTCAGTTTAACATGCCCACATAGGTGCAACTATCAGAATCAAATCATTAAGAGAACTACCTTGATATTCGGTAAGCGAGCCATCTGCAGAACAGTTATCATCAGACAGATGCCCTGAAAATAAGAACATATACTAGATGAGAACATGCAGAATCAAACATGTCAAGTAGATTTAGGAATGGGATAAATAGACAAAGAATGTTTATCCAGGATGACAATGATGAGATATTAAGTATTCCATTCATCAGATCATTCCAAAACAGAATTAGCAAAACACAGATTAATAGTAGGTTGCAGCTATAGAAAATAGTATGTAACATATAGCTAATAGTTTATTTGCAGAAGAAATAAAGGTTCCAGCAATCGAAAGAATCAATTTCAGAATTGAGTGGTCGAACGGCCCTTCAAGCGTTCGAATGCAAATTCCTGATAGCAGAAAATTAAATAGGCATTCGAACACATTTACTCGAGAGCCAGAAAATTAATTAGGTGTTCGAACACCCTCAAGGTCATTCGAATGCTTGACGAAAAGGAACCCTAGCTTAGGTGTTTTAATTAAGTGTTTTTGCTCATGTTAGGCAATAAGATTTGAGTATGTTCGGTCCTATTGTCAAGTCTAGTAGAGTCAGGGAGCTATCTATCTCGATAGATTCGTTCTCCATCCTAAATTTATCTCAATCCCAAAAGTACTCTACCATCCAACCATTGGATCTCGAGTTCACTCTTAACTTTGAAGATTCGTGGTAAGCCTAACTTTCTCTATGTGAATCGGAATCCAGTTTTGTCTTCGAATTTAGACTCACAGTAATCGTGGAATTAGGAAGGTAGTCGTTACAAAGTACAAAAGAATTTAATTGGTGAATCAGCTTCAAATTATAGACCATGTTACACAAAATCTGGATGTTTAGAACAACCAAATCAACCTTAACATCAAGAGAGTTATGAATGCATAGTAACAGAGAGGACTTATCTCTTCATATTATCATACTCAATGTTTTGAAAGGCGGCCGCGGATGGCGGGCGGTCACCCCACCGCCTAGCGCCTAGGCGGAAGGCGGGCGACAAGGCGGGTGACAAGGCGGTCTAGCAATTTTAATATAAAAAATTATAAATAAATAAATAAACATATATAATATACATAATCACAAATCTTAATCCAGTAATTCACTAATTCAAAAGAAATGTTAGAGACAGATTAACACTAAAAATTAACTCACTGTTAAATCTTAATCTATAATCTTAATTTTTGAATTAATTAGAGGAATTAAGAAATAAGAAACAGAGAAAAAAATATTATCAGACAATTACTGAATTAATTTCTGAATCAAATAATTAACAATCTTAATTAACAGAATTAAAGAAAAAATAGAAGAAATGAGGAACTAAGTAATAAGAAATAGAGAAAAACTGAAAAACATATTATCACTTATCAGATAGTTACTAAATTAATTTATGAATTAAGTAATTAACAATCATTAACAGATTAGTAGATTACTAATTAACATTCAAGTATTCAATAGATTAGCAGAAACAGAGAAAAACTAATTAACTAGAGGAATTAACTAGAGGAATTAAGTAATAAGAAACACTGAAACAGAGAAAAACTAAAAAATATATTATCAGATAATTACTAAATTAATTTCTGAATTAAGTAATTAACCATCATTAACAGATGAAGTGATTAACTAATTAACGAACATATTATCATTATTATCAGATAATCACTAAGTAACTAATAGATTAAGATTTACCTACTTTAGACAGAATTGAAAATTAAAAAAAAATTAACTACTTCGGTGTGAGACAGTGAAACTGTGAGAGAGGAGTGAGAGAGAGAGAGAGGAGAGAGTGAGAGAGAGTGAGATTGTGTGTGAGAGAGAGAGAGAGGGGCCCATACCTCTGCAGCGAGAGCAGGCGCAGCGAGAGCGGACGCAGCGAGAGCGGGCGCAGTGAGAGAGAGGGCGCAGCGAGAGCGGACGCAGTGAGAGAGAGGGCGCAGCGAGAGAGAGAGGGCGCAGCGAGAGAGAGAGAGGGCGCAACGAGAGAGAGATTAGGGATTTAGGGATTTAGGGATTTTAGTGAGAGAGAGAGAGGGCGCAGCGAGCAGCGAGAGAGAGAAGAAATATTAATGGTTAATGGTATTGGTTAAGTTTTTTTAGTGGATATTGGATAATCCGATCCACTATAGAAAAACCCGATAAGGCGGGTTTTGGCGGGTCGAAGCGCCAACCCGCCTTATCGGGCCGCGCGGCCTGCTAGCGCCTTTTGGCGCTCAGGCGGCCCGCCAATGCGGCAAACCGCCTTCTACGAGCGCCAGGCGGAGTGGCGGGGCGGCCGGTGCGCCGCCCCGCCATGGCGGCCGCCTTTTCCGCTTTTCAATACATTGATCATACTAGAGACAAAAGTAATTGGTCAATCTAGATTACAAATATTCCCTGGGCTCCTAACTATGAATGAAGATAATAATCTAGGAAGTTAGGAACCATTTCCACTTAATTCCTCAAAACAGTGTTCCATTGAAGTACAGTTTACATTAGCTACTAAATCTTGTACTATTTGTGAAGAACTGGTTGGGCATAGATTTACAAGCTTATGGTGATTATGATGATGATTATGATGATGACCACAGATTTACAAAAGCCAACTCGGTATTCATCGAATTTGGACTTTTGAGTAAGTTAGTACTTTTATTTAATTTTTAAGGCTCATATGTGAATAAATTATTATTTTCTTTTTTTTGTCATGTTTTCTAAATTTTTTTAAAAAATTCTGCATTTGTAAATAATATTTAGAACTTTATATAATTAAAAAAAAATCTGATTCAATCTGGATGACCGATACGGCCGATCCGACTGATACATATCGTTTTTTCAAAAGGCCGATCCCAATTTTTCGAATCTTGAAACAAACATAACATATCATTTCAATGTAAGTGCAGATAATTGAGACTATGAGCATGCCCTACAGTAGATATCAACATTAATAAATCATAAAACTTCAAATCCTTCTCTTTGTATGAAGAGCTCTAAGTGGATTGGAAAATTAGAACCATTGGCAAGTCAAGATTTATCATCCAATCCTCATTTTCATCAAATATTAGTTAGCCATAGAACAAAGTCAAACTTAGAGGCTCCCCTGAAGATATTGCTGATGGCCTTTTTGGTTGTTGACCGGTCTCAACCCTCTAGGAGTGAGTGCCCTCCTATCTTGAAGGAGTAAATTCAAATTATCTTGTGTTATCACAAAAACCATTTGTATTCCATACCAACTAAGGTTCCAAGTATCAGAATAGGGATTGGCAGTCCGAAAAAATAATACGTATCGACAATATCGACAGTATCCGCCGTTCGTAACCTGTATTTTAAAATAATTTTTAAAATATAGAAAAATTCTATTTTTTTTTAAATATATAAATTATTGATAGTCTAAAAACTAAAAAATAAATACTATTTTTTCAATCTCTATCACTCTCCCTTTCTACCACTTACACTCTCCCTCTCCGACACAAAAAAGTCTTACCTTCTCTCCAACTAATTCTTTCTCTTATCAAACTCTCTCTCCCTCTAACTCTCTTTTATCAAACTCTCTCCCACTAACTCTCTCTTAAGTTGTATCAAACTCTCCTCCAAACTCTCGCCCTCACTACCTCTCTCTCTCTCACCAATTCTCTTTTATTAACTCTCTCTGACCCTCACTGACTACCACCTCTCTTTCTCTTCAACATATTTTTTTTATTTTTTATTTGTTCTCCACTTCTCTCTCTCTCTCTCTCTCTCTCTCTCTCTCTCTCTCTCTCTCTTGTCTTCCCCTATCTCTCTTCTTTCATCTCCCTCTTACCACCGCAACCCACAAACTCCCTTTCTTTCCCTTTCTTTCCCTCTTGCGCTCTCTTGCACTCTCGCCCCCTCTCTCTTACCCATACTCGTCTCAGGCGGGATCGACCGATTTGGCTGATCCTAACCCAAAACAAATCGAGTATCGGCCGAAGCTCGAGATTGGGATCAGCCAGATTCTTATCCGTTTCGGCCAATCCCACTCGGGATTGACCGAAACTAGGAACCATGGTACCAACAACAAAAGTGGCAAACACGCATGCCGGCATATCTCATGCTGGCCACACGGCATTGTCACCCAACAAAGATCTCATGCCATGAGAGGGAGTAGATGCAAAAGTGGATGTGGATGCAAAGTTGGACGTAAAAGGAAAGGTGGAGGGAGGCAACAACAGGGAGGGGAGAGAGTAGGGAAGGTAGAAGAGTAAGAGGTTGCCAAAAGGCTAGGGTATCGCACGGAAAGAGGGGAAGAAGAAAAGGGTTTAGAATGGTTTTGGGTATAGTAGAACTAGAACCAAAGAAAGAACCTATTAATCTTCCCTTACTCTTACCTCGTGATACCCTAGCAACTACACACTAAAGTCATTGCACTGCTCTCCTTAATCTGCCCCTGGTCTTTGCTTCTCTCCCTTCATGTTCGCCTTCGCACCCCCTACATTTCACTATTATTGCAATAAAAACCCTCTTGCAGACCCCTTTTCTATAAGCATGGAGTTGACATGTGATGCACCGCTTGGCATGTACAGTATCAAACAACACCTAAATCCATGTTTCACAATTCTCTCATGGCGTAGCCTTACTTGCAAATCTCCTTTCTACAAAGAGGCTAACTCTTGGGATGAAGATATTCAAGAATCCAATAGTTCCTAATAGTCTCCATAGTGATATCACACCGGAAATAAATCTTCGAGCTATCTACACCTTCTTTAGTATATGTTTCACATATTTCTGCCTGTGGACATAGCAAGGTTTAAAGACAAACAACTGCCAGTTATATAACTGTAACAGCAAGGAAAAAAGCAATGTTCCAAAACTTCGTAGTCATATTGGCCATTTTTAGTTATGTAAATTTTAAATATTATTTAAAAATACAGAAAATTTGTAAAAATTTAGAAAAAATAATAGAAAAATAAGAAAATAAAAATTAATCACATATGAAGCATAAAAATTGAACTCATTAAAAAACTATGATGAATTCCGACTTAAATTTGACAATTTTTTATATTCATAAATTACTATTGTAGAATAACAATGGAGAGATTTTTTGTAGCAGTAAGAAAAAGAAAAGTTAAAAGTGGGTAAAAATGATAGAAGAGAAATAAGAAAAAAAACACTCATCTGAATTTATTAGAGTACAGAGTAGCAGAAAGGACTTACCGAATTGGCCACCAGATAACTTCGGTGAAGTGTGGGGTGAGAGGAGAGTGTGTGAAAAATAGAGGGTAAAAACTAAAAACTTTAAAAAAAAAAATTAAAAAAAAAACAGCTGAAGATATCAATTATATGTTAGATATATTGTAGATTCGTACTGAATCTTTAAAAAATTTAGTTTCGGACTTTCGGCTAATACGGCAGAAACCGACCGATCCTAGACTGAAACCAGTCACCTAGACTAATTTCAAGTGCGGATCGGGATCGGCCAATTTTAGGATCCATAGAAAAAAGGACCATAATTTCTGAATTTGGATGACCCAGTACACTTCTATCGGCAATTGAGAAGACAATTGATGCCAAGAAACAAAGTAAAATCATTTAAATTAACATGAAACTAACAAGCTCACTAAATGCACAAAGAGATACAGCCTCACCACAACTTCAAGAAAAGAAAAAACTATATATATAGCACAGAAGTAAGGAAAAGAAAAACTTCAAGTAGAAGGGAAGATCAGAACAGAAGCATCTTACAAGGATATCTTGACCAATCCAAGCATATGAGGCATGCTGTTTGACAGCCCAAAGAATAGCAAAGGCCGCACAGAACGGTAAAATCCCAATAGACAAAATCAAAACCTCACCAACAAAGGGAAGGTTTACTGTCTTCTGTCCAAAATCTTTAAATATTCTGTTACATTACCCAATTGAACAATCAAGTAATAAAGGGCAGCAGAAATCACTAGCAGCATAGAATGGCAGTAAGTTAACTTCCTATGTCGTACCTTGAAAAGAGTGTCACCAAGCAAACATGCATTCCCTGTAAAATGAAATTTCATAGTATAACTAAGTAAATCAGAAAAAAAACACGCAACCAGATTGATGCTAGAAAAGCCAAAAGCATCAATAAAACCAAATTGTATTCTCTCAATAAGTTCGACTATGTTCAACTTCATGTTAGACTACTCGATGCATTTAGGTGTTTAAGTACTTGCGTACACAAGCAATAACATAAGAAGTTCAAAACTTCCATTTTTTTTAACTTTTAGAATGATAACTTGAGAAAGAAACAAAGCAGTTTTAAGTCAAGTAACACAACCATATAGTTCATAACCTTAAAATTGCTTCAATAGCACCAAAAGCACAAACTAGTAGTCGGAAAAAGTTCCTTAAACTACTAGAACCAGACAAAATAGCTATACAGATCTTATTTTGTGATCAACAGATAATTATGAAACTTTAATTAATTATTATTCTAGTATTGTTACTCAACCATCATGAAACTTCACAGGTATTATACATTTCTTCTGAAGGCTATGTATAATTCTAGCATGCTAAAGAAACTTATGACAGCCATACAGCAAAGAAGTGAAATAACTAAGTAGTAGTAACCTAGAAATTAATCAAATGTCCAATGAAGTTACATACCTCAGTGCCACCAATGCAGAACAGTACAATCAGCAGCCAAACAAACCAAGATGACATAAAATAGAAAAGAAGCAAAAGGAAAGCTGAAGCTGCTATAACAAAAATTACAGCTCCCTTTGCATTAATCTCAAGGATCTCCTTCTCAGAATGCTCGCTGTTGTTTGCTCCAGCAATAGGCCCATCCTGTTTAACAGTGAAAATGTTCAAAGTCTCTTATATGTATGCTTGGCAATTTAGAGTATTCACATGACAGGTATTCTAGACTCCGCATATTTGAGAGGGAGCTTTGTGCACTGGGACTAGAAAGGTACACTCAGAAATGCTTTACCAACATGAATGCTACCTAGTTAAAAATAGAATCTAATTAGTCAGATATACCTCTGATTTGTCGGATTAACCTATCATTATGCGAAATTATGAAGTTCACATATAGAGAGAGAGAGAGAGAGAGAAGGGGAATTGAAAAAGGAAGTAATGTTGTCCAAGATATGATCAGACACCATTAAACCTGGATCTGACCGAAAGTAAAATAATAATAATAATAATAATAATAATAATAATAATAATAAAAGATGGAAAAAAAGGAAAAAGAAAGTGTAATTTTGGCTGTTTCGGCCAATATGTGGCCGATACGGGCCAGTATCAACCAAAACCACTAAACTAGCAATCTTCCTAGTTTCGACCACATATTAGCCGATACTTTAAATCATGATATAATATGTTAGGGTCATATAACAATATAACATACTTCAACTATTACATAATCTGTTATCATCATATAACTTAGAGAAGTTATCTTATTATTCTTTAACATGATGCATAAGACGTTACCAATTAAAATGATCCCAATCTTCCAAATAATTAATTTCTCAAATAATGAGATACAAGTACGTGTTAACAAAATTTTTCTAAATGAATGAACTCAGTTAAACATTTAATGTATTCAGAAAATGTGATTAACTACTCCATCACGGTACATGACTTCCTCAATGCACCATATGCTTTAAAGCATTAAAAACTCAATTGGTTATCCTTGTTAACAGATGAAAAGGACCATGTAAAAGAAGAATAACCTTTGGCGTCAGTTGATTGTAACGCTCGTCAACCTGCTCATATGCAACGAATTCAGCCCAAAGGGAAGCACAAACAATGGTCCCCACAGCCATTAACCACAAAAAGCTTGCTGAGAAGTCTACAACCGGTCGATTTGGCGAATATAACAGGACTTCCACTACAAGCAGAAAAAAAGTTTTAGAAATACTGATTAGTATTGCATAGGCTGCATATAATCTGATCTAGGATTTTCAATCACAGAAATGTGTTAAAGTTTATCACAGCAACAAAAAGGCATGTCTCGGATAGGAGTAACAGCCAACAGATACATGAAAATTAACAAAGTTACAATCACAGAAATGTGTTGAAGTTTGTCACAGCGACAAAAAGGCATGTCTTGGATAGGAGTAACAGCCAACATGAATATGAATGTTAACAAAGTTATTTGCTAGAACATCTTCTACAATGCATGCTGGAATCCAATTTGTTACAATACAACCACCCTGGCCAGTAAGAAAATGATGAAGGTCACCAATGCAACTTGTCTATTTGAAGAACACCGAGTCTAAAAGAGATTAGATAATGATGTAATAAGCAAGGAACTGAGTATCTAATTAATCAACAGCGAAAGCCAATAACTTATATACATGATAAACATCTGGAATTAAAGGCTAATTCCAAGAACAAGTGAAAATTTGATGTTTCATGGTAAATGAAAAGTGGATTAACCAAGGTTCTAAATATCAATATTGATTGTTAGGAAAAATGATACATATCAGCTGTATTGACCATTTCAACCAATAGATCAACCAATTTTTGTTTGGACTATCGTTTAATCACTTAAATTAAAAATTATATATATAAAACATAGGAAAATCCTAAATATTTAGAAATAATAGCAAAAAAAAATTAAAAAATTTAGATTACTAACAGAAGATGTATCACCATAATAGGAAGAGTGAAAATACTAAGAATAATAGAGGGTATCAAAAGAAAGTAAAAAATGGTAGAATGAGAAGAGAACAAAAAATGGGAGATAACGTAAAACGGGGTGCTCAACACACCATAACATCAATAATTGATGTCCTAAGTTGGATTCATGTCAAATTCAAATTATGATCCAACATGCATCTAGTTCGCATTGAAAAAGCAATCAAAGTACGTTTTGTATAGGTAATGGCTGATACCAATATGTATCGAGCAATGGGATTAACCAAATGCTAAGGTTCAATTGACTAGGACCCAAAGAAGAAGCTTAGGTTTCAAGAAAAGTAGATTTTCTTGGTAATATTTTCATGACAGAGAAGGAATTACAAATTCAGCCCAAAAGTGAAGTCTTCAAGGCTAGACCTCAGTAAGTTGCAAAAACAATATATTTAGGATGGTGTTGTAAACCCTTAGGAGGGCCACCCATAAGAGAGCTAAAGGGAGTGCCCTGAGAGAGAAAGAATAGAGATGGTTATATCTCTACTGTTAGTAGAGAGAGAGAGAGAGAGAGAGATTAAAAGAATTGTATTCTTATTTGTGCACAAAATTGCATATTACACTAATACATAGGCTAGAAGACATTAAGTAGGCCATTAAAATCTATTTTAGGCCATAAAAACGACTAAGATTCTTTTAGGGTGTAGCAAGATAAGTGTCAGTGTGCCCAGAAGTATGCTAGACCATGCCAAGTCAAGGCTGGCACACTCGATGCCTATGGCATAGGCACAGCAACCATTGTTTGATATGAGTTTCAAAATTCTAATAAAGACAAAATCTAGAAAGGGGTTTGCCATAAAGAAGTAACTAGAAGCTGTAATACCCCATTAAAAATAAAAATAAAATAAAAATGGCGCACACGTGCCTGACACGTGCGCTGAAATTAAGGGCGTGCACGTGCAGGGCACGTGCGCTCCTTTCCTTCTCCCTCCTCTTTTTCTTTCTTCTTCTCTTTCTTTCTTCTTCTCTTTCTTTCCTTCTTTTCTTTTTTTCTTCCTTCTTCTTTCTTCTCCCCCCCAGTAGATGTTCCCCTTCTTCTTCTTCCCGCCACGCTGGAGCGCCACTAGAACCACCAACCCCCTGAATCGAAGCGCCGGAGCTCCCTCATCCTCTAGGTAAGTTTGATTTATAATTCGTTATTTAATTTGGGTTTTTTCTTCGGTTTTCTCCTCCTCTAAGTCTCTCCGTGATTCGGCCAGCTAGTGGCCTCATGCCTTGCTGCATCGGTCCGATGAGCTTCCCCTCCTCGCAAGGGTGACCTCGGGGGTTTCCTTTGGCACCCTCGTGGCCAAAGCCGCCGAGTGGCCCCTCGCCTTCGCTGGTCGCCTCTGGCAGCTAGGCTTCCCCTTGGCGGGCTTCTGCCGAGGGGAGCGTATCTATAGGGTCAGCTAAGTTGCCGACGCCAAGGTTTGCAGCCAACTCTTCCCCCCTTCCCACCCACCAATTGGGTTCTTGCCCGTCAGTGGATGGTCCCCATCTTCCCCACCGATCGGGTAGGCACTGTGGGTACCTTCTTTCGCTAGCGGGGCATCGGCTAGTCTATTGGCCTCGGCTGCCGACGACGGTGACCTCCGACAACGACCCTTCTTTCCTCCCTCCTTCCGGTCGAGGTGAGGAAGGAGCGAGAGGGGTGTCTCAAGCTCAGGCTGGGTGCAACCTAGCTTGTGTCCCGAGTCGAACTAAGTGCGGCCCAGCTCGTGTGCCTGATCGAGTTGGATGTCGGGCTGGGCTGGGTGCGACCTAGCCCATGTTCTGGGGTGTGGTTGGGCTGTATGTAGCCCAGCCCAAGTTTGTAGTGAGTAGGGCTACAAGCAGCTCAGCCCAAATTGGGGATGGGTTAGGCTATATAGTCTAACCCATGTATTTTTCTAGTTAAGGTGGGCTATAGGCCAATTTTTTTTATGGGTTTATTTTTGGCTTTGTGCTGGCCAAGTAGAGTAATTACCCTCTAATTATCTCTTTAAACTATTTAAATCATTTTAATTATTTTTAGTGTCGGCAACCGTGAGCCTTAATTAATCATGTATTTTTTTAGCTTATAGTAGTGTTTGCTACATTAATTGTTTTATAAATTAATTTTAATAAATTAGACCGTGGTCGGAGAGTGTCATTACAAATAACACAACAGGAATTTGCTCCAATTGGATATTAACATTTGTTAATTATAATTTTGGGTTAATTCAATTTTAGCAAATGAGTCGATGATCTAGTTATACCTGTATTAATTGCTTCTACCGGAGAATTAATACAAATTACTGTAGGGAAATTAGCCTGAGCAGATTGTCTTATTTAACGAAGCGAATTAACCTAGTGTTGTCCATGTGATTTATCTAAACGATAATAATTAGTGGAACGAAAATTCGAGGTAAATTATTTTAAATTACTTTTAATAATGTGTTAAGCGCTAGTACAGCTATGCTAGCTCAACCTAATTAATAAACATAAGAATCCGTAGATAGACCTATCCAAGCCTATAGTGAATGTCGATAGAGTTATTTAATTAATTAGTGGGAGGTATTTGTGCTTATGCTTTATTACTTTCCTTATTAATGTGGACTCCGTACCCTATAAGGATGATCATGTGGCGCAGTGGAGCAGCTAGTATCAGAAAAACGATTCAGGCAAGTAAAACTTCTATAATCTAGGAGTAGAGTAGAGAATGAAATAACTTACCTTATGACATCATCACATTCATAGCATGCATGTGCATACGTTTTCCTTACCGTTATTATTACACGTCATGCATGGTAATTTTATTTTGTTGTTCGATAAAATTTCACATATCATAATTTCTACACATATTTATTGGGCATGAATATATGTTAGCACGCAAAACATGATAATGATGGGTGTTACATTATGCTTATTGTGTTATATAATACCATACCACTTGCACACGTGCACGACCATAAAGAGATGACTGTTGCATCTTGACAGTACCCGACACCTCCCCAGTTAGGGTTAGGGGCGAGGGATACCATTATACTTATATATATATTAGGGTCCACGCCTTGCACATGTGCACGACCATAAAGAGGTGACTGTTGCGTCTCGACAGTACCCGACACCTCCCCAGTTAGGGTTAGGGGCGAGGGATACCATTATACTTATATATATATTAGGGTCCACGCCTGAGATATTAGTCTGTTGATCACAGACAATCAAGTAACCGTTTTGTCGGGCGATGGGCGATTTAATGTCGATCGATGAGAGTCATACCCTTTAGGATGTTTAAGAGAGAGAGAGAGAAGGGTAAGATAATGTAGACCTAGCGATACCTGATGACGCAGGGTGAGGGCGTCCGTGAGCGACGGCTCATGATTTCCGCACGGTGGTACAATAATGTGAAGCCGAGGGCTCAGATGGTAGTACCGATGTGTAATACTAACCTATGTGATGGGCTTATAACTGAGGTTCTTAATCTGTAATGGCGAATAATTGGTCATGCTATGTACCGGGTGATCAGCTGGTGATTCTACCGCTAGGATCTACCCTCCTTTGAGGGTATGCGTGTGGTCGAGTGTGAAATGATGATGTGGCATATAGATATAGTTCTGCAAAAGCCTACGTTACAGAGTTAGTAGTCTAAGAAGATGCATGTAATGTGGTGTAGCATTGACATGGCCTCTGAACGGAGCTCAGTATCAGCTCGAGTTTGAGGACTCTGAATGATGCGTGGTAGGTTATCGATTGCTAATGCATGTGCGCGCATTGGATGAGCATGACGAGTATGTAGTACTGATGCATTCTATTTGATCATGATGCGTATTATCATATTTACTTATTGTTGCATCTTTCATCACTACTTTTATACTATAGCAATGGATACTTACTGGGCTTTATGCTCACCAGCATATGGTGGAATTATTTTTAGATTAATAGATGACCTCCCGGGCCCATGGAGGATCGGCGAAGATCGGCTTTTAGTTTTCTAATTCTTATTTTTATTCTATTCATATAAATTAAGCTAGATGGCTTGTAACTCCTGCGTGGACTTTGACTTATATTTTATGGATATGTATTTTGGACTTATTGTGGCTTAGTATTATGGGCTTTTTTGTCTATTTTATTTGTGAAAAGTGTGGAATTTTTTTTTTGTATATTGTGTTGAAATATTGACCAACAGGTCACGTGATAATCACGTGGTATCTACCCATGTGAAGAACACATATTTGGTGGCAGGTGTTACAGTAGTAGTCTTAGCTTATACAATAAAGAAGCAACTAGACATTAGAAGGATCTAGATAGAGAACATTAGACATAGAACTTCTCTTCATTTCCATAAGTAAACCAAAAGAATCATATGACAAACAACACTCAAAAAGCCTTATAAATACCAACCTACATGTGATTCTTCTCAATAATTGAGTGTGCATTGAGCCTTTGATAGACCTCATATGGTTCGAAAGAATGAATGATTTTGATGATAATAAGGATTCTCAGTCCTGTGGCACCGAATGTGCCAACCCCACATCACAAACATCCAATGATAAGCCATGGCGAAGGCATTGCCAAGAAAATCATATTCCACAAAAGATTAGTTGAAAGATGGAAAAAAAATAAATTCATGTTGCCTGTTTTAGTTATTTTCTTAAGTCATATCAAATTATCCACTGTATGTTTTGTTAAGCTCAATACTTTCATGAGCTTGAAACCATAAAAGTAAAAAAGGTGAATCTTTATAGATTACTTTTGGCAAGGGTTATCATTTCAATCAACACAGAGTGCTGCAACATACTATGGCGTTGATGGTTGACAAGAACTGACACACATGACTGTACCGATGATACCTTTGGATCTATTAGGAAATAAGCTAGCAAAATTAAGTGGATTGACAAATAGATATATTAGAGCATGAAAATTGTAAGATACAAGTAACTATATTACATATGGGTTGATTCCCATTTAATAATGCAATTAGTGGTTGACATTTCATCAACAATTTAAAAGATCGGGAATTTCCCAAGAAAAATTGCTCAATTTTGAGAACATAAAAAAAAGGTAGGAAAACATAAATTGAAGCCTAGTTGGTGTATTATTCAAGTAAATGTACCTTCTAGTTATTCATCTACTTCAAATTGCCACAATTTTGTCCTTCAATTTGAATTAAATATTATGCAATTTTATCTATAAGAAACTTTTCCGCCTTGATGATGGCTCGTATCCTATCTCTACACATTAAGTACATGTGTTGCACCAATATTTAGCACACAAAGGCTTCAATGTAGCCATTGAAACAATGAAAACTATTTTAGCCACTAAAAAGTCCTCAAATCTGTTTTAAGGTGCACCAATATTGTCGCAATATGCCAGCGGCACACTAGGCTGTGCCACTTTAGGCACAGGATATCCCATGTCAAGCCAAGGCTAACAAGCCCTATGCCACTTGCACAACAATTCCTTATTTTTGGAACCAAACATAAATGGTACGTTCAAACAAGACAAAGCCATTAGTTCAGATAGATGGAGATTATTTAAGTAATATTCATCAAGACAAATAGAAGGAGGCAAAGAAGAATCCATATATGAATCTCTACTGTATTTTTCTAGAGGGTGGATCTCAAATAAATAGTCTATTGTGAAAATCAATCAACTATTGTGGAGCTTTCACCATGCTATGTTATTCTTTCATGAAAAAAATTTCCTTTGGAAAATGGTTCCATGGTAATCATGATGGATACATAAAGTGCGTCTCTTGTTAACATCAATTTGTCAGCAACTTCCATCTTTCCAAGCCAAACTTAGGCATAGAAAAAGCTCTACCATGAGGCTCACCTATGAGTCATCCACAACAAGGTCAAGGAATTTATTTTACAGGATTCAAACTTATGTCGCCTAGTATGTAGGTTCAGTACCAATAGTATACGAAGCTCATGAAGAAGTGTAATGTATTAATATTAGCCAACAATGATAACTCACCCCTCCCTCCATTAGCCAAGGATTCTGTCAATTTCTCTCCTGCGGACTTTGGTATCATTATAACAGGAATTGTCACATTGATGGAAGTATCATTTTCAGTGCACACCATCTTGTAAAGTTCTGGAAAATGGCAAGAGAAGTTAAAGGACAAGGATACAGTGATTAAATGACCGCAGAATATGACATAAGATGCCAATTACTGCAAAACCTCCAAAAACACAATATGATTCTCGATGAGTAGCACAACAGATTGGACTGTGGCTGTTTGCTACCTTCACTGTCATTTATCACTAATAAGCCTGCTGCACCTCCTGACTGTGCAACTTTTGCTTTAGCAGTGAAGGTACAATCTCCACGCTTAGCCAAGGCAACAGAATTTGTTAACTGCAGTGAGAAGAGAGAATTCAAAAACAAAACAAGAATGACAGTAGACAACAAAATACTAACAGGGCCAGGGCCATATTAGACCAAGGTCTCTTTGCATGCCAGGAAAGTGTAACATTGTTGTGCACATCATGCACGATGCTTAAAACTATTAAAACAGAAGATCTTTTTCTTGGAGTAGAAGAAATAACATTGCTATCTTGAAGATATGCTACTAGATTAAAAAGAAAAAAACATAGAAAAAAGTTATCTTAAACATAAGCACAAGTGCACAACGTTCTCCTAGATGTCAAATTTGAATATTCATGTACATACTTATATGAAATAACCTTCTTAATTCAACTTCTTTTTTCTTGAAATGGCATTTGTCCTTTACTAACCCTGTTCAATAGCTATTTAGCTAAGTTGCCATAGAAGTAGGAAATAAGCTAGATAGATCAGTTGAAGCTAATTCGCAGTTATTCTAGGGAAGCACGTGACAGACATAGTATATGCAAGTGCATGTACAGTTTCATTTGAATAAGAAGATAATCAGGAAAGTAAGGAAAGAAAAGATCGACTATAAACAACATGACTGACAAACCTAACGAGAATATCAAATCTTACTAATTTCTAACTTGCCAAATTATTAAAAATAAATAAACAAAAAAAGAGTCCATCTTAAGCTACTGAAATCATAATATACAAGAAGACAAGGAAAATGATATTTACGGAGCAAGTTTTAATATTTACTGGCAATTCTAATTCTCTTTTCTTTTCTTTTTTTCTTTTTCTTTTTTCTTTTTGAATCTTTTCCCCTCATTAGCAATGCCATCACTAGTCTTCAGCAAAGATACATATTAGTTATTGTTACTTGTTAGTGCTTGGTAGTAATTTTGCATCTACCAAGTTTTTGGAAATGAAGATGTTGAATGACATGGTCAAAAAGGCCCAAGAATTTAGACCTTATAGTAGTGTTGCAAAAGAAATAGGATTGTCATTAATGGTGAGAATAAGATGATATGAAAAGTAGAGTTACTACATCCAGTCATTCAAGTTTAAAGAGCATAACTCAGGTTACTATGCAGTAAGCAATTAAGCATCACTCTTCTTTATGCTTTATAATGGAGTATTTCAAACTCAGCATCTGAGAACCTTATGAAAAGCTTTTGGTTCACAAGAGTAGTTATTAGATAGCATTAAAGCACACAATACTCTCAGAGCTACCCTTTCTTCAGAACACTGATTGGTCCATTAGAGCGTATGGCAGCATCGTGCTGGGTGGTGAATGGAGCTGGGGTCTTGGTTGGAGTGAGCAATGAGGAGCGGGGAACTGAGTGAGGGTCAAAAGGAAATGGCATTGGAAGCTGCAATCGTCAAAGGGTACCAAGGGAGAAAGAAGTTTGTAGTTGGAGATATACAGAGATGGATGGAGGGAGAGAACTTGCTAGGAGTGGGTGAATGTGGAGGTGGAGTGAAGAAAGAGATAAGATATAGTACGATGATCTTGATCTTTTTGTGCAAGGGTTCTATAGAAATACAGGAAAGAGAGCATTTCATTTATGAGGCTAAAAAGGGCAAGTGGGAAAGAACCCAATTTTATCCCTAAATAGTAAACTCTATTCTGTATATATCATTTCCTTTCAATAAAGAAATAATTAACTCAAATCACCTCTACAGCTCCTGACCAGCAAAGACCCATCCCATTCTTTTATGACCAAGCGACAATTATTAGACCAAGTCACAAGCATACAACATCTATGTTTACACATGAATCTATATGATCGAGAGATAGGAGCAACATGGTGCAGCCTAGAGGTCACCTCCACCCTTAGAGGCACACTGAATATATTGTTAATGCTTTACCTATGTTTCTTCCTGACAACTCTCTTTATCTTATCATTATGACATTATCATTTACATCAAATCTAAAGTAATGCTTAAGTTCAGCTGAGTTACTGGTTCAACAGTTTCAACAGAATTTCAGATAAGTTCTCAATTTCATTGAATTTAAATTCAAAATACTCGAGAAAATATAAAGTTTGCAACATTTGATGGATATGCTTCCATAACTTTAGTGTGCTTGTTAGTTTTCAAGATAAATTATAAAATTAATTAAACAAAACCTATGCAATTCCGCATGAATCCGATCACAAAAGAATAATCTACAAATCTATACAAAAGTAATTAAAAATAAAAAACCCAAGGAACTTCTGGAATATTTTTGAAGTGGATGCATTCCTTCAAGTGGACACACACAGAAAAAAAGAAGGAAATAGTTGAAACCTTTGATGAGGAATGAGTACAGCAATTGAGTGGATCAGTAAGAACAGCAAAACTTCTTTGGGCTTCAGAAGCATTTGCTGGCAAGGTGGTGCCAAATCTTGCACTTAGTCCAACTATACTTGAGCCTTTTGTTCCATTCACCCAACTCTTAATCTTAACCTGAAAATTTACCAAAAGTTAAAGATTTGAAACATATATTAGAACACAAACTCAAAGAGCAGTCATAATGGTGGGTGATCTAACAAGCTTCTTCAGTTAACTTTAATCTACTCTTTTTTGTTGGTAAATAGAATATTATCTTTTCCATGTGCATGAGAAGATAAATTTGTAAACTGAAAGTCCAATATGGAGGCATAAAACTCATTTGAAAATCAGCAGAAAACATGCATAAAACAATGTGTCCCATCAGCAGATATGTATTTATATACATATTTCATTATCATTAGGAAAATCTAATGAATAGTCAATTAATTGCATATTATAGTAGCTCATCAATAATTGATACAGGAAAAATCGAAGTGGTCATAATGATGGAAAAGGAAAATTCAATGTCAAGCTCATGTAAGGTAAAAGAGGTAAAGATACATCAGTACTGATCTAAAAATCCAATCGCTCTAGCTAATCAACAAAGTGCAATTTTAGTCCCATACTCCCATGAAGGACAAAATATCCTGCATATCATTTACACACTGCAATAACAAAAATAATTCAGATCTCAATATTCATAAATTTATATTTTGGATTCATTGTCTAAGCGTCCAACTCAATCTATATCTATTTTAGACTTTAGAGACAGTGCTGTAACAACCTAATGTTTCAATCTGCAAGTCAACGATTAGCTTAGTATTGTTAATATCAATCAGTCAATTTGGAGAACATAAGTCATTAGATCGTTGTCTTCACATGACAGAAGCATCCAAAGGACCTTAAACCTGGGAGAAATATTTCTGTTGCTTTTTAAAAGCCTCATTCAGGGTAAAAAAAGGATCATATAGCTACAGGCAAAAAGCTGTTCTTACAAAAGAAGTTTGAAAAGCATGAGCTGTCAAAGTTGATAATTTATGTACTTCTCAATCTTTTATTTTGGTACCTGCTGTCATAAGTTTCAGAGTCCTTACAAAGTCAAGATACTTAAAAAGAAGGATTAGGATCATTGCAAGAAGTAGGGAAACATAAGAGTGCAGGAAAATCTTGTTCTAAGTTTGTTGAGATGCTTATAAATGCAAGCAAAAGTAAGAGATGGTCTCGTGACATATATAACCTCCTTGACATTGATTTGTGATACTTAACCTCATTGTGATACTGATTATCTGCATTCTTTATCTTTTTTCATCCAAAGATAACTGTGAAGGCAATTTTTTTCATAATGGGCAAGTTCGCAATACAAACTTTTCTATAAGGGAGATATTTGAAATGAAAGTAATATATGACTTATCGATTTTCAAAAAAGAAAAAAATCTATTTTTGTAATTAACTATCGTAAATTCAAGGGGATATTTAATACTTTTGCATTAAAAGTAACATCTGCCAGGCAGTTGCATATAGTCAATATCATAAAAGAAGTTATATCAATAAGAAAAGTTCTATCAATAATTTATGGAGCTTGTTTTCTGGCTCAACCAAAAAGACAACAGAAGTCGTCAAGGGGATCATAGGCATCCATTCCTAAATGCTTTATCGATGCTTGCAGATACTCAAGGCCAACATGCGGACTTGACATCCCAAGGAGGCAAGGAGTCTTTCTCTTTATCTTCACTCAAGGCGGGAGGCATTTGATCATAATGTTAACAATGATTCTAGCTAAGGATGCAAGCAATAACAAAAATGCCAGGACTATCAATTGAGATAACCTAAGTATCTAACAGGGACCATAATCAAGGGCAGAAAGAACAATTCAGTCCAAAAGACAAAATCACTGATCAGGGTCGCAAAATGCTTCCAAAAGAGTTATCTGAGTTATATTTTATTCTATTAGTTTTTCTGTTCTGATTTAAAAATTAATAAAGTTAAGGTTGGTTCCCACTCTTGCATCCGTATGCTAATAAAAGTAATGTTAGTTAAAGTGGCATAACTAGATTTTAGGAATATAATCAAAAGTTAGTCCATCCGTGGATAAACCCTTTCAGCAAATACTAACCTAAAGACCATTAACCAGTCACCATTCTGAGTCGGGGCAACTCTAAATTATGCTGCATTTCTTGAGATATCCCACTCCCCAAAATTACCAATTAACTGGATATTGAAAGACTCGTCGATCTTTATTAGTGAAACAACACTAGCAAATCATCCTAAAGATGAATTTCACGGCAATTCCATTGCAGGATCCACGAATTCAATATAGAAGACAAATTAAACGTTGAAAATAATGGTTTTAATAATTGTAGAGCCTCGCAATTTTATTAACGACCAAATACCGGAGCAGTTGATATTACTGATCAGAATTCAAGAAAAGGATATGAGTGGAATCCATGGACGGTCCCTTACCAATTGAAACTTGTTGCTGCATCCAGGAGATTTGGGGATGTCGTCGTCGTCGTTTGCGACGTCATCAGCCGCCACTCCGGCGAAACGCCCAGAGACAACCAGGAAGAAGACGAAGGTTGCGACGAGAAATGGGGGCGAGGAGATATGGAGGGCGGGAGGATGAGACGAGAGGTCGCGCAGCGCCATGGCGAGGGTTTCTCCCCCTTTCTCCCTCGATCGAAGAAACCCCAGATGAAATCCCCAAACCAATCTTTCTCTCTCTCTCTCTCTCTCTCTCCCTCGGCTTCTTTCTTTGTGACGCACGTCAAGAAGAAAAGCGCGAGGAGGAGGGAGAGAGGGAGACCAGAGGGGTCAAGGCGTCAAGGCTCAAGCGCGTGGCCTGATCTTCGCATGAATCTTAAAGCGGATCTGACGGGAGAGCAGCGTCGATTGGGGGCAAAACCTGGAGGTGGGCAGGATTTCTAAAGCCAGATTTCGAAACTCTTTACGCCATTAGCTCATCATTCAACGGTGGTAGGTAGGTGAAACTTCTGATTGATGCCGAATAATAATATGCTTCATTTTATTATTTCAACCACTTATTATTGTATTATTCTTTTTATATTATTATTGTATTATTTAGCAAATAACTCAAATGAATAATGCAGATATGAACGACAATAATTTCGTGGCAATATCAGGTACAATATAATGTGTTTCTCAAATTTCCAGATTCCATTCTGAATCTCATGAAATGGTCTTTTTTTTTCCTTTTTTTAAGAATGTTATGTTTGTAAATATTGGATTAGCTTGCAAAACCAAGATTATAGTCTAGCTCACATGGTAGATCAGTCCAACTATTACAGGGTTTGTGTTGAAAAGAGTGATCCGCTAATTAATGAGTTTTGGTGTTATTATACATATTCTACTCCTCTTATAGTAGATTTGAAGTTGAGATATTTTAAAAATTCACTTCTTGTGGCTCTAGATAGAGCGTGCTCTTGCAGAAATCAAGAAAGAGAGACTTGGTGTAACAACATTCGTTAGGGTGACCGCATATCATAGCATCAACATCGCCTATAAGGCTATTTACGGAGTGATACTAATTCAACAAAAGCTTGTAAAGTATTTAAGCCAACTCTCATTGGCCAATATATATATATATACCCTTGAAAAAAATATGTGGTTCAACGTTGCACGGTAACAAAATTTTCCAATTAGCTATGCTAGGGTTTCTCCCCCACACTAGGGTTCTTCCTCTTGAATTCTAATAGTGACTTGGCCTCATACTAGCCTCGCTTCTCCCTCCCTAGCTTCTATGCCTCTCCCCTTCTTCCTCTTTTTTCGCCATTGTCCCTTTTTCCTCCTACTAGCTATAGAGTCTATTAATGTGAATCTCATCCTTTGCTTCTCGGAGCTCCTCTCGAGGAGCAAAGAATGGAGGTTACCCCCACTAGAAGAGGACAACCTACTTCCATCAAAGAATTAAGTTCCTATTTAGTGAGCAAACTCTTTTCAAACAAGTCTTTCAACTCGATGGGCCTTAAGACTACTCTTTTTTGTGCTTGGAGTTTGAAGGGAATTGTGGAGTTTATCGAAGGTAGAAAAAACTCCTTTCTCCTCGCCTTCAAGCTCGAGATTGACAAATGGCATACCTAGTATAGTGCACCATGGTCTTTCAATCACAACTTCCTTATTCTTGTCAAGTTTAAGCCATCCTCCTAGTGGAACAGGGATGTTTCTCGTACCATGAGTTTTAGATCTAGTTCCATGGCCTTCCCTTCGAGTACTTTTTAGCAAAAGCTACCCTTGCCATATTAGAGAGAGTGTATTCTTAGGAAAATAAACCGCTATAATTAACTTACTTTTACTTCTAGATTATCTTACTCTTACTCCTAAGATAAACTCAAGACTAAAATAATTTATTAATGTTTGGATGCTTGGATTGTTAAATAAAGAAGCTCAGCCCCTTTATATATAGAGGTCAGGTATAATGAATCCTATTTGGACTAGCCCTAAAAGTTTATACAGCTCAAACTAGGACTTACCTTAGAGGCTTACAAAACTTAATTAGATTTATCTTAGTGGCTTACATGACTTAACTAGACTTGTCTTAAAGGCTTAAATAATATAACTAGACTTATCTTAAGAGCTTACATCATAAATTAACTAAAAGATCAATAAACTCGATCTATTGAGCCCAATGTCTTTATGATGCTATCAATCAGACCCCGTTCATATCATGTACTATTTAAATTATAATGGAATTGGTGGTCACTTTGGAATGTTAGTTTTTTTGTTAACTATTTAGTTGAAATTTTTTAGGTTAAATATATTTTAGCCTCATATATTTATGTCCAAAATTACTTTACCTTTTTATACTTTAAAAAGTCTCAAACCAGTCTCTATACTTATGACTAAAGTGAGATTGTTAATTTTTCTATTAAATTTAATCAAGTACAATGACTATTTTGATAATTTTGCTACATTATATCAAAATCTGCATATCTTATCTAACAAACACGATAAGGGCATTTTTGTTATTTTAATATTATTCAGTTAAGTTTAACAAAAAATTAACAGTTTCACTTTAGTCATAAGTATATGGATTAGTTTAAGACTCTTAAAAGTACATAGTGGTAAAGTGATTTTGGGCATAAGTATATGGGGTAAAATGTATTTAACCCATTTTTTTAGTCTTAGTTTAGTATGGTTACAATTAGTATGTGAACTGGGTTTATTGAAATGTCTAAGCATATATGTCATGAAATATTTTAGTTTAATTCCAAGACTGTAATAAATGTGTAAAAGTTGTAACTTAAAAAATGAGCATTCATTATTTGATAGATCATATTCTTCATAATGTTACATATGTTGTGTAAATGTGCAATAGATAAGTAGAAATTGCTACAATGGATGTCCATTTATTTGAGAAAATTATCTTGGCATCTAAAGAATTATTCAATATTTTGGTCAACTGTATTTTAGTTTCATATTAGGCATATTTGGCTTTCCAGATTAAAACCTTACCTATCATAATCTTATATTTCATATTATTTGCAAGATAAATAATATTTGATTTGTAAATGCATAATAATGTCTAGATGATATCATTTATATCTGACAACTATCTACATATATGCATCTATAGTGAATTGATTAGTTGATTTTGTGAGTTTTTCTCTTTATGTATAAATGATAGTAATAGATTCATTTTATACTCATGTCGGATTAAGATATAATTCGATCCAATTTGTATCCAAATCTAATTAAGATTATATAATCAATATCCAAAAGATATATGTATTCTTTAAGATATAGTTTTAAATTTTGTTAAAAATTTGAATTTGCAGCAAAAAATATGTATCTAAATTATTTTCACTTGTAACGCCTCCGCCCGGCACGGGGACGTGCACGCCCACGCGTCCACACTGCACGCGTGGCGCACGCAAGGGATCGGGCGGGGCTCGTCGCACACGGATACTCTTCTGTGCCCATACAATCATGATATCATCAAATACTATTTGCTAACATATCCATGCTCACATAATTCAACACCAAATAAAATATACTATCAACCAAATAAACCTATTAACATGTGAATATCCAAGTCCACAATAATATACACTAGACCACTAATTAATTTGGCAGGACCCACGCAAACCACAACAAATCATCAAGATACAACTAAACAACTGATACAAGAGTACATTATAGTCTGACCTGTATTATACCAATTATCGTCTATACAATGAAGTACAAATATAAAATAATAATACAACTCAATATCTGATTAAACTATCTTTTATGCCATCTCGCGTCTATAGCTCACCTCATTTTTCTAAAATATCTTATCGTAATATCTCGAGTCGGTACTCGGTATCACATACCATATTATCTGTGGGGGTTTAAAAAGAAATAAGAAGAGTCATGAGCAAAAGGCTCAGTAAATAAACTTTATCCTGAATTAGTGATGTCAAATAGAGAGTAAATCATACACTGAATAATATAAATCAAAAAGTAGCATGATGCCATATATGAACATGTATATATGTATCCTCAATGACATATATATGAATGAAATCAATTATCATGAATGAGCATATTATATCCTCAACCAAAAATATATCACAAGATGAAATTACCATATAACATCACCAAATATAACAATATATCATGTATATCAATTATGATCCAATAATACTAGTCACATCAATGATGATGCATGATGCATGCCAACCACTAGATAATCATATATGTCAGAGCCAGATATAATCCACATATAGAGCACTATCACAATTATCCATCTCAACTATGAATATCATCCCCCATGCTGGACTACGGTACTCGGCCCCAAACTCGATACACATCATGTCACAAGCTCAGAGCATACCCTGTCATACGCTAAGAGTATCTCTGTAGATAAATCATACCCTGCCATACGCTAAGGGTATCTCTGTGGATAAATCATACCCTGCCATACGCTAAGAGTATCTCAGAAGAAAGTAATCATACCCTGTCATACGCTAAGAGTATATCAATAATAGTTGTACCCTATTATATGCTAAGAGTACAACCCTCAGCCATTACTATACTCTGCCATATGCTAAGAGTATGGTCAGTACCAGTCCGGACTAGATACCGTTCCAACTATCACATCATATCACATCACATACACATGTACTTTTATGATTTCCTATACATGATAAATCATATGCATATATATCTAGTACGACAACAGATCATGCAACTCAGGAATTTAGGTAGTAAAAAAGTCAAGAGAAAAATTATGTAATACCGACTCTAACCATGTATCTAACACATATATACTTTTGCTAGTCTATCACATGCATACTCATGATAGAGATCATCCCGACATAAAAACCATAACAGTATAATTATCTCTAAATATCACCAATGTACTCATATCTCATAATCAAATGCATGATAAAATATGCTTGACTGAAATCATCTCTATATAAAGTCATATAATCATGTTGGAGGCCAAAACATGCGTGTACATAAGATATAATATATCATAATTTGAGAAAAATGTCTAGGAGATAAGACTACTCACCACCACTACAAATATCAAACAACCACTCGTTCACGTTGCTACGACAATGATCAAGCCTTGATAGCTAAGTCCACGGGATCCTAAACATGGGGGTCAGAATTTAAAATTATTTAAGTAGTATGATGTTAGCCGTTTATCTGATTAAACTCTGTTCATGTAATATATGATGATTTAGAAGGTTTTAGAATTTCTACTTATCTTTATTACTAGCTAGATTTTTAATTACAGATAAAAATAAAATTAAAAATATAGATGAAAACCTAACTATAATTATATCTTGATTAATTAAAAATTACTTTATAAAATAATAAATAAATATATAAGCCTAGTATTTTATTTATTACAAAAATAACAATATATAATAAATTAATAGAATTACTTAAAATGTATATCATAAGAATATTAGAATATAAATCTAATAATTATAATTTACAAATCTATCTATTAATCTAATATACATATAAGTAAATAAATAAATAAATAAATATAAGTATTACCTATATTTATGTGTAATAGTTTATAACCTAATTAATCATCAATAAACTTTAATTAACAATAATCATAATGATGAATATGTATTATTATTTAAATAAATAATGTCTAAATCTATTTGTATTAATTAAGACAGAAATACCTAAATAAATAAATAATAAAATTTAAAAGGATAATGGATCACTAGTACTAGTGTTGGGCTTGGCCCAGCACTGGCCTACTACAGTGCTGGGCCGAGCTTAGCACTGTTGTAGAAAAATAAGAAGAGAAGAAGCAACTGAGGAAGAAGAAGAAGAAAAGAAAAAAGGAAGAAAGGAAGAGAAGAGAAGAGAAGAAGGGAAGAAAGAGGAGGGAGGTGCAGACTCGAGCCAGCGGGGAGGGCACTAGCAGCTGGTAGCCAGCCAACTGCCGGCCTCTCGCCGGCGGCTTGGCTCCGACGGGCCCGAGCCCAAAGTAAGAAAAAGAGAAAGAGAGAAAGAGAGAGAGAGAGAGAGAGAGAGAGAGAGAGAGAGAGAGAGAGAGAGGAAGAGAGAGAGAGGCGGTGGGGGGTTTGGCAGCGGCTGCGGCGGCGCTGGGGCCCGCCGTGGCCAACTGGCCGCAGTCGAATGGCTGCGGCCACGCTAGGGGGTGCGTGGCACCCCCACGCCCATGCCCAGCTGCATGGGCACGATGCCGGCTACAGTGGCCGGCCACGTCGTGCCATGCAAAACTAATTTTTTTTTTTTAAGCCTAGGTTGTTACATCACCCCTAAGATTCATAAGTCAAATGAAGAGGTAAAAACCACATAACATGTTAGTTTTAGCATAAGAAAATTTTAAAATCAGCCTCAATTTTGTGTAAAACTCTTATTAATGCTTATTTAATAAAATGAGAAATGAAATTTATTATGCTGCATCCCCCTCACAACTGAAAATTGAAAATTAAAAACTGAAAACATACCAAAGCATTCGACAGTTAAATATTTATAGTATATCCATAGGAGATGACTAACTATATATATGCACATCATATTTCATTCTCAATATAAAATACATAAGTTTTAAAAGGCCTTATCAATAATTCATATTTATATGACCCTAATTTTTATTCATTATACATTATCTTTTAAGGCCCTAATCTTTCTTTTATTTATCAAAAGAATGCGTGATAATTAAACATCAATACAAACTACATAGATTCAATAACTAAAACGAGAAAGCATTAACTAGATTGTTAAAAAAATCAGCACTTGAACATCCTTAGTGCCATTGGAAACACGAGCATCTTCATTTGTAGCACCAAAAGGTGAGTCCACTTCTATGTCACTTTAGGTCTAGCTTTAACTCAACATCAGACCCAGAACAAGTGTCCCCAATATCTACCACTTTATCCATTACCCCCACCACAACATGAAATACACTACCCTTACAGTTAGTTTTATACATCAATGACGTATCTTTCATTTCAAATAGGTCCTTACAAGTGTTGATTTCATCTCTCCTAAATATGATCATGTATCACTTATATCTTCTAAAAGAAACATAGTACTAAAACCTTCTGAACTATTTAAATATTTTGAAGTAATCATTCAATTTGCCTACCGTTTGCTTTCCTATCTAAAATTGATGTGCATGCCAACTTATTTGGATTATGATTATTTAAGAGGCTTTTGTTGTCACTTTTTTTTCCTTTTTAAGAGGTATAAATGTTACTGAGTCATAATTCAGAGGGTGTTGGTATAATTTAGCTTAGAAGTAATAGTTTTTTCAAAAAAAAATCAAAAAAATATAGAAATAATGGCAAAGATTAGTGAGCACTGCAAGTTTGTGGAAAAATTGGATTCTATCATTGATTAGTAGCTTCTATAAAGCTCAGTTAGGACAATCAGCAAGATGGGTTTTAATAACCTTGACTAGAAAGTATAATTCATTGATAATGTCACCAATAATCTTTACAAGAACAAGCTCCGTTTGTAAACTGGTAAAATCGATTCCGATTCGTATCGAGTATTTCCCTCTGAAATAACTTAGCTATAAATTTTATTGCTTCATGATAATCACTACACACTTTGAGGTTCTTCACCACTCTAATTGACTCTTTTGCGCTTATACTTATAAATCCAAAGACAATTGCAATCTTCTCACTGTGATACATTATTGCATTCTCTTTCTATTTATCTTCTATATCATGAAGAATAGAATCTATAATTGGTTGGTAACCAAACTTCCTTATCTCTCTATCAATTTCGACTAGAAAAGCATAGATCTATTCAAATTGCGGGTGTGACCTATCTGATAGGCTCTGATACTATTTTAATAAGCTCTGATACTATTTGATAGGCTCTAATACCAAATAATAGGCTCTGATACCAAATTGACAGGATCTGGAACCAAAAGATCGGCTACGGAATAATTCCTTAAGATATGAATTCATTGCAGGAAGCAGTCTGCGCAATTGTAGAAAAATATTTGACAAATATTCTCCGGTAGTCAGAAAATTATGAAATCAATTGGATTAGATCCGTAACTTTCTAATATATGACTTTCTTATTTATACCCTTCACAGATTAGAAATACAGCAGGGACGAAAACACAGAATAACGTGGGTGATGTGGTAGTGACAAGTGGAGTGGATGTTAGGGTTATGGATGGGTATGAAGATGAGAGTGGATTGTGGAAGTGATTAAAGAAAGTAGACGAAAGGAACGAAGTGATCGAGATACCAAAGAAGTGGGGGCTCAAGAGAAACCTTGCCAAATGGTAGAGGTGGAAGGATGGTGAAGAGGGAGGATGAGAAGTCTAGAGAGAAGATAAGAGGCAAGAAATTAATATTCCAATTCCATAATAAAGTTGGCTACCATCCACATATTTATAGAGGCTAGCCAACAAATCCTAAAATAATATGAAACCATAACAAACCAACTAAAGCAGTATTTCTTATCTTGGCCGATTACCTCTCGGATTAAGCTTTCATTTTGTCATAGAGAGATTCCGAATCTGGAGAAGTCATGAACTTATCCAACTGGTTTGATATTATTGGATATATGTAGAATATTCTACGAATATTTTCCCAAAACTACGCAGAGACGGATTTAGCTAATTAAATAAAATCCTAACCTACTAAGACTCTAATTAAACCAAATAACCAAATATGATAATTAGACTCAATCTATTGAGCCTAATCTCTTTTTGATGTGATCCGATTTGATCTGATTCGTATCATTATCACCAACAACAAACTTATGAATCATATTATTCACCTCAGTAGAGATGTATCCGGGCATTTTGCACACCTTATTTTTTTTTATCATAATCTTCCTATATTTCTTGACATCATCGCGATGGTTTGAACATGCGTAGATATTTGATGTAAAAACATAATTAGCTCCATCATTTCGATCCAACTACAATAGATTTTGTGTTACTCTTCAACGTTTAACATCCTTGTGAATATAGCATACACGTAGCAAACTTCTCCAAACTATGACATTGGGTGGTATAGCTATTATCTCTATAAGATTTAATGCTTCTTTGAAATACTCGGCACAACCAAGAAAATCATACACTTTGCGCATTTGAGAGAAATTTTCTTGCCTTCAAACGCCAAACTTGAATGACTTTAGCCCGACAATAACCTGACAATGTGATACCATCAGACTTGATCTTCTTCCTTCCAACCATTTGAAGGAACACTCTAGATAACATGCTTTCAATGACAACTCATTCCTAGTCTTGCAATTACTGAATTCCAATAGAACACATTCCTCAAAGGAATTCTATGGAAGACTTCAAGTGCATCAGTTACACTCCCACATTTGAACATTTGAAGTACATATCAATAAAAGCATTACCTAAGATGACATCAATTCTCAAACAATAATTCTAGATATATGCATGGTTTGAATGAATGCAAGCATGCACCAAAAGCCCAAAATACACGCTTAAAACGTCCACAGTCAGTCTATTGAAGTTTAGTTACTGTATTAGGATCCCTCCTTTTAAGCTCAAAGAGGTAGCCTTGCAACCACTTATAAGATTCCTCATAGCTGCCACAGATTCCTTCTATTGCCTTCTGTTTAGCGTGATATGTCTTATAATAAACCTATTGAAACACCAAATTTTTTCTACATTTCAACTTGAACCATCTTCGAAGTGTATGCTTCAGTACTCTTCAGGATTTGCTCACGCACTTCATCGCGTATGAATAAACTTGTGCATTACTTATGATCCCTCTTAGATTTACATCTGTTGCATGCGTGTTGTCCAATAAGATATTTTATCTAGAATGTATCAACACCTATTATCTTTATAGCCTTTATCTTCAATAGATATTTCTCTAAACTACATCAAGCAATAATCTTCTAAGGGTTAGTTTTAATAGGCTTAATTCAAATTTACACTTGATAGCAAATGATTTCAGTGCTTTTACAAGCTCTGATGAGTTACGAAACATCTGTCCTATAATTATCTGATGTGATATATTGTGCCACTTTAGTTTCAACGATTTTTAAATGTTGTACATAAGATTCTATATAATCAACAGTACTTGAAATATGTTCATCATCACCATAAGGTTGGACGCACAAGTTTGTCGACACATCAACTTTATCTAGGATGGATCAATAGAATCAAAGATAGAGAATTTTTCTTGAAGATTGCGATCTATTTTTTCCTCATTTAAAGATGAATCGATGCAATCAATGATAGAAAATTCTTCACCAAGACTCTCATTGTCGTCATAGGAATCAATAACATTTACTCTGATAATGTTACTAGGATCACGTATAGGAGAATTAACCTCACTATCAAGTACATACTATCCATTTAAATCAAAGGGCTGATCAGTAGGATGATTGAGAAGAGACGATCCTCCTGCCCTTGAAGTATCCAAGTTAATATTGCTAGGATTTGGAACATTTGAAACAATAGGCAGCTGCTCATTCATAGAATTTTTCATTTAGATTATCCTAAAATAACACTAATAATATGACAATGTTAAATATTAAGGAAACTCATAGTTAAATTACGATATTCGTAGCCAAATTCATAGTTTAATTACAAAATTCGTAACTAAATTTGTCATACAATTACAAAATTCGTAGTTCAATTACGAATTTAGCTACTATATTCGTAGTTTAATTACGAATTTCGTAGATAATTGAAAGTTTAATTTTAAAATTCGTAGTTCAATTGTAAAGTTCATAGTAGCTCAATTACGAATTTCGTAGCTAAATTATGAATGTCATTACTAAAGTATGACATATGTTAATCAATAACGACTTTTATGTTCAATATCGTCATTAAAGTAAGCAAAAGTAATTTTCCGGCATATGTTCAATGTAATCACAAACATAAAAATATTAATTCACTCGGATAAATCCTTCTATTTTCTTATTCCAAATATTTGTATAGCTCGATAGAATAACGGTGACAGATTATACATCTCTACAACATCACTACCTTTGAAGATATCAACAAATATATCGTGGTTGTCCAAAGGAAATAGGTACTTCAAGGAGACTTCAAACTCACCTAAAGAGATTCGCATTACTTCGAAGAACTTCGACTTCAAATCTAACTAACTACATTGTCTGCTTATACTTTTGTGAACGATACAACCATCCTCATATTGCAAAAATCTCTTCTTATCATCCAAAATAATAGCACAATTATAGTGAAACAAAACTATCACATTACAGTCAGATAGATGTTTCATTATTATGAATATAATGAATAAACATGGGCGAGACAAGATGATGAAGATAAGTTCCCAAATGCACAAATTGGAAGAAAAATAAGAGGAAGAAGAAGAAGCAGCTCAATCGTTCCTACAACATTTAGTCAATCACCTTCACGTAAAAAATATTGCTTTCTATAAAAAGGGCAAAGTTGGAAGAAAAATAAGGAAAAGCCTCAAGTGTAAGGAAAACAAAAAATAACTCTGGTCTGCCGAATAAAAAAAGAAGTGAATTTTCGGTGCAAATAACTCTAATAATTTTTTATAATTATAAATAAATGTAAGGGTATTATGATTATTTTATAAAAATATTGACTTATTGTGCAAATCGCCGGTAAAATCCTAATACTTTATATTTATGAGCCGCTAACAAAATCAATCGATGTAGTAACCCTCCTCGAAGATTCAGATTCAACCGATTACATCCTTTTGTTTTCACGCATAACTCCTCTTCCCTTCCGATCCCGATCCCGATCTCTCTCTCTTTTCTCCAACTCCGCCACCTCTCCCAGCACCATCCATGGCGGCGGACCTCTCCGGCGCCGCTGCTCCCGCCGACCCCGACGGCCCCGACGCGGTCCGTATGTCATGGAACTCGTGGCCGCGATCCAAGGTGGAAGCGAGCAAGTGCGTTGTCCCCATCGCCGCCTCCATCTCCCCTCTCCGCCACTCCCCTTCCCTCGTCCTCCTCCCGTACGCCCCTCTCCGCTGCAAGCCCCCTTGCTCCGCCGCCCTCAACCCCTTCGCCCGCGTCGACTTCGCCGCCAAGATCTGGATCTGCCCCCTCTGCTTCTCCCGCAACCATTTCCCCCCTCACTACGCCGCCATCTCCGAATCCAACGTCCCCGGCGAGCTGTACCAACAATGCTCCACCGTCGAGTACGCTCCCGATGCCGCCGCCTCCTCAACGCCGCCGCCCGTGTTCCTCTTCGTTGTCGACACTTGCGTCCTTGAGGAAGAGCTCGAATTCGTCAAGTCAGCGATGCGGAGGGCCATCGGGCTGCTTCCGGATCACGCGCTTGTTGGGCTTGTTACCTTTGGGACGCAGGTGCATCTGTATGAGTTGGGATTTTCGGATCTGTCGAAGATTTACGTGTTCCGAGGGACCAAGGAAATATCCAAAGATCAGATCTTGGATCAGCTCGGATTGTCTGGTAAGGGAATGCGGCCTGCCGTACCTGCCGGTGTGGTGCAGTCCAACGGGCTGCATCATCCTTCGGGGTCGGTCAATAGGTTTTTGCTCCCCGCATCGGATTGCGAATATACGCTCAATTCGGTGAGACTCTAGTTTTGTTGACGGGCATTTCATATTCTCGTTCTTGTGGTTGCAATTTGGATTAAAGAGAATTAAACTTGTTTTGGCTTGCAGTTGCTGGATGAGCTGCAGACGGATCAGTGGCCGGTGGAAGCAGGAAAGCGGGCTGTGCGTTGCACAGGTGTTGCTCTAGGTGTTGCGGCTGGTTTATTGGGAGCATGCATTCCGGGAACCGGGGCTCGTATCATAGCTCTGGTTGGTGGACCCTGTACTGAGGGCCCTGGAATGGTAAAGATTCAATTCACTGTGTAATGCAATTTTTTAGTAAATTTTATCCATGTGGTTCTGATATTTTGTAATTGGAGGCATTGTTCTGAAAAAACAGCTGCCTTCTTGCTAATGTTGCCACCTTAGGCTGAGCCTGTCTAGGGATAGTGCAGGACCACCTATCTGGCTATGCCTCCACCTTTTAGCATCCCAAGTAATATTTAGTATGTAGGATGAGTTATGCTTCAGAATTGTAATGCTAATTTCTTTCTTTATAGAAAGACCTCTGCATTATTAGCTTCTTATAATGCAGAATAATTAATTTTACATGAGTGAAATTGGAGATTGAAACAATATGATTGTCATGTGAGTCAAATGTCTTGCTTCATGTGCATTTACAGTGCATTTGCTATCATAGGCTTTAATCAAATAAATGATATATTATATAGAAGTCCAAGTTATCATTTTAGACTACAATATTTTGGCAACAGGTTTTGCAGAGTGCATGCAATCTGCTGTCCTGAAATAAGTTATGAGGTAGATAGTTAAATAATGTATTTTGCTACTGGCTGACTTAGTAAAGGAAGTATGCAAAGACACGCTACAGAGGAATTTCATTCCCCACCTTTAGTTGCTGTCATCACTGCTACGAAGCACTTTCTGCATTTTAATATTTTATATTGGAATTTTCAGATTGTGTCAAAGGATTTGTCAGAGCCAGTACGGTCACATAAAGATCTTGACAAGGATGCAGCTCCACATTTCCACAAAGCTGTTAAATTCTATGACAATATTGCCAAACAGTTGGTTAACCAGGGCCATGTGTTGGATCTTTTTGCATCTGCACTTGACCAGGTATGTAATATTTATGATTCTGGTAGATTTGTAAGGTATTGTCTAGTGAAAGTTGGTTAGATTCTATCATTCTAATAAATTTTCTTCATGATTTTGGTTCTCTCATAAATCAAATTGTATGTAACCTTTGTATTGCCTGATGCGGGAATAAAAAAGATGGAGATTAACAGCATGGTAACCTTGAGTTAGTGCTCTATGGGATAGAAGTACATGTTTAAACACAGTTATATGTTAATATGAATGACTAATGAGTCTAACAAGTAAGCTGTGGATGCACTTACAATTATTAAAAGACAGTAAGCAGTAAAGGGGCAGTAAGAGTTGTTTAATTCCTAGCCACGAGGTGGATGCCTAGGTGGGCATATAGCAAAATGATTTTCTTGTCTTCTTTTTTGGTAACAAGTAATATCTGAAGCAATAAAGTAGATATTGCTACATGAGACACCAAATAAGAAGACTCTCGTTTGGTTTCCCTTAAGGAAAAAAATCTAGAGTAGCTATTCTATTTTTTACTCTTAAAATTGTACCTCTAATCTAGAATAAGAAAATAGGGTGTTTTTTATAAACTAAAGTTGTGGTGTAATATTTCTATTTTATGTGATATAAAGTTGAGATAAAAGAACAAATAAAAAGTTGAAATTGACTCATATGCCGTTGGTTTGATATATAAATTTAAATTGAAGGTAGTGTTTACATTTTTTGTAGGTATGTAATGCATATTTGGGTAAGAAGTGAGATAGGTAGGTGGTAAGAGAGAGGAGATAGGTGAAAAAATTAAGCAAAATTTTTTAGTTTGTGAAATGAGATAAATGAGAGTTAGGAGAAATGAGAGGATTTTTTGTGAAATAATTTTAGTCAAATTAAGGGTAAAATTTTAATTGGGCTTACGAGTTGAATAATTCATGGATTGAAATTTCGATCGATTCTGACCTATATTGCTGAAACGGATCAGTCGATCTCCGACCTGAATCGTCTAAAATGGACGACTGATACAATTGATATAGCAATATGTATCATTTTTTCAAATGGTCAATTCTCGATCCTGAAACATGAAATAATTTGAATAGTGCTTCTAATCTATGGTAGGGATAATTTGATATTTGGTTACAAATTTAGAGTAGTGTTCCTTAATCTACAATAGAGAATTCTTACTAGGAACCAAACAGGGGCTAAGGAATTATATTTAAACTAAGAACGATAGAACATCTTAGATGGGTATATTAATAATTAAGTTGAAGTTTAAGGACACTCTGATTATGAAAGCTTCATATAACGTGCTAAAACTGATGCCTAGGTGGCACCTAGATGGTCCTATCTAGGGTCTACTTCTACCATAAGCAACCAACGGTATTGTTTTCTAAAGTGCTTCAACATCACCCAAATTAGCATCTTTAAATTCTGGTATGAATGCATATTTTCTCTCATTTAGTTCTATATTTCTATTAAGTTCATTTATCTTGTGGAAGTGTAATAGTAAAATCAAATTAGCAGATTTTACTCTGAAGTGGATATGAAGAAATTTTCTGTCAACCCACTTGGGATAACATTTACTAACTCAATGCTAGATTCAGATCTAATGTTGAACTTCTTACATGCCCATTAAGTAGGTTTGCTAAATAACTAATAATTATATTGATTAGACTTTCAAGAGCTGAAGAAATTAAGCTTACACTGCACTTGCCTTTGCTCATTTGTCAATTAAATTACTGGGGTAACCTGCAAAACTAGGCAAACAGTGTTGTCTTAAATGTCTTAATGTCACTTCATCATTACTAATTTCTTCTTAATTTTTCTTGGGTAAAATATGTCTTGATGGGATTTCTCTCCACATGCAACTGCAGCATACAGGTTATAAGCTTTTAATTAATTTCTAGTTATTGGACTTATTATGCTCATCTATACTTCCATTTATCACCAAGAAATAACTTTAGTAATCTTTATTCAGCAAAACAAATGTGCTCCTTATTCCTGATGACTAAATGTAACAACTCTGATCAGAGTCTCATTGTTTCAATCAAGCTCCTCAATTAGTTTTGAGTTTTAACATTGACCGTACCTTGCATCATTTAATCACATTGATCAACCTTCCTTTAGCTACAACCCCCCGACCATGTCTTGTTCAACAAGCCACAGTTGGTCTTAAGTGATAAAGTGCAAAAGTAGAGGAAATGCTAATGATGATTTTTACCTTGTCCATCATTTTTTATTTGTGAAATGTATCTATGATCTTGATTTATCTCATTGCTATTTCATTCTTAAAAATGATTTCTCTTCTCTTTTATGCTTGGAAAGAATTTTATTACCTTTTTGAATTTATTTCCAGGTTGGCATTGCAGAAATGAAAGTTGTTGTTGAAAGAACAGGTGGTCTTGTTGTTCTGGCCGAAAGTTTTGGTCACCCAGTTTTTAAAGATTCTTTCAAGAGAATATTTGAGGGTGGTGAACAGTCTCTAGGCCTTTCTTTCAAGTTAGTTTGCTGCTACTTTTTTTTTTCATATTATACAGTACTGTATGTCTTTTTGTGTACTGAAAGATGGTTTGATAATTTTCTGCACTGAATGTCAAGATCAGCAACTATCTGTCACTTCATGAACTTGAGCCTTATCCATGCTACTGCAGGGTCAGATTTGTCTTCTTACTTTGCCTTTTGACATCAGGATAGATTCCTTGCGAGGAGAAGTTTCTCATTCTGTCCATCTGAAGTATTGTGTGGTCTAACCGTCTTACTTTGCCTTTCCGTCTCTCTATTAGTTGTGCAATTCTGTCCATCTGAATCTCTCTTTTCTAAGGTTTTTCTTGTTAAATTGTGAACTGGTTATTTTAATTCATGATACTTCTAGTTTTACCTTGCATCCATCTTTCCGTCTCTCTATTAGTTGTGCAATTCTTAAGGTCTTGCATGTTGCGCTGATCTAGCTAAGCATTCTTGACTCTGTAATGTCTGGATATTCGAGTTAGATTAATTCAAGGGTTCTTTGGTGGAACCAATTACCTCAGGTACTCAGCACTGGTCTGACTCATTCGTTAGATTATAGTGATAGTGATTGTTGCTCTCCCTCTCTCTGTTCTACTAATTGATGCAAAGTATTATAATGAATTTAGTGCTCCTAGTGGATATCTGTTATTTTTGTCCCACTACCAATTATTCTCCTGAAATTTGCCTAGTATTTCAAATATGCTGTTCAGGCCTTTTAATCTTGATATGCATGAGTGAGCCAGGTATTGGTGCCCTCATTCTCCGTACCTCAACAAAAACCTACTTTGAGGCTCTTAGTCATTAGGTGTGATTATAATGCTTACCCTCTGATCTTAGATGTCATGGGGTTCAAGTTTTGGAACTCCAAAAATGAGGATAAGGTTGTGTTTACTACGTACATGGCCCCTCTTTAGACCAGCGTAGACATGAGCTTCATGCACTAGGATGCCCTTATAATCTCTTACAGTTTATCTTTTGCTCTTTGCTCACAGTAATCCCTCTCCAAACATTGAATAATTTCTTATTAGATTTGTAAAACTCAAAAGCCAACATGAAATAGCAGAAAATAATTAGGATGTACGCAATAAGAGTTTGAGTAGCATATATGTCAAAAACCCATAAGCATAGAGAAATAGTCAATAAGATGTATTAATGTATTATAAGGAAACAATTAGAATAAAGCAATGAAAGAAATGCAAGCCAAATCCTTTGACAATAGGTTCAATCAAACATTAGATTATTCCCCTACATGTCTGTGTTTAGGTTTGGATAAATTAGTAGGCATATTCAGGTTCCAATTGCTAGTGCCTATCCTTTGAGTACTGTTCTTAAGGGACGAGTCTAGGATAGAATAAATGCTAAGTTAGAAGATGGAAGAGAAGTTTTAGGATTTAAAGGTTTAAAATTAGTATATTGAAGAGAATAATTCAATGCAATTTTACTACAGTCGGAGGCACATCAAAGTGAAGAAAACATTGAATTTAAAGATCAGGAGATCAGATATTTGTTTGTTACATTGAAACAAGTGTTCGACATGAGCTACTGATGCCTTCTCTAGTTATCCTGTGTCTCTTAAATTAAAAGGAAAAAAAATGAAAAATTATAGGACAGCTGTTAGAAAAATAATAATACTTGTGATTTTAAAAGTTGCTTCATCATTTGTTGGTTGTAAATGATTAATCTCAGTTTTGCATCAAGCTAAATAAATTCAAAAGATCAGCTTATTCAAGACATCACAGTGGCTCTCTTAGAATCTCAGATGCTACTCATTGAGGCCAATTTTGGACAGGCCAGTAGCAGATTGTGGTATGATAAACTTGGAGAAAATAGTAGGAGAATATTTGATAAGGAGATAGAAGGATAGCAGGGACAGGGCTGAAGTGGAGTGTGAGGGGTTGAGTTGCAATGTAGGGGAAGATAGGCCATGAAGTGTAAGAGAAATACAAAGGAGTTGCATCCTCATGGGTGTAGGGCTCGTACTGAAGGAACAAAGAGGGGGCGAGAATTATGGTTAGAAGATGTTTATGGTTGGTTGTTTTATCCTTTCAGGGTCATAGATTGCTTGCTGTTTGAGCTCATACTGGCACTTCTCACAAATTATGTCTTATAATGTGATAATGTCATGTGAGTGAGTTAGAATTTGTGGTTAGGTTATGGCGTATGTAGTTCAGCAATGTTGTTGTTGATTTTAAAATAGAAGGGAATAGAGGGGGTTTCGTTAGTAGATAATTATATATGTGGGGCCTTAGGGATAGTCTTTGGCTCTCTGCACATGCATATGTATTTCTTTGCAGTGTACAACATGTTTCACTTCTTAGACTCTTTGTATTGCTATTGCTATTTTGTCGTAGCCATTACTTTCTTGATGGATTATGGCCCATATGTATGCTAATACAACTGCAAAAATGCACTAAGTCACTAACGCTGATGGGTACCTTTTCTAGTGGCACACTTGAAATCAATTGCTCAAAGGACATAAAGATTCAAGGAATTATTGGACCATGTACATCCTTGGAGAAGGTATCCTATCTAAAATCTTACATGAGTATATTTACTTTAGTAGATTTGTATTCTTTAGCGAAACTGTTGTCCAAACACTAATGCTGATATTACAACTCTTGCAGAAAGGAGCACTTTGTGCTGACACGGTAGTCGGTCAAGGAAATACAACCTCATGGAAAATGTGTGGTCTTGATAGGACTACTTCCTTGACTGTCTTTTTCGACATTGCACCAAGTGAACGATCAAGCCAACCAGGACATCCCAACCCCAATTTGTACATACAATTCATAACAAAGTAAGATAGTAGTTATGTTGGTGCATTTTCTTCATGGCCTTTAGCTTTCTCTTTCTGCTGTGGCAATAGATTTTACAGTCAGCATATATTATGTTATTTTCTTGCAGCTATCAGAACCCTGAAGGCCAAAGGAGGATGAGGATTACGACCATCACCAGAAAGTGGGTGGATAGTTCTGCCAACACCGAGGTCGGTTGTGAAAATCGTAGTTCAAAGTTTCAGTTTTTGTTTTGGTTTCAACTTGGTTTAAAAACGAAACATTTCAGTCAGTTTCTGTTCTAATTTCGTTGTTTCAGTTCAGACTTCTTTTGATAAATAGTCTTCTTTATCTTATTTTTCAATGCATCATACAAAATCTAATAGCATTTAAGCAGTGAGGTTGATCTTGAGTTAGGTACAAGTTAGATTCAAGTCAAATCCAGCTTAGAATTTAAAATATATATTAAAAAATTATTATTAGGACTGTTCGGTTGGATGCTAGTTTTGGGGGGCAATTTCGGATCGGATAGGACTGACAAAAAATGTCTCAGTTTTGGATGAATTCAAAGCATGCTGAAAAACTGAAAATTGACATCTTCTCTATCTATGTTTATATAGATATATATATTGTATATATTTCTCCATTTATTTTTACATACATATATGGGAAAAATACATTTTACCCTTATATGGTTGAGTCGTATTTCAAAATGTCTCCTTGAACTTTCATTTGTGACACTTAATTCCTTTGTGGTACTGAGTTCTGACCTTTCTTTAATTACCTAACAATCATTAATTTTAATTAAAGAGATAAATGCCCCTTTTAATGTGCAATAAAAGAGAAGATAAAAGGCAAAAATGTCAGTTTGACAGTCTTACTAGAAAATTACCCTTACTATTTTCTTTGGATTGAAAAACTAACGGTTGGACATAATCAAAACTACAAAGGTTCGGTCACAAATGATGGTTTGGGAGGGCATTTTATATTTTGGCCAAACTACAAGGGGTAAAAACATCTGTTTCTAGTTTTCCCTAATATCCCTATATATATATATGTATGTATGTATATATAGATGGACCGAGAGAGGAAGGTTATGTTTGGAAAGAGAGAATATGAGAAAAAGAAGAGAAGAGAAGAGAAGAAAAGAGCAATTTGTCTCCTTTGTTTGGACATATGAGAGAAATGACTTTTTATCCTCCTTTCTCCACTTTTAGAGAGAAATGAAAGTGACCCTTAGAGGCGATTCTTTTTCTCCCTTTTTCCTCTATTCTCTTCCAAGTTTTCTATCCAAACAAGATAAATATTTCTCTCCTTTTACTTTATTTTCTCTTCTTTTCTGTTCTCTCCATTCAAACAGGGTGGAAAAGTGAGGGAAGGAGAGGGGATTACATGAAATGGAGTTTTTTTTAATCTTATTTAATATGTTCACTATGATAGTTGAAGAGATGACTACCGTACTGTAGTATGCTAAGCCTACCATACTTTTTACCAATGGTTTTCCTTTTGCCTTGTGGTGATTTTTATTGATTATTATCAATATTCCCTGTGCATCTTTGAGTACTGATGTTCAGTTATTTCACTTACTTTAAGGCTACCTTGTGCGGTCTTGTTTGCTTTTGCATCAATCAATATGTTAGAAATGTGATGACTGTATGGAGAGGAGGAAAAACGAAAATAAATTCAAAGGAAATATGAATTATTCAATTTTGATGCTCCTAATAATTGACTTACTTTTCTCTTATCAAATTTGATCACCATAAAATTGAATTTCATATTTGTCTTTTCTTCCTTATAACAATGATTATTGTACATCACTTGACTACTTATGTGGAACATTATTTATATGTAGGAATTGGTTGAAGGGTTTGACCAAGAAACTGCTGCTGTTGTTTTAGCAAGATATATCTCCTTGAAAATGGAGATGGAGGTAAGCTACAGATTTCATGAAAAATGAAAATAAGTATATATTGCAACCAAACTTTATTCAGTTCTTCTGTAAAGAAAAGGAGGGAAATATTTTTCATACCTGTCAATTAGATGTTAT
Source organism: Typha latifolia (assembly GCF_019914945.1). NCBI lineage: Eukaryota > Viridiplantae > Streptophyta > Magnoliopsida > Poales > Typhaceae > Typha > Typha latifolia. Next base: position 1,926,852 of record NC_133100.1, read on the forward strand.
ACTAGGCTATCAGTCCTTGAACTTTATGAAAACAAGTACTTATAATGCCTGATTTTGTATGAGATAGGCTTTATGGAAAATCATGAAGAGTTTTGAGTGAATTTTCTGGTTCATGTGGTCATATCTAGATACTGCACTAATCTGCCTGTTTTAGATTTGGATACTAACTACTATTTTTTGCAGGAAGAATTTGATGCAACAAGATGGCTGGACAGGTCCCTCATTCGACTTTGCTCTCGATTTGGTGATTATCGTAAAGATGATCCTGCTTCATTTACATTCCACTCCAATTTCTCAATATTTCCACAATTTATATTCAATTTGCGGCGATCACAATTCGTACAGGTAATACATTACATTAGTTATCATAAACTTTGCAGCCTAATTCCATATCTTCTGATTTTTTGAATTTCTGCTACAGGTTTTCAATAATAGTCCAGATGAGACAGCTTATTTCCGAATGCTGTTGAACCGTGAGAGTATCATGAACTCAGTTGTCATGATACAACCTTCACTGCTTTCATACTCTTTCAATTCACCTCCAGCTCCTGCGTTGCTCGACGTAGCATCTATAGCAGCAGACCGTATACTATTGCTTGATGCATATTTTAGTGTTGTTATCTTTCATGGTATGACAATTGCTCAGTGGCGCAATATGGGTTATCAGAATCAGCCTGAGCATCAGGTAAGTTGGCGGATGCTATTTATACTCATCATTTACTATACTGCAAATTTTGGATTGTTATATTTAGGTTGTAGTGGCTGTCTTTTCGTTGCTAGCTATTTATTAACTCTTAGGCTACTTAAAAATTTGAAGATGTGGAAATTTGAATTTTCTTTCAGGTATTCTAATTGTTTAATCCTATTTGGATCATACTGTAGCATAAATCCTTTTAACTTCATTTTAGTCATATTTTGCATTCAGTTCTACTTCGGCAATTTGTTCAGACAAGTTGGCTTTCTCATGTTCTGCAAATTATCAGCTCCAAGTCTCATCACAAATATGCAGGAATTAGCCTTGCTGGTTAAACAAGTAAAGATAGGAACATAATATATATTTAAATGATCTTCCAGTATAATCCAGCTATTGCTACTCAAATGAATTGTTCAATGACATATGATTGTTGACTCCCTGAAACTAAGCATTTCTATGGAAAATCTTGTACTGATGACAGGGACTTTGTTACTCTTTTATTCCTTAATAGAGATGATCATTGAGCTTGGCTCGAACTTGCCCCATTTTAATCGGGCTAAGCCTGGCCCGAGCTTGGTCTGGTCCCGGCCTGACCCGAGCTAGAGATGGTATGGGCGGCCAGGACTTCTTTGATGATGTGTTCTGAATTTCTGATTATCAGACCTCATTTAAGTGAATTCATGTAAATAATAAATATATTCTTTGCATACAGCAGCAATATCAAGTTGAAATATATCCCTTATATACCATCTTAGTTACTCTAGATAGAGTTAAATAGGGTGACATCTAGGTTCTTGGATTCACCAGCCTAAACAACTTCAGGGTTGGTTGGTCCTGCAATGAAATATGGAAAGGGAATTCTACTTTACTGGTTCTGCATCTTATGCAGTCTTTGGAAATAAGATATAAGCTAACAACTAAGTGTGTTGGTGTTAGAAGTCATGATGAGAAGTATGCAGTCATTAGTATTCAAGTTCGATCTGAACTAATCCCCATGAAGATTGATTTACTACTATTGATGGCCCACAGGATCAACTTTCTTGGTACTTGATTAAAGTTGCAGCATGTAGTGATTCATCATGCTTATTTATTAAATGCAGGCCTTTGCTCTGCTGTTACAAGCTCCACATGATGACGCAGAGATGATTGTTGGAGGTCGATTTCCTGTACCAAGACTAGTTGTTTGTGATCAGCATGGCTCACAGGTCTGTGTTTTAATAGCTGTTACTTTCCAATGTCTACCTTCCTATATAGTCAGTAGCTGCATGCTGTCTTCAACTTCCTGATTCCCAAACCTATAAAGTTGCCTGACATGTCTCTCACTACATAATATTTATCACAGGAAACTTTTGAGGTTGAAAAAGTATAGAAAGTAAACAAATTAAAAAAAAGGAAGAACAATGTGTTCCAAGTTATTCTAGCCCATAAGCTAGAAGGCTGTGTCAAACTCTTGGAAAGGGAAAAAGAAAAAGAAAAAATCTAAGCAGCTTATCTCTGATACCTTAATATTGCCAGAAAAATAACAGTATGCTTGGACCTGATTGTTTATGCAGGCAAGATTTTTGTTGGCAAAACTGAATCCATCAGCCACATATAACTCAGCCCATGAAGTGGCTCCGGGTTCTGATATCATCTTCACAGATGACGTTAGCTTTCAAGTATTCTGCGAGCATCTTCGAAGATTGGCTGTTCAGTCTTAAGGAATTGAAGCAAACCCCTTTAGTTTTTCCGAGTTGTTTAACTTATTTAGGTTCTGAGATTGTTACAATTTTCATTTTTATTCCTTTCCCCTGTTCTATACTACCACCTCATATATTGTTGATACCAGACCAGTTTTCTCATTGGAAAATAAGCTAAAATGTGCATCATTTCTAAATGGTTTTTGCCTATGGAGCTGGCAACACTGTAGTCTGATCTTTTTTTGTTAAAATCACAGTTGGGGAATAGATTTGAGTTATTCACCTGCTAGTTTGTAATTTCGGAATCAGAGGTATTAAGATGCTTATACTTGGGAATTCATCTTTTTTCATTGTCCAGCTGTTTGTCTTCTCGTTTTTTTTTTGTTTTTTTTTATTTTTTTTGTGTGGAAATCATCTAACCTCTCTTGACTGCCGTAATTCTCTCAAATGGATGTATTTGACACTAATGGGGCAGGAATCACGAGAGAGACCGCATGTCTTGTCGTAAATCTTTCGTACATTGCAAAATTTACATGTTTTAATTATATCATACAGAATCCACTAGTATCTTCTGGTATATTGGAATTGTGAGAACTTGAGTTACTAACGAACAGAGTTGTCAGCAATAGGCATGCATTTCTGTTAGGTTTGAGAAAAAGTGAAGCTCATCTAGCTTATAGTTTCTGTTGAGCTTATCAGTATTAGGCCTTTGTTCACTTATTACAGCACTTGGAAACTTCGGAGCTGAAGAATAAAAGCGTACAATCACAGAATAATATATGTTATTATGTCAAATCACATTGGATCTTTCTATGGTTATGCTAAAATCTACAGTCTCTTGGAATTTTCAATTGTCACTCTACTATTAATACTTCTAATATTACTTCAAAACTTTTGATCATTTTACCTTTTATATCACTCTTTTTAAAAGGTTTTTAACATCTAAATATAAAAGTGAGAAAGATTGAGATACTCCTATCGAATAAGGCTAAATCTTGAAGAAGTATTCAATTTGTAACACTGAAAAAAAAGAGTTAATACTAATACAAGTTATTATGTTATTTAGTTAAATATTAGTATAAAGAGTAATAATTATATTTGATGCGATATAAAGTTAATTATATTTGTATTGGGAATGGATGACATTTTAAATAAAATAACGAAAATACTTTTAATTAGATATAAAGTAGTGCTAGTAATTATGTGTTATCTAATATAGGGATATAGTAATTTTGGTTTATAATTAAATTTATTTTAAAAGTTGCATCGAATAATTCGAGATAAATGATAAATATACTAGAAGAAACTAAACTATTTAGTTATTACATCACAATAAGAAGACTTATTACAGAAAAAAATATTATTTATATTTAATAAGTGATCGAGGCTTTATATTATAAACTCTTGAAAGACACTCAGCATCTAAAATGTAAAAGTGAGAAATATTGTGATGAAAAAAAAGAGTATATAACTTAAGAAGTTTTCACACAAAATAAAATATTTTTTAAATAAAGTTATTTTGATATATTTATATTAAATTAATTTCAAGCAGTTGCACGTAGGTTAGAACTACAAGAGGAGTTAAACGAATATCTTCGGAGGACATTTTAAATTTTGGCATGCGATCATATGTATGTAAATTTTATTTTCCCTACATTTAATTAGTAAATTATATTTTCTCGAGTGAGGGTTCTCTCTTTTTTTCCTCTTCTTTCTTTCTCTCCTTCCTCCACCTCTCCCTCCTTTTTCCCTTCTTCTCTTTCCTTCTTCTCCCTTTTCTATTTACTCCCTCTCTCCTAAATGATCGTCACCTTACCTCGTTTACTCCTAAACGCGTGAGAATTCTTGTAGGGCTTATTCCAAGGCCTCCCATTTTTTTATTTACTGTGTAACAAATTGACAAATTGTAATAGAATGATGAATAAAATTTTAGGTCAGGAGAGGGTATAAAGGAGTCTATATATGAGAAAAAAAACGAATCGCATAACAATTTATTCTCAGTAACAGTATGTATCCAAGTTTTGCCTGGTGTCAGTATCCGAGTTTTGCCGAAATTTCAACTATATATATCATCCGTACATCAACTTAGTTTACATAATATACAAATAATAAAATAAAAGTAGACTATAATCAAATCCACCTTCTAATAAGTGAATCTCTAAACGATATTATTATCACATATCATGCTATATATTTGTTCAATACCTTATTCCTCATTGATTTACAGATCAATTATAAATATCACCGAAATCCAATTCATACCCAAATACAAGTGGATAAAGCAATGGTTTTCCACTATCCAATTCTCGTGGAAATTCACCCCTAAGTCCATGTATAGCTTTCACTATATCGCTTATAAGTAATCCTTAGCTACAACAGACTGTCCTTTTTACTTTTTGTTGATCAAAATGAATTTGCCCTACTTGCTACCACAATGATCCAATAACAGTTCTACTGCAAATGCAAATGATAAAAATCATATCCACATGAGATCACGCAAGTCAAAATCCATATAGGAAATTACTGTCTCTAGGATCATCACAAGCAACCTCTTCTATGTTGCATTACATAATTTAATAGATTTGACGAAAAATAGATGCAATGAACCAAGTCTGATAGAGACTAAAAATTCTAAAATAAACAAAGAGAAATGTGCAGCATTGTCCACTCCAAAACTTGCCCTCGCCTTCAAAACCACTCTCTAACGGTTTGCCTTAGCAACACGTTCGATCTCGTCCTTCTTCTTGATTGCGTAGCTGTTAACAACCACCGATCAATATTTACAAATATCACTCAAGGAATCAGCAGCAAATAAACAATAATAACAAACAAGAAGCTTATACTATAGATTACAAAGGTTAAAGTGACAAATACCTGTTGGAAGATCCCTTGGCTGCATTAATTAGTTCATCTGCAAGGCATTCAGCAATGGTCTTGATGTTCCTGAAAGCACTTTCTCTAGCACCAGTGGTGAGAAGGTAAATTGCCTGATTGACCCGTCTCAAGGGAGAAATATCAACTGCCTGCCTTCTGACAACACCAGCTGATCCAATCCTAGTAGCATCTTCCCTTGGCCCACTATAGCAAATTAATTTGAATCACAATTTCATTAGACACTAGAAAAAGTTCCAGAAAACTTCAATCCTTGAGATTGCCAATCTATAGCCTGAATTTGCGGTAAGATTTAGAAATATTTGGTCCAAGCAATACTGAAGACATTTATTAGAATCACATATGTATGAAATTCGAGAAAGAGAAGAAACAAACACCAGTGGCAATCTGAGGATTGATGAATTCATTGGTATAAGACAAAAGTAGCATGCAAGTAAACAAGGTATGAAAGTAGTTGAAGTGATTGGATACATAGCACTGTAACACATTTTAACTTTTTAACAGAACATTCTGGAAACATAATAACACAGTTTGTTTGTTTCTAATAAAACTTTAGATCAATAATGACAGTGTCAAAAACATTTGGCATAAAATTAAAGCATTTTGACTCAAAATACTAGTCAGAGAAATCATCACCTGTTAATGACAGCATCCACAATAACTTGGATTGGGTTTGCATCGGTCAGAAGATGGATGATCTCCATTGCATGTTTAATAATGCGAACAGCCATCAGTTTCTTTCCATTGTTGCGGCCATGCATCATGAGGGAATTGGTCAGTCTCTCAATTATCGGGCATTGGGCCTTGCGAAACCTCTTGACCGAGTATCTCCCAGCAGTGTGAGGAAGAAAGGTAGCATGCTTTGCCGGAGTCACGGCAATGTAATCAGCAAGCGAAATATCACTGACCTGCAACAGGAGATTAAGAAATAGCAATCAATCTTCTAACTCCATGTTGTCATTAGATGTGCCACGAAGAACATGGAGCAGTAACTAGCGGCAAAAAACAAAAAACAAATTACTAAGAAAACCCAAAACATTGTCATGTTCTCAACTCTGTGAAACCAAAAAACCACAATCAGAAATTGCAGATAATGCATCACCAATCTATCCGAATACTCCACCAGGTAGTGAGATGTAAGAATAGCAGACAGGATTCTCATTTCTCCCTATAATGTACTGTTTTTACCAAATGACAGTTCTATCTTTTCGATGAATACCTCAGGATCCTCACATCATCAAGATCCTCCAGTCAAATGACAAAAAGTTAATCCCAAACGAAATTACTTCTTATACTCCACCGTAAATGCTATCATAACACACCAGTTCAATTGTTGCAAAGAAGCATGAAATAAAGCCAAAAATATGCAAACCTCACACCACGTATAGTAGGAAAAGCAAAACCCATTACTGAAATATTTGTATGCATCCACATTTTTCATCCGTCGCTAACTCTTGTCTATGAAATGCTTATAAAAAAAATCCAATCTTTAACTTAATAAATGCTAAAACATTACTCCTGCGGCATCCAACAAAAAAATAAAATCTCCCTAATCTCAGATTATCTAATGAAAAACAAAAAAGAAGCGAACGTTTACACGAAAGATCAAACAAAAGCATCCCAAAGGCGATGGTGGTCAAACCTGGACATCTTCGAAGGACCAGCGATTGAAGAGCTTGACCTCTTGTTCGATCAAAGCCATGGTGAGGCCACTAAGAGATAGATCGCAGCGAGAGAGAGGAAGCTAAGCCTACTACAAAGTGGGGCGCGGCGGACCAGAAACCCTAGCTGTTCGCTATTTATAGCGAGTTGATGGGATCGAACACTAAAATAGCGAGATGGTGTTCATTCGATGGACGGTTCAGATCACATCATCAACATCCTACTCTGGGCCGGCCCAAAATACGCTTAGCTTCTAGTAAAAGGGTTTAATTATCCCTAAACCGTCCTATTTACATTTTGGGGATTTTTAAATAATTGTCATTGAAAACTTCGAAAATATCATAATTTCCACTATGATTCAAAAAAAATATATATATATCAAAATTGCCACTAAAATATTTTGATTTAATAAAATATTCTTAACAGATTATTATTAAAATTAATAAACACATATATAAATGACTAAAATACCCATCCTATTTTTTAAAGTTTAGAGTTTTAAATATTTATCAATAAATTTTGTCTTACATAAAACAAGATATATTTCGTTGTATTATAATATTGAGTATAATATTGGATAGCTTTGAAACCGTTAATAATAATTTATGCAAGTGTAAAATAATCTTCTATGTTATGCTTTAATCATGATTAGTTATATTTAACTCATAAAATAATTTTTGAAAGAACAGAATGATTTCGGTGACAATTATAATATTTTGAAGAATATAACGGTAATTATTGTATTTTAAAAAATTTCAGTGACAATTATGTAAAATTCTCTTATGTTTTAAAAAAAATTTAAATAACACACTATATTTGCATCATGTTATCCTTGCAGATCTTATAATTTGACCATTCAATTTTTAATTTCATATGACATATTAAATTAACTAAACTCAATAATTCTTAAATAGAAGGGTATTAACTTAACCAAAGAATATTCTTTTAGAGTAATAAAAATATAAAATCTTCATGTTGTTAATCAGGAAATAATAAAAATATAGGATCATTCGAAAATTTTCTATTTATTTTTCGTCACATTTGACCCTCAACTAAATCTAATACCACTCACTTCTTGATTAAATTAACATAAGAACAAACCACTTTGGGAGTCTTTCATAAATAATAATATGCACGCCTTTGAATTCAAAAAATCATTAACATGTAAGGTGTCATATGTAATTTCCACATAGTACAAACAAGTTGAATTTCACTCCTATTTGTGGAAAAAGAAGCTTATTTTTCAACATATCTTCAAAAGATTGAGCCTCCGGATAAAATCTAAGTTTCACCTTGCAATTTTTTTCACAGTATATTTCGACTATAAATTCACTTAATTTTAATATTTTCAAACCAATCTATAATTAGATTTGGAACGATTCGTCCATAGGATGATCATGAGATTTTGAGGGGTAGTGATCTTGAAAGTTCAAGATCTAATGGCTTTAGAATGAAGTCAATTAGAGATTCTGATGGGATGGAAAGTTATGGTTAAAATAGTGGAGCAAGGTCGAAGTATGGTAAAATAGTAATTAACTAATGTTGTGGCAGCTGTTGGAGGGTGGTGAATCGTTGTAAAGTAGAAGTAGGGTAGTTACTAGAGGAAGGTGGGGGGCTAGGGTTTGGATGTTTGAAAAGGTTTTACGGTTGTGATCTACTCCTATGAAGATAAAAACGATCTAATTACTATGATAAAACAGTAAATGCAAGATAACTAAACTTAACTTAACTTAACTCAATATTCATTTAATGCTTTCATTCCATGATAACCAATTATGGTTGCACTCCACATATTTATAGAGGCTAATCCTAGACTGATTTTTATTAGGATTTGTGTTATTAGCTTATATTAAAGATAAATATGATTTAGCTAAATAAACTTTTTTATCTTTCTCAAAATGTTTTTTCGTTCTTCTAAAGATAGAGTCCTAATCTGGAGAAATCTTGAATACGAAAGTTGTAGATCAAGATGTCAATCTTTTTCAAGTGGTTCCATAATATTCGGATGACTTCTGACTATCTGTAGAATATTTTTCTAAAACTGCACAGAAGTTAATTGAACTGAACTTAGCTAATTAAATAAACTCTAATCTACTTAGACTCTAACTAAACTATAAAAGTAGAATAAATAAGATATCTAGACTCGATTCATTGAGCCCAATGTCCTTATGATGTGATTCGATTTGACTCGGATCACATATTCTTAAAAATGAAATAAACACCTTTTTTTATTTAATATAGTACAAATTTGGATGGCGATACATACCTACCGATTGAATGTTAGACTATAGATTATTTTAGAGGGAAAACTATTTATTATTATTAATAGAGGGGAAGAGTTGTGACTATTGTTTAAGCCCTTCGTTCATTTCGCTACCATTTGTTTAAACTTTGGACAATTATTTAAGTCTTTGGTCTATTTTTAAACTTCTAACTATTGTTTAAGCTATTCATCCATATCCCAATCTTTACTAGAATTGCCCTCCTCCAAGGTATCAAATAATAATCTTAGCACCTATTTGGACAACCACACAATGATACTATGCCATATGAATGGTTCTATAGTTTTAGATGACATGAAAAATGTAATTATACTACCATACTACCATAGCAGCAAGATCCACCTTCTTCATAGTAGTAAGAAGATTATTATTGAGCAATTTAAAGCTAATTTTTATGAACGCAAGGAAGGGCATTCCAATGAATATAATATATTGTTGAAGTACTTTTTTTCTTATAGGGATCATGAAATTTATGTTGACATCTTAATGGAAGGATTTCGTGTAATGTTTGAAGTGTATCTATTGTATACTAGAGCGATTAGTATGTTTGCAACGAAAATAAAATAAACATTACATTTTTATAATACTATATTAGCTTTTTGAATCCTTTAGTCCAGTAAAACAATCCACAAAAATAGTATATTGGGTTAAATGCATCTTATCCACCTGTTTATACACAAAATCACTTTATCTTTCTGTACTTCAAAAATCTCAAACCACTTCATATATTTATGACTAAAGTGAAACCATAAGTTTTTTCGTTTAACTTAGCTGAATAACGTCAAGATGGCCAAAATGTCCATATCGTGTTTGTTAGAGAAAACATGCAGATTCTAATATAATGCAGTATAATTATCAAAATAGTCATAGTATTCGGTTAAATTTAATAGAAAAACTAACAGTCTCACTTTAGTCATAAGTATAGGAACTGATTTGAGACTTTTTAAAATATAGGTGGTAAAATAATTTTAAATATAAATACAGAGGGGTAAAATATATTTAACCCAACTCTATTTCTACATAATCCCCTAATACGTGGAGGTTCCTATCCTTACTAAACACCATAATTCACAACTATATCGATATAATACATTAACATACAAACGGAATATGACATAGTTTGTTAAAATATTAGCATAATTCATGTAACATACTGACATAATCTATTAATATACAGACCTAATCAATTGATTCTACTAGGTTCTACCTCCATTTGTATTGGTGTATCAAATCTTTGTCTAGCATGGCACATGTTCCACATGATATTGAGGGATGACCACCATTTTACACCCTTTTAACTTTTCCTTTTATTATTATTAAGTTCTCTTAAACCTTTAAATAGATCAAATGTCTTCCTTTTACCACTATATCAACAAGGTAAACCTACGGTATAGTCGAGTGGTTGGGTTCTACCAACTTATGGTTGATGTATCACCGTATGAAATATAGTTATTAGAATTAGATCGAATGTTGACTTGGTTAAAGGTCAAGTTACTATTTTAACTACTAGGTCACATAGTTGAATTACTGGTTTCTTTATAATTATTTTAAATATAGAAATATTTCTTATAGTTCTAAATAATTCTAAAAACTAAAAAAATATATCTATGAAAGCAATAGAATTGTATTTCTTTCATTATTTAGCCATTTTTAACTAATATTTAGGTTTAAGTCCATCAACCCATAAAATTGGAATAAATTATATCTTTATTACACTTTTAATTTTAAAAAGATAATTATTTTAGTTTTAGGACTAAATTACCCTAAGGGTAAATAATAAAATAGTTGAATAATAAGGACAAAGTAATTTTTATAAAAAGAACAGCAACCAAATCAATTCATAGAAAATTGTTCAAATTGCAAAGCTCACTAATAAAACAACTAGTATTGGTTAGTTTTTATGAGGTGAATTATATTTAGGGATAATTCCCTTTTCACTCCTGAACTATCATCCATTTTCACATTGACCTCTAAACTTTTTTTTGGCACACACTAACCCCCTAAACTATCAGAAATACTTCACTTGACCCCTTCCGTTAGGGTTCCGTTACCCATTTCCGTCCAAAAGATGTCACGTGATAATCACCATCCAAAATAACCCTCATTCTCTCCCTCCATTGTTGCGGTCACAACCTAGCCCACCGTAGCCTCCATGGCGTTACCGTCGTCACCTCTTCCGCGTCCACGACGTTGACCACCGTCGCCTCCTCCGCAGCCTACCATCACCCTCCTCTTTGGTGTGCTCGAGCTCGGATCCACCGCAAGATCTACATCCCCATCAGAGCTGGATCTTGGATCAGCGCAGCTTTGGCAGCTACGCTATCGCCTTCAGCGACTATGGTCGATCAAGGCGAGACAAATCCGCCTCTTCTCCAAGCCCCACCTCCGTCACCGTCGCCGTCGCCCTCTTCTTCGAGCTCGGCATCACTATCACCGTCTTCTCCAAGCCCTTTCTCTCTCTCCAAATTCCTCCCCATCGCCATCGCCATCTTTTTTGAGCTCTCTCTCTCAAAATGCCTCACACCCTCTCTCAAGGCCTCGAAGGTTTACTTTCAAATCTTTGTTCACCAAAATTGGGTGCTCTGAGGCGACGGAGTTAACAAAGAAAAAGAACCCATTTGGGAAAATCCAGAGCAAAGACGAAGATGGTGGCGGGCAAAGGAGGTCATTTTCGAGTGCCTTCATGCATCATTCGGTGATGACTGCCTCAAATTCCGGGAGGTGAGGGCCTGTGCTGAGTCTGACGATGAAGGAGCGGTGGAGTTGGAAACCGAAGTGGGCTCAATGGGAGAGATACGTTGGCCGACATACACTTCACGTGGGCAGTCGATCATGCCGTCACCCTCGGCATCCCGCTCGAAGGAGGAAGGAGAAGGGAGAGCTCTTGAAGATAGCTCTAGAGAAGGCGAGAGAAAGAGGCCAACGGCGGCGCGTCATGTCCCTCGAGGTCCACTGACGACTTCGCCGTCAACAGTGATGTGGCCTCTTCTTTATCTTTCATGCAAGAGGCTAAATGCAGAGGCCAAGCCGGAACCACGCATTCCCTACTCAACCACGGCGATCGCCGCTCGTCGCCGGGCCTCTCGGGCCCCCCTTCTGTTCCCACCACTCAGCATCTGACGACGACATATCTAGACACTAGTGGGAAGAAGACCAAGGGATGCACCATTGCCGGCTTTGAGCTCTTTGAGGGGAGAGGACTAAAAATTTTTGGGAGAAAAGAGATTAGGGCAGAGGGCAATATAGGAATTTAAAAAAATATTAAAATATTTAATTTTAGCTCTGCCACGTAACTGTCCCACTAATTCTATTAACGACGTTAGGGGGTAAGGTATTTCTCATAGTTTAGGGGGTTAGTGTGTACCAAAAAAAAGTTTAGGGAGTCATTGTAAAAATCGATGATAGTTTAGGGGGTGAAAAAAAAAATTATCCCTTATATTTTTGGTTCAATAACAAAATTGAACCGATTTGATAGTTGGTTCATTAGTTCAAGGTTCGACCACTCCGTTTGCTCATATTTTGATCATTATGGTGTGAGTGTTGGGGTTGATATTTAATCAATTTTCTACTAAAACATTATATCTGTATGGTTTGGATCTGTTATTGTAGGTCGTGTTTTTTTATAGAGTTAAATCAATTGTCCAATTTATATATTATTCTAAAGAGCTAATATAACTGTCTAGCATATGATTAGATTATATGCTTATTATCTATTAACAAATATGTCATCTCTGTCCTAAACCTAATTCTGGGCTGAAAAAGTTGCAGGACAAGACACAATTGGAGCCCACTGATTTGCCAAGTTATGAATATTCTTGTGAAGTATAAGTCTAAATTTATATTTATAGTTCCATATTGAAACTTATTAATTTTAGAAGTTGTCTTCTTTTTTCTTTAGTACAAGGTAATAACTATATGATGCGAACCAGATCGGATCACATCAAACTCAATGGATTGAGTCTAATTATCTTATTTGGTTATTTGGTTTAGTTAGAGCCTTAGTAGGTTAGGATTTTATTTAATTAGTTAAATCCAGCTCTGCGCAATTTCAGAAAAATATTCGCAAAATATTCTACAGATGTCCGAATAATATCAAACAAGTTGGATAAGATCGCCAATCTCTAGATCTATAGAATACGACTTCTCCAGATTTAGAATCTATCTGCGACAAAACGAAGGGTTAATCTGAGAAGATAATGAAGACTGGTTTAATTCAATTTATTTTAGACTTTTTAATTTAATCTCTATAAATAGGGCCTTATGGCTTGTATTTTAGGCATGTTTGGAATGAAAAATTAATTGGCTTTTGCCCTGGCATCTCTCTCAACTAGGTCATCGGTCTCTACATCTTCCTCTTCCTCCTTTTCCAACCAGCGCCACCTCTTTCGTTGGCACGGTCTTGTCTAGCTTTTAATCTCCCTCTTCCATCGATCCCTCTAGTCCTATAGGGCAGGCCTACTTCTCCCTCTTCGTCTCCCTATCTTAACCATCTCTATCTCCTCGTATGATTTTTACCACAATTGTAGGTCAATCATAGCCTTCAACCATCTATCACATCCGCATCCGCAAACCACTATCATCATCATCGATTGCCGAGCCACCTCCATCAACTACTCGGCCTCCACTCTATCATCACCTCCATCCTATACTTAGGAATTCGTGCCTCCACCCACGGATCCCAAATCCCGTGCAGACTTGAATCTCAACTGCTACGGATCGGATCAAGTCGGTTCGTAATGCTATATTACTACAAAAAAGAGAGTACAACACCTCAAGAAATTTAGTTGGTTCCTAGGTCATCCTTATACAAGATCTAACCAAGGCCAGGAGGTATAGAATCTTTATAGACTGAAGAAAATAATTGAAAAGAGCCGAGGGCTACTAATTGATAACCAATTTGTAGAATAGTTAGCCTCCCTAAAATAGTAACTTAAATAAAAATTTGGCAAGGAAGTATATAACTCTTGAATGCCACATAAAATGTGTGAGAAATTTATATATAACACCCTGCTTTATAATGTAATTGTGTTTACGCCCTACATTTTCACTATTTACAAATCGAGCCCTATGATTTAGTAAATATGTGTAAAAAAACACCCAGTATTAGATTTGAACTAACACCATGAGAATATTCTATTAAATAAAGATATTTTATTTTTAAAATAACTGAAATACCCTTATTTCTAAAATAACTAAAATTTCCTTAGTATGATTTGGTTGAGGATATTTTCATAATTTTTTTAGTATAATTAACTTAACTTAAATATTTAATTAAGTTTAACTAATTGATCTAACGACAAAGTGTGTTTTGCACATATTCGCTAAATCATAGTGCTCGATTTGTAAATATTAAAAATATATGGTGTAAACCATAATTTTATTAAAATATAAGGTATTATATGAAAATTTCTCAAAATGTGTTGAATTCATTAGGAGGAGGGGGTCATCGAAAGGATTTGTATTAAAAAGTCAAAGTCGGCTTCAATGTGAACAACCTAAAAGGAGCAAGCTTTAATCTTGGTAAGAGCTATCTAAGAACCAAGCCTTCGGTGCACAATAGGTCCAGCACTGTTTTACTATGAGCTTCAGAGAAAAGGATTTTCCTTAGTGGTTACAAACCAAGAGACCCAATTCACACTATTTGTTTTGATTAGAAAGGCAGCATCAGAGTTTACTTGACCTGATCTTGAGTAGGTAGGACCTATCTAATTAGTTGCCATGGCAATGTCCCAAGGGCCAAAAATTTTAAGATTGGTTCGAAGTACTCTATAGTTAATGATATTATTTTGTGGAGCAATTGATTAGGTGGACTTCTTCTGTTGGAATATAGCATCATTCCGATATTTCCATAAATATCAAAACCTATTAGAGATCAAGCATCGCGTAAAGATAGCTGCCACATTGGATCCAACTCTTCCTTCATTTAGAGCTCAAGTCAAGCTCAAACCGAGCTCAAGTCGAGTTCACAAGGCTCGCAAAGCTGTGAGCTTTTTTGACGGCCCTAGTCCGGTCTATATATTTTCCTCTTTTTTCTTTTATTAAGGTTCTTTCTTCATATGATAGTGTCCTTATTGATTATCATCGGATGATCAAAAACAAATAATTCTATTTTACTGACAAAGTCTCCGACGTGCTTCCATACAACATTGAACACAAAAAGTATGCAAAAGAAAATAGGGCAATGAACAAACACATGGTCACAATTTTGACTTCAATTTTATGTGCATTAAAATTATAAATAGTTAGGTCAACATGACATATCCAATTAGACCTCCAATTTATTTATTCTATCAGTGTTCTATGGAGTGATAATATTGGATTTGCAAATTGTGCGTATACTAGATTAATGATGTAACTTGAAAGATATACAAGTTCAATGACATCATAACAATAAAAAACTAAAGTGAATTAGAATTGGGATCATGAATGCTTAGTGGCAAAGTGTGACCTACCACCACAGAAATGGAGCAATTTTTTTATAGGCATAAATGCTTCAAACGAATTTAAATTTAACAAACGAGTTGATCCAATATGATGAGTTATCTTTGTATTTGGTCATTCAATACATTTAATGTTAAACGGATCGAGTTATGTCGACTTGTTTATGAGCCGGTAAGAATAATCCATTTTATGACTTAAATAATTTGTATAAATCTAAATAACACCTTGCAATATAATTTATTTAATAAATAATTTGCGTTCGTGTTCGTTTTCGTATTGACTTAATATTGATCCAACCCACCTCAATTGGACTTGAACTCGACCCAATTTGAATCCAATCTTACTTACTCGCCACCCTACTACTATGCATCGTGTGGTCGTAGTGTTAGAGACATTATAATATTAATTCATTACTTAAATAGTTATCTAATATAATATCAAAGTCGAGTTTTATTTTTTTTTTATCTATTTTAGTACAATATGGATAGCTGTATGTTCTCTTAGCAATCAATTATCTACGTAGGGACAATATCTGAGGAGTCACACAAAAGAGATGATATATATACATTCTCAATCATATCTAACAACTTGAGCTTTTAGAGATCAATGGGCTATCTATACATGGAGCTAGAGCTTCATAAATCACCTATCAAATAATACATTTGACTTCAATCTCGAGTACAAAGATACTCTTAAAAGAGCTTAACTTGTTAGGTAACATACTAATAGTTTATGCCTTTTAAGACGTGGGCTCATATACAACGTGGGATCACTCTATATTACGCAAGATCCAAAGATTATAATAGACTCGGCCAGTAATAAAACTTCATACACTCAAACTATGACACCACATACGTGATGCTTATGTGAGTTTGATGTCAATTTTAACTTCTACTTTCCAAGAAAATATATATTTTTTTGTTGAATAATTTAAGGACAAGAACAAGTTGGCCACCAAAAGAAACCCACCAGACATAGAAAGTTAGAAACATGGCACCCAAAATACAAAAGATTTGGACTCTCTAAATTGACAAGGAATCAAGAATTGACCAAGTAAAACAATAGTAGGTATTAAATAGTTGGGAATCCAAGTTGAGTGTTGGCCTTTTAATACTTATGACTTCATCCTGTTTCTTTTAAAGAGAGTGGAGAAGAGAAGAAGCAATTGGAAGGGAAGTCAAAGGGTAAAAGTTTCTTGTGGTTAGCCAAGTGGGTGCCTCAAATGGATCTTGATCTTAAGATGTGAAAGGAGGGCACTAATTTTCCTTCTGTTGAAATTATGAAGTTATCTACATCTATTTTCATAATAATAAATGCAAAGAAAAATAAGGGTGTTTTTAATCAATTTTCTAAAGTATAATTGTGTGCTTTATCAACAGAGAAAATTATAAATAATATCTTATATTTTGACGTTATGAAATTGAGCTCATACCTTATTGAAAGATATTAAGCCGGACCGCATAATTATGGATCAAAACATTAATTTCATACACATTTTCTACGAGATTAACAAAACAGCAGACTTCGTAGCAAACTTCGCACGAAATTTAAATATATATCACTGAGTTCATCTCTAATATACCGTAGGAATTCAATGCTTTCTCAGCTTCCTTTAATAGAAGAAAAGAGAGATTAGGCCAAAACTTAAGGTTAAATTTAATGTAAGAGATATTTGATAAGATATAATAGAAAGTAAAATATTTTCATTCATTTCAAATGATATTTTTATATGTTATAATGTAACATTTCAGATTAAATAATAATAGTTTTGGATTCGTTGATCTCGTGAGATTTGGTATTTAAATACAATTTAAGTGTTCTAATGCTTGATTTGGTTACATTCTACATTAAATAAATATTCCAGTTTATTTTCAAGCTATTATATTAGTGAGAGATGTGGATCAACTGTTTGATAGAAACCAAACACATAAAAACAATCAAACCCTCATCAACTCCCTGCTTTTTGAGCCTAATTAATGGTGAATAGTTGATATACAAAAGAATGATGTCTACTTCCTCATAAAGTTGGTCCATAACACATTTCACCTTAATATATATATATATATATATATATATATATATATATATATATATGTATATATATATATATACTCCACTAGGTAAAAATAAAAAGAAATTTTCAAATAACATCTTATATTGTTATTAGTTATTTATTAACATTGTTTTTGAGAATTTTGTAATCCGACATTTTTTTAATAATTTTTGCAACATTATGAGTTAATTAAACTTAGTCATTTTCAGATGAAAGGGTATCAACCAAAAAAAACTATTATGTTAGAATACTAAAGATAATTTATTTTTTTATAAGAATTGATAATTTTAAAATACATAAATTACCCTTTGGTGGGGTA
Organism: Typha latifolia; assembly: GCF_019914945.1. Taxonomy (NCBI): domain Eukaryota; kingdom Viridiplantae; phylum Streptophyta; class Magnoliopsida; order Poales; family Typhaceae; genus Typha; species Typha latifolia. Next base: position 1,944,874 of record NC_133100.1, read on the forward strand.
GATAGGGTGATTAGATTAAAAAAAAAAGGTTTTTTATTTAGTGGAATAAGCTAGGTAAGATAGCACTAGTTATTCAAAATAATATTAGAATGTTATATGAAAATTGTAAGAGAAAAATGAGGGCCTCCTTGTAAAATCTTCAAGGAATACAGATATTAATAAATATAATTGATAAAAAAATGTAGGGTATTAATTTAAAGAAAATTCTGGAAAAAATCTACTTGAATTTTGCATGACTTAATATTCCATTAGGTTTTATGAAAAGCTCTCTTCTATAGTAGAATTTCTATAAAATGAACTCTCTTCTATAGTATGAAAACTATGAGAGGGAATTTTGGATAATTCCAACATAATATTCTACCTTTAATTTTTCTTTTTTATTATAATTTTTTAGAATAAAATCTAAAATGTAAAGCTCGTCAAGTCCATCAACATAATAAGGCCATAATAGATCCAAATTATGTGCATATAATAGTTTATAAAAAAATCTACTAAATATTAACTCTAATATATTTCTTTCTGTAACATAGTTAATAGTACTTAACCATTGAGTTACAGTAGTGACTTATAAGCTGATATGATAATAGATAAACGTCATTGAATTTTTAAATTTTTTTTTAAAAATTACCCCTCAATAACTACTATATTTGGAAGAAATATTATATTTTTCTTAAATCTCCCTTTAATGTACAACTTTTTAATAGTCATGGGCTCCAATTAATGGGAGAGACTTATGTGTGAGATGTGCCTACATCACGATTACATGGATGTGGCATCAGCATCCATCGTCCAATGGAAGTTATAGGACCAAGATCTAAATAAATCTTCTAATGCCCTATTTGTTCCACTATATATATATTGCCCATAGAGAGGAAGGAAAGGTAAAAGGAATGAGATAAGTGGGGAAAAAATTAACCGGAAATTTTATCAAAAAAAATAAAATAAAATATTTAAAAATATCACAGTTAAAATTACTTATAGATGCAAAATAATGTTAATACTCTTGAATAATTTTTTTAAATAAAAATAAAAATAAAAGAATACTTAGATCCTAACGTCTAATGAGTAGTAGTTTAGATATTTTAATTTTTGTTTTTAAAAGTAATGAAGTATTCTTTATTCTACCGATTTAGGAAAACTTTAACCGTTTGAATAATAAATATTTATATGGTAGAGTATGAGCGGTAATAAAGATAAAGTATATGGTGTTTTTGGTAATTTCTCAAACCCATACGTCTATACTAGATCATGATGATGGGATTGAGGAAGAGTTGCTCCTCCTGCTCTCTATATATATATTCTGACCTGCAATTTAGATGCTTATCAATCAAGCGAGTCATCATAGCTTGGTCTTCTTCTCTCTTTTAACCACCCAAGAACAAATACTACAACCAATCTCTTCCTCATGTCTAGCACAGTCGATGGTCATGGGATCCAAAGCTTTGAGAAGCCTAGATATGTGATCAAGAGAGTTCTTGCCAAGCCCCAGCACGAGGGTGATGGAGCCATTGTCAGGAGAAGCATTGGAGGGTACCATTTTTGTGGTTTCATTCATTTTCATGGTTTTGACTGGTTGATCTGAAATGGGTTTGTTTTGGATTTGATCTTTTCAGGTCAGAATTGAGAAATTTGGATCCTTTCCTCATGCTGGATGAGTTCTCAGGTGTGTTTGAATGTGGGTAATTTAGATCCTCTCCTCCTTTTGCCTTATAATTCTTTGCTCATTGCAGTCTCTGCTCCTGCTGGGTTCCCTGATCATCCTCACAGAGGTTTGTTTTCACGAACATTGCCATCTCCTTTTGTTCTCCAATCCTTATTCTCATGATCTTGCTCCATTTGCAGGCTTTGAGACTGTTACATATATGCTAGAGGTAATAAATTTGTCCCTGGAACTAAATCAGAGTTCATCTTAAAAGGAATTTAAAAAGACTGAGATTTAATTGCTTTTGATTGAATCCAGGGATCATTTACTCATCAAGATTTCGCAGGGCACAAAGGAACGATTCACGCAGGCGATTTGCAGGTGTCTTCCAGATTAATATTAATCTTTCTCCCAATTTTAAATTTATTATATGTCATCTTAATCTATTTCTTGATCAGTGGATGACTGCTGGTAGAGGAATTATTCACTCAGAAATGCCTGCAGCTGAGGGAGTTCAGAAAGGTCTGCAGCTCTGGATAAATCTCTCCTCCAAAGACAAGATGTAGCAACCAAACCTTGGACTTAACGTTACTTCACTTTTGATGTCATATATACAAGTTTGCTAATTATTCTTGGGCGTTGCATAGGATCGAGCCGCGGTATCAGGAGCTACAAAGCAAGGACGTAAGCAGGGTCGACAAGGATGGAGTCGACGTCCATGTCATCGCAGGAGAAGCCTTCGGCGTCCGCTCTCCGGTCTACACCCGAACTCCGACAATGTATCTGGATTTCACATTGAGACCGGGAACTCAACTGCACCAGAAGATGCCCGAGTCTTGGAACGCCTTCGTCTATGTCATTGAAGGGGAAGGCATCTTTGGTGACTCAATTGCATCTCCGGTATCGAGCCACTATGCGATCGTGCTCAGCTCCGGCGACGGTCTCAGCGTGTGGAACCGGTCGTCGGAGTTACTAAGGTTTGTTCTTGTTGGTGGGCAGCCATTGAATGAGCCCATTGTGCAGTATGGACCATTTGTTATGAATACACAAGCTGAGATTGAGCAGACTATTGAAGATTACCACTACTGCAGGAATGGCTTTGAGAATGCCAGGCACTGGCAGTCTCAGGCATAGTAGCAGTGAAGTGGGCCAAAGAGTTAAAAGAGGTTTTGTCCCATAGAGAGTGAAAGTTGTCATCATCTATCAAATAATTGAAATGATATATTCTTTCTTCATGATTGTGACCCATTACTACTGTTACTATTACCTTAAACATTACTATCTGTTCCTATTTTGTGAGATGTTGTTGGAGTCAATTTATAAAGCCTTAAGCTCTCTGGGAAGCAATAGATTCCTGGAGCCTGAAGAAGTTAATGAAATGGTAAATAGTCTGTTGCATCGCATCACGTCGTAGTTCGCTTCTCCTGCCATCAAAATCTTCCATTATGACACTTGAGAGGATCCAAGTAAAATTTTTCTAATCAAAGATGAAAGAGATATGAATCATGACATACTAGCTAGCAGCATCTGGGTGATGTTTACCTTAGAAAGAGACAAGGAGTCTGAAATCTGTCCAATTACTTAAATCAATCAATCACTGCAAGTTATGCTGTTCTTTTGATGAGGACATTCAGAATTTCATTTTACAAATGCCATAAGAAAATTGCAGTTTAGCTTGCGATTAAGCACTGTGTGAGAGGCATACACCAGTTTGTTTAATCCTTAATCAACTCCAGGTGACAATAATCCTTTGAAAAAAAAAGATGTCATGATTCTTTGACAAATTAATCTTTGGGAGCAAATTTATTAACTTGAAATTCTGCTATCCTCCGCTCAAGAGATAGCCATTCTTTTCATTCAATTTTATGTTCATGCACACAAATTCTCGATTACCATCTCATGGTAGCCATGACAAGTATGTCGAGGAGTATTGTTACAGATTTAAACAGTTAGTAATCAAAGAAACCAACTAAGAAAATGTTTCTCTAATTTGTTGGAACTCTTTAAGTTCACAATATTTCATCAATGATGCATAGTAGTAGCTTTCTTATGATATATATAATTATAAAATTGAGCGAGAAAAATTAGAAGCACAAAAACTGTTATCAGAAAAATAGTAAAATATAGTTGTTCATCTTTCGGTACAAATTTGCTATATGCAATTATTTATTAGCCAAGAGACATAACAGTGGAAAATACCTAAACGAGAAAAACGAAACAGAGATTACCAAACCAATATAATGACACAATAGTAAAACTATTCATAATTTCGAGAAGAAATGGCTCTTTAAAGTTTCAACACTAAAGAGTACATTTAGTTGAGTAATAGTGTACAGATAATTATAGTTTCATATCAGTATTTGACTGGAAGGTACAGAGGAATAAGGCAGAATAATATTTGGGCAGATGAGTGATATCTGACAGCAGAAAATTTGGGAATTATTTTCAATACTCTTGCAAGTTTTCAGAACAACTGTATATGCCTGTAGATAGGATGAGTTGAAAATTATTGTTTCACTTGCTCATATTTTGTCAATGCTATTTCTTTTATATAATAGGTGTATTATTATCAAAATATTTTTGATAGTTTTCATACTTATTAGGGCACTTTGGGAATAGCTTATATTTACCTATTAACTTATTTAGTTATGAGACAAAGTTAGTATGAGCACAGGTCATTTTCTTCTTCACACTGATAGTAATCTTAGAGAGTAAGAGCATAGAAGAGGATTTATCTTGCAGTTTTGTTTGGGTGACCCTTTTATTCTACCTCTTTGCTCTCTTGTGAGCTCGTCTTATAACTTAATTGTTATTTTTTGAGGTAAATATTAGGATCTATATATGTTAAACTCATTTGAATGGTTTGTTATGAAGTTGTTTTATCTATTTTTGCTTCTATCTATGGTTGTACTATTTTATGCATGTAGAAGACTTTAAGTTTCTATACTTAGAGGAAATGAATGTGCTCGAATTTAAGGATACTAATTTTTCTTCATTGTATCAGAGTTATAAGGGTTATTATAGTGACTTTGAAAATCCTATGTCCTTAAGAAGCTAGAAGGAGATATTTTAAGTTTTGTACACAAGTTGTTTATCAAATTGTTTCTATAATGGATCCAATGGGAAGCTTCAATCATCTTGGAATAGAAAGACTATCAATTTGAATTCACTCATAAAGACATCTTCAAAGTTAAGAGTTAGGGAAGACTATTTAAAGGAGTGACACATAAATGTTGAATGAGCAACATGAAATGAAAAAGAAAGAAAATGATGGCTTGCTAGAAATGGTGATGATATATATATATATATATATATATATATTAAAAACAATTATATGTAGAGATATGTTTGTTATATCCAAGGAGGCCAAAACACCTAAATATGTTTGGGACCTATTTGAGAAACTATTGGCAAAGAAAACTAAAGCCTGATTGTAATTAATAGAGAATGAGTTGTCAAAGGATAATACCTTTTGATGGTGAAGAACCTATGTGGGGAGATCTTTAATTTGGATTCAGATGAACCAATTAGCGAAGCAAAGATAAAGGGATACCTTATTTAGGAGACTTAAAAAAGAGTATTATCCCTTCATCTTATCAATACAAGGTTGGGCTAGATGACCAAATATAGTGAAATTTGAAAATTTGCTTAATAATTAAAAAAAGAATTGGTGAAACAAATGATGGAGTGTTGATCTCCGATAGAGATGATAAAGAAGGGTTTTGTTCACTAATCGTAAGCAGGGCGATCCAAGTAGAGACAATACAAATCTAAGAGCGTGCACATAAAAATAAAAACTCCAAGCTATTTAAATAGAGATTCAAAGAGAAATAATGTGAAATGCTACCGATATGACAAGATCTGACATATCAAAAGATATTGTAGGGTTAAGTTCAAATATATAATTGTTAGCTCTAGGAAACCTCAAAGAGAGCAATGTCAGTCTAATGTCATGGACATGAGTAATGATCTTATTTGATATTAGGTGATGCTTTGGAGGTGGCTTTAAATATGTTAAAGCATTGTCAATTGTTAAATATCATAATGATTGGATAGTTTACTCAACGTGCTTTTATTTTAGATCAATGACCAATTCAAGTTCAATGAGTTTATGCACCGTAAAGGAAACAATGCTATTGTCACGACGGATATGCGATTCATCTAATGGTGAATAAAGGTGTTGTGAAGATGGATGAAGTCATTTTGAAGAGCGTCTTCCATGTTATTGATACGATTAAAATCTTATTTTTATTTCTCAAATAGCAGATTATGATAATTATATTTTATTTAAGCCTCATGATGTGAAAATTATGCAGGACATTTGAAATTTTGATGCAAATATCATTCATTGTGGAAAATGGTGAAATAAATTTATATTTTTTTAGTCGAGACTTTATATGTTAGGGGACCTAAAAGAATGATAATGATAATATATTACATGCAAGATTAGTACATATGAGGTTTGATAAAATAAAACACACGATTCTCAAAGAAGTTAGTGCATGCATGACATACCTTACATCAATGATGTTAAAGTTATTAATGCATTACAATGATATCAACTTGGAAAGTTATATCAACTACCATTTAAAGACTCAAGCTTAAGATGCAAAAAGTTGTTTTTATCTTATTCACATATACATCTTGGTATCAAACAGTGCACTAAGTTACTCTGAATTTAAATATATATTTTTATGTGTCGATGACTATTCATAATTTTCTTGATTGTTATTCTTAAAGAGAAGTCAAAAGTCTTTCCCATATTAATCTTTTTCAAATTAATGTTGGAAGACAAGTATAGAAGAATAATAACATACTGTTAAGCACTTGTGGTATGAAATATCTATTTGAGCTGTATTATATAGTGAAGTCTTCTCTTGCATATTTTGAAATTTTTGGTTATATTTGTTATGTGCATGTACCAAATGCAAATTAGATCAAGTTTGATATTATAGCGGTTATGATCCAGAAAAGGAGTAGAAATGTATAGATCTTAATACTCATAAATATATGGTACTATGATTGGTTGGTTGTTTTACCAAATGAAGATCTATCAAGCCATATTTAAGTGGGTGTAGAGTAGTCATCCTATATACAATTATCTTTCGATGTATTTAACTCATTAACTTATTTTATAATAAGAGAGATCGATAGTAAAATTCGGAAGCTAGGTTCCTTGGTGAAGAGCTCAAGTCAAACACAAGTTATCGATGAACAATTCAATAAGGAGAATTTAGATACAAATTTGGTGAATATTATTTCATTCTTATTTGTGGGTCATATTAATGCATATGAGACTTTATGTTATAACGATGTAAAATGGGTTATATGAGAGGTAGTTATGAAAAGTAAGAGATTGGTGAGCTTAATAAGAAACAATTTGATGCCTAGGCTAAAGGATATAGAACTAGCTTATGCAAGTGGGTGTAGATTAATAGAAGATTGATGAATTTAGGAATATATATATATATATATATATATATATATCACATAATAATATAGTTTAGAGTAGATTACAAATAGACTTTTAGTTTAGTAGCAAAAATGACATCGATTTAGATTATCATCTTATTGAATGCTAGCTTGCGATGTACAATGTGACAACTTAATGTCAAGAGTGCTTTCTTATACGGTGAGATTGACTCAAAAATTTATATGAATCAATCTCTAAGCTTTATTGAATGACTTCTCCAAATCATATATATAAATTGAATGTGAGACTATCTACAGGCTCAAACGTACACCTAGAATTTGCTATGGTAAAATTGTTCAACATTTTAAATTTTTTATATTTTAAAATTTGATCTAAGTATATATGTGAAGAATTATAATAGTATATATGTCATCATTTCAGTTTATCTGAATGACATGATTATTACCATAATAATGAATAATGAGATTATTACTAAGCTTCTGATAAGCTTAATATCTAGTTTGAAACAAAGAATTTATGAAAAATTATTTTCTTATGTTGGAGATGGAGAAAAGTGTCGAAAATATTTTCATTTCTCATATATACTATGCATCAAAGCTTGGGCCGTCCCCCTTTTTCAAATTATACATTGTTACTTTTCTAATTTAATTAGATAATTACCTTTTTCTTAAAAAAGAAAAAAAGAAAAGAAAAACGGCACGACCGAGGTGAGGTCGAACATGATTTGGCCTCATCCTGATCTCAATATGTTTGGATTTAGTCAAGATATGGTTTATATTTTCCCAGTCTAAGATCTGAAATCTGAGCATAAGCCATAGTACGATTTTTTTAATATTTTTTTCCTCTCCTCCTCCCTCACCCTCTTACCATCGGGTGAGAATAGCGGTGGCCGGTGGGTCGACGGAGTGGAGGTAACGACGGCGAGCAACATAAAAAGTGAGGTGACCTGAAAACTGTATTAAAAATCTAAAATCCTAACACTTCAATTGGTCGTATCGACTCGACCTGGTAGGTTTCCAAACCAAGGCTCCGCCCCGAACCCAGCCCTGATCCGGGGGCTTCCAGTTTCGGCATGGCCCTGCCCACGGGCAATCTTCTTCTTAAATGTGAAATGAACGCCTCATTGTTCACAATTACCTCCATTCGGCTAAGCCGTTGACTACTCACCTCACCATTCCATACAGTAGTGGCCCCCTTCCCCTTCCTCTCCTCCCCTCCCTTCCCGTGCACTAGTTAAACCCTTACCCTAGCGCCACCGCCACCGCCAATGTCGACAGCAGCGGCGGCGGCGGTCGAGGGCCTCTGGGCTCTCGCCGAAGAATCGGAGCTCCGGCACGACTACGGCGGCGCCGCCCGCTGCCTCGAGGCCGTCCTGCAATCGGGTCTCTCCCTCCTCCCCCTCGCTGAGATCCGCACCCGCCTCCGCCTCTCCCGTATCCTCCTCTCCTCCTCCCACAACCTCCACCACGCCAAGGCGCACCTCGAGCGCGCCCTCCTCCTACTCTCCCCTCTCCCGTCCTCTCTCGACCTCAAGCTCCTCGCTCACTCCCTTCTCTCCCACTGCTACCACCTCGTCGGCGCCATCCCTCCCCAAAAGCACATCCTCCTCCGAGCCCTCCATCTCCTTAACAACTCCAATTCCTCTCTCCCCTCCTCCTCCGTCCTCCTCTGGTCATGCAACTTCCATTCCCAGCTCGCCTCGGCGCTCGCGATCGAGGCCGACTACCCCGGGGCCCTCTCCTCCCTCTCCTCCGGCTCCGCCGCCGCCGCTGAGCTCTACCGCCCTGAGCTCCAGCTGTTTTTTGCAGCGTCTGCTCTCCATGTCCACCTCCTACATTGGGAGGACTCCGTCGCTGTCGAATCCGCCGTTCAGAGTTGCGTTGAGCTCTGGGAGGCCGTTCCGTTTGACCAGGTTTTACATTTTTGCCGCTTTGGCCAATACCCATTTCGTACTTTTTTGTCTTGTTGATTCAATTGATCGGATTGGTAATGCCGCAGAGACAGCATTGCGTCGGATTGTTTTTTTACACCGAATTGCTTCAGACATTCTATTTGTTGAGGATTTGTGACTATAAAAGCGCGTCTCAGCATGCTGAGAGGCTGGATGCAGCAATGAAAGGCGAGATACAGAAGGCTCGCCAGTTGAAAGACCTGAGCTCTGAGCTGGATGCAGTGGAGCAGAGCCTAAGAAAGCCTAGTCTGCAGCAAAGGGAGTGGTTTGCTTTGGTCGAGAAGCAGCAGCAGCTGCGGGGACAATTGAATGCTGCTACTGGGTTGGATGCAAATGGCGATAGGTGGGATTTTGGAGATAAATTGCTATTGGCGCCTCCGCCAGTTGATGGTGAATGGCTTCCAAGGAATGCTGTATATGCTCTGGTGGATCTCATGGTCGTCATGGTGGGGCGCCCAAAAGGGATATTTAAGGAGTGTGGAAAACGGATACAATCTGGGTTGGAATTGATCCATGGTATGCACATATTTGGTCTGTCAAACTGTAGCCCTACTATATCTTTGCCATGCTTGACAGGAAAGACTTAGTTTGGTTAAAAGATCCTTCTTAGATTTTCGTAATGTCTTGCACTAATTTGTGCATATGGAATGTAATGGACCTTCAGTCTTTCTTGCCTCCATTTTGCATACATGGTTATAAACTCACTATGCATGTTGAAAGCTTCCTAGGGTTCATAAATTGGAAAGGCACACTTTTTTAAGTGAAAAAAGTTGGAATTCGGTTGTGACTATTTAAGCTGAACTCTTACAAGTTGATTCTTACATTGTGTGCAGAGGAACTAGTGAAATTGGGTATCGTTGATGGCGTAACCGGTAAGGATTCTTGATTGTTTATATCATCTAATATATTTGTTTTTGACTTGTAATAGCTGGAAACTCAGTTAATTGATTGCCTTCATACTGCTGAATTGACTTTTATGTATGATGGGCTTCTTTAGTTTTAACTGCAAAGGCTTGCACTAGGCATTTCTAAACAAGCTCACATTGTTCTTGTAATTTTGTTTTTACCATTCTCTACAACTAGATCGAGTAGACGAGAGCATATTTATAACCATTCTCTATAGCTAGATTGAATAGATGAGAGCATGTCTATAACCAAATTTTTGTAATTTTGTTTTTACCATTCTAATATTTATGTTAGAATATAAAAATATAAAAATTGCTATTTTCTAACTGCCTAAGCTTTTAGAATAATTAGTGAGTTAACATAGTTTCATAATAAAGATCTTGATTTTAAATCTTGCTAGATCCATATGTTATTTAAAAAATATAAACTATCCATTTAAGTCTACTTCTTAGGGAGTATTTGAATATAAAAAGATAAAAATTACCATTCTCTAACAACTTAGCTTGTAGAGTAACTGTTGTGTTAACAGTCTTATTGGATGTTGTTACATTTGTAGAGAGCGCATAAGACAATGATACATATTTAATTTTGATAATTATTTTTCTCCCAGAAGTACAAAGAGAGCTAACATTCGAGATTATCGCCTAAGTTGATTTAGAATACATAATGTGCTCGTCGTGTCTAGCAGCATCCCACATAGGCATATACTCTTCTGATTATGTCTGAGACTCAGAGGGGTTGTCACTTGTTATATGATAGGTTATATGGTCTCATAGGATTGTTATCCACTGTGTTAACATTAGCAGTTTGGTGTCTTTTATGTTTTCTGCTAAAACACTTACCTTTTGTTGTCAAGTTGAAAGATTGATTATTGGAGCCTTATATTTACATGAAATAGAAGTGAGAAATATAACTTCCAATAAAATCAGAATGCTAATTGTTAGAATAAAAAGAAAACCTCTATGTTTTCAAAATATTATGTCTAAGAGAAAAGGTTTAATATAGATTCTAATCTACTTACCATTGACCAGTATGATGGAGTTATTGAAAAGCAAACTCGCAGTTGAGATAATGAATGCATTGCTGAATGCTGATTATTGCAAAAAATATTGTGCTTGTGCATAGAATACCACCATGGAGATCCTTCATCTCTCAGGATCTGTTACCCTGTGATTTGATATATATGGTTGAAAAATTATGGTTCAAACTGGACCATTTTGTTATTGACTTAGTTCTTTTCTATGGATTCACAAAGTTGCATTGATGGCCAATAGGAGCCTTTTCCTGAGATATGAGGCTAGCAAATTTAAACCTCTATATGGTTCCTTTGTCCATTTATGGTGAAGTTGGCCATGTTTGAACATGCTCCTCGGAAGCATGAGAAGGATGCATTTGTGCTTTATTCAAAATCATTGCTTCTTGTCAGGCAGATCATAATTATTTTCCTTGATAAGTTGACACATCCTGTGCAGAGGTGGATTTGCAACATTCAACCATCTGGATTGCTGGGCTGTATTTGATGCTTCTAATGCAATTTCTGGAAAACAAAGTCGCCGTAGAACTTACACGATCTGAATTTGTTGAAGCTCAAGAGGTAATTAAGATTAAAGCCTGAAATATTGGTGACTCAACAACTAGGAAACATGGATACTTTGATAGTCTTTCCGTACCTAATTGGATACCACATTGGATACGATATTTGTCGGATACTTCTGGATATGTATCAGATACTTTGAAGTATCCGAATTTTTAAAAATAAAAAGTTAAGATTGGATACTTCTTAGATACTTCTTGGATACTTCCAAGATTCCTTTCAATAGAAACTAAATTGAAGGAGATTATCATCTTTCATTTCTTATCGGGTCTTTGTGAGAAGATTGAGTTTGTTTATTTATTTGATCTATATTAAGAAAGCATGTTACAATGGCCAACTTCTTTTATTTTGTAGATTGAATTGCTTTTTTTTTCTTTCTTAAATCTTAGTTAATAATATACTACATAATACTAGTTCTTTGTTACGAATGGTAGTTCGTTTAATAAATTAATTGAAGGTCTCTTTATATATAAACTATCATACACAAAAATAATATATAATTCCTCTCTTGGGAAAATGAATGTACAAAACTTCACTAATTCATATATATATATATATATATATATATATATATATATATATGAGCTATGTATCTTAGGCGTATCGTATCCTTATTTTTTAAGATTTGCTGTATCGGCATTTCTGTATCCCATATCCTTTCATCATAGCTCAACGGTATTCATTTTTTTACTGTTACATGGAACAAAAAATTTTGATCTCAGGGCCTGAAAGTGTTGTATTTATGGCTGAAACTTGCTGTGTTATTGTAGTACACATGGCCAAGTCTGAATTATCAGAATCTAGAGTAGGATTACGTTATTAGCATAAGGAGATAACATTTTTTTGGGCCTAGCTATTCTGTAATTATTGTATGTGTTTCTAAATAATGCTTTTAATTTTTCAAGTTTGCAGTCTGTTTTATAGACTTTATTTTTCCCCCATGGAATAGGAGTCTATTTTCAGATAAATGCATTTGGCACTTGGGACTCTCTGATCGGTTCTAATATTCCAATGGTGTTGGTATTTGGATGAATAATAAAATTCAAGCAACATAGATCATAACTAACTATGTTGGAAGTTCACGAACACTTTGATATTCATTCTCATCCCCTTCTATATGGAAACATAATCTATTATAATCCTAGATAACTCAAGAGTTGTGTTTTTTGCTTCATTGTTTTCAGGCTGTGGCACAGATGAAAAATTGGTTTGTTCGTTTTCCAACAATCTTGCAAGGGTGTGAAAGCACAATTGAGATGCTTAGAGGGCAGTATGCTCATTCCGTTGGCGGCTTCCATGAAGCTGCTTTCCATTTCATTGAAGCTTCAAAGGTTTGTCTTTTCTTTTTTGGTTTCTTGATTCGTATGGAAGTTTTGTTAGCTAGATCATTGAACCAAGTAATATACTCACTTTTCTTACTATGTTGTGTTTGTAATTTCAGCTGACTGAAAGTAAATCTATGCAATCCATGTGCCATGTTTATGCAGCTGTCTCCTATATATGCATGGGGGATGCAGAATCATCTTCCCAGGTGAAATGCAGTTCTTAAAAGCTTTAGTTTCTTACTTCTCATTCCAGTACCTCTGTACTTCTTTCATTTTATTTTATGTCCAGCTAATTAGTTTTTAATCCTGAATTTTCTCCTTATTCTCTGTTAACAGGCTCTAGATTTGGTTGGACCAGTTTTCAGGATCATGGATTCTTTTGTTGGAGTGCGAGAGAAGACATGCATCGTTTTTGTATATGGACTTTTGCTAATGAGGCAACATAATCTACAAGAAGCACGGTAAGCATTAGTATATCTAGGTGTAGTTTCATTGAAGTTCATCTTTTCCATACAGAAGGTCAATTATTTTATATTTCTATGCTCCACCGCCTTCTAAATTAGTCTTCAAAAGTTGGCCGTAGATTCAACAACTTAATTATTTTTTCGTAGATGACTTTATTTGTTGTTCTATCTTGGCAGTATTTCACCCTTATTCTTAGTGATAGATCTGACACATTTGATACTTATTACTCAAGGAAACTTGATTTCTTTGTTACGAACTAGATTTGAATCGATCCGGACGTAAGAAAATTATGAAAATTTAGGAAATTTAGGTGGTGGTAACCTCGTGAGTTTGGATTCTAGTTGCTCTAGTTGCACCTAAATTGGAGGTATATATGAAAAGATATAAATAAAATAGTGGAGGGATGTCAAAATAGGGTAAAACGGTAAATATTTAACATTATGACAGTTGTCAGAGGGTGACGGACGACTAAGGGTGGTGGTGGACAGCTGTATAGTAAAGATGGCTATTGGAGGAAGGTGGTGGTTAAGGTTTGAATGCTTGGAAAGTTTCTATGGTTATGATCTACTTTTATGAAAATAAAGACGATTTAATGACTACAATAAAAACGATAAATATGATAATAAGAAAATAACTAAACTTAATTAATTCTCAATGTTTTGATACTTAGATTAATAAACAAAAAAACCCAACCTCTTATTATATAGAGGTTGGATACAATGAGTCATGGATGGCCGTGCCGGCGGCATATTGGCACATGGCACGAGGGGTGCCGCATGGCACCCCTCCTAATAGTTTTGTCGCTTGCCATCGAGCTACTCGTTGTCGATCACCGTTGCCCGAGCGCGTCGGGCGCCCTAACCAGAGAGAGAGAGAGAGAGAGAGAGAGAGAGAGAGAGAGAATACGGCGAAGGCGATCGGCAACGGCGAAGGTGAAGGTGAGTATCCCTTTTTTTTTCCTCTCCTCTTACGACACCGCCAGCAAGTGCCGCGGCACGTGCCATGCTGTGCCGGTCGGTGATCGGCATGGTCCGTGCCTATGGCATGGCCATTCTTACTCGGATTTAGCTCTAAAATCTTATACTACTCAAACTAGGATTTACTTTAAATTAACCCTAAAGACTTATACGACTCGAATTAGGACTGCCTTAGAGGCTTATATGATTTTATTGGATTTGCCTTAAAGGCTTACATAAGCATGAATCAATTAAAAGATAAATAGAGTCAACTCGACTTAACCCACGTGGTCGGATTTTAACAATCTACTATGCTTTCGACATTTTATTCTCAAGGTGACTAATACGCGAGCTGGATCTTCCAATTTATGTTGTGCTCTTTGCCCTATGGGTCTGTATGCAAATAAGGCTTAATTAGCTGACGCTGATCCACCGAGTTGTTCTACCAGTCGTCTTCATGCTCATACTTGGGCTTGGGGTCATGTACATAAATCGCAAACTGGTGCACGCGAGGTGATCAAATTGGATTGCGAAAATTTAGCACGCATCGAGATACGTGCACTTCATCTCTCTCATAGGATTGCATTAACCCCAATATTTTAAAAAGCGGCCGTGGGTGGCGGGCGGTCACCCCACCGCCTAGCACCTAGGCGGAAGGCGGGCTACAAGGCGGGTGACAAGGCGGTCTAGTATTTTTAATATAAATAAATAAATAAGTATAGTATATACAAAAATTTTAATAGTGCATTAAACCAAAACACTAAATAATATAATCACATTGGCTAATTGCTTATTAGTGATAACTGAATAACTGAGATATTTGTTTACTAACTCTAGTTTATTCACATGAATCACATTTCAAAATCCTCTAATCAGAAATTATATACTTAAATAGCAGGCAATTAGTAATTCCCCCAATTAATAATGCATGACAGTGAAATTTTTTTTTTCTCTGTAATCTTAATTCAATAATTCATAAAACAATTAGCAATTAACTCCTCTAAATTTCTAATTAATTCCTATAACTATATATCATAGCATATTAAGAGTAATTGAAAAATTAAGCTAGGAAAAATTGGGAACATTTAAGCTCAAGAAAAGAAAACAGTAAACTCATTGATTCATAATGGGAGAGAATGAGAGAAACTGAGAGAGACTGAGAGAATGAGTGAGAGAGAGGGAGAGAGAGGAGAGATGAGTACCTTTGTGGGAGAGATGTGCAGCGATGGAAGAGCTAGTTCTAGGGTTTGTCGGTGAGAGATGTGTAGTGAGAGAGAGAGAGAGAGAGAGAGAGAGAGAGAGAGAGAGAGAGAGAGATCAACGTAGCATTTGGTTTTTTTATATTGGTTAGTTTTATTAAACCCGGTCCGCTATAAAACCCGACCTGCTCACTAATATCCGCATCTTGACTTGGCGGGCCAAAGCGCTAGCCCGCCAAGTCGGGCCAGGCGGCCCATCTAGTGCTATTTAGCGCCTAGGCAGCCCGCCAAGGCGCTTGGCCGCCTTTCAACATGGCGGGGCGGCCCTGCCATGGTAGCCGCCTTTCAACATGGCGGGGCGGCCTCGCCATGGCAGCCGTCTTTTTCGCTTTTCAAAACATTGATTAACCCTAATCCTAGGGTTGAAATTTATTTTCGACCTAAAGGTGCCGTTGTGGGCTGCATGGATGTTGACGGCGGCTGTGCAAGGTTGCTTGTTGGTGGCAGTCGGCATCCGGTGGGTCATTGTGATGGGGGAGGGGCGGTGGAAGCCAATTATCAAGCTCGGGCTAACGTTGAGGCAGTGACAGCCATGGTGCCTCGTCAGCGGGTCCCCCGATCCTCGGCAGCTGCGGTTGGTGGTTGTAGTCTCATTGTCATGGAGCCCTGGCGGCAACGACCCCTGGTGAAGTCATCCCAACGTGGCTTCGCTCGGGCGTTATCGCCACGAGCGTGACCGTTGGGTTCGACCATGCAACGTTCTCCAGTTGGTGCGGTGGCCACCATGGGCTTGCAGTCGGCCATTGGAAGCTAACCGTGATCGTCAGTGGTCGCTGGAACGCCATACTCGTGGCCAAGAGCTGTGATTTCACTATAGCTTGAAGGGCTGTCGATGACGGCTTTTCGGCCAGTTTTAGCGGCTGTCGTCAGCATGGATCGGGTGTGGAGGTCCCATGGAAGGGACCGAACGCGGTCATTTGGGTTGGACGCACTTGGATCGCTGCTGGTGGAAGGCTAGGGTTTCGAGCTCTAGCTTCCACCATGGCTGGGGAAATGATGTTCCGGGCCGTTGTTGGGGGCTTCTCCGGTGCGATAGAAGTAGTTGGGAGGGTCTGTAGGGGTGGTAGGGACTCCAACGTGGCTGGAGGAGTGGTTGTAGCAGTTTGAAGCTCTGTTCCATCTCCTTCAAGGGTGGTGGAGTTTGTCTCGACGTGGGTAGCGACACTGGATGGTGTTACTAGTAGGACCTCTGCCAAGGCCTGGATCGAGTCCTCGACCGCATTTGGGATCTCCTTTGAGTTCTTCTTCAAGTTCTCTTTCAATTTGGCCGAAAGTTTTTTGAATAATGCCTTCACTAATACCGATGGCTCGTCGTCGGTGGTTGCTGGTGGTGCCGAGGAAACCTCTACAGGGATGGAGATGAGTTTTTGGTCCTTCATGGCCACGATCTCCTTTAGGTTAGCTTTGGATTACGTGTTCACTAATATCCGAGGAACGTTGGCTCTGATACCAATGTTACGAACCGGATTTGGATTGATCCGGACGTAAAAAAATTAAAAAAATTTAGATGGTGGTGGCCTCGTGACTTAGGGTTCTAATGGCTCTGGATTTACCTAAATTGGAGGTCTGTATGAAAAGATATAAGTAAAATAGTGGATGGAGGTCAAAATAGGGCAGAACGGTGAATATTCGATGTTGCGGTGGCTGTCGAAGGCTAGCGGACAGCCAAGAGTGGTGGTGGACGTCTGTATAGTAGGGTTACTACTGGAGGAAGGTGGTGGCTAGAGTTTGGGTGCTTAGAAAGATTCTATGAATATGATCTATTTCTATGAAGATAAAAATGATCTAAATGCTACGATAAAAACGGTAAATACGATAATAAAAAAATAACTAAACTCAATTAATTCTTAATGCTTGAATACTTGAATTAATAAATAAAGAAACACAACCCCTCTATATATAGAGGTCGGGTATAATTAGTCCTATTTGGATTTAGCCTTAAAAGCTTATACGACTCGAATGAAGACTTGCCTTAGAGGTTCACATGACTTAATTGGACTTGTTTTAAGGGCTTACATAAGAATAAATTAATTAAAAGATAAATAGACTCGACTCGACTCAACTTAACCCACATAGGGATCATAACACTCTTTCTTTTAGATATATCCTTTACTTTTCGGTTTGGTAACTGCATTTGTTTTGAGCATGTCTAAACGGCTGGAAAAAGGATGAACTAGAAGTGACTTCCAAGAATCAAATAAAAGAAACATAGGCAAGGGGTTCTCAACGTGTGGATTTTTTATTTACACCATTGATATTAAAAAACTTCTGCCGTAACGCCTAGGCTCTCGCCTTAAATATATATAACTAGGCTCCGCTTAGGTCTTGCTGAAATGACCGCCTTAGTATCTCATATCATATTTTAGTATGTAAATTGACTCTTAAAGTTCAAAGTTATTGTTTGGATATAGGTATTTAACTTCTCTAACTATTATTTCTTTTATTTGTTTATTTTTTGACTGTCTTGAATTCTGGGCACCCACCTAGGCACTTGCCTAATGACTAGGCGCTACATGATTTTTTGTTCGCTCATCTATCATGTATAGTCTTTTAACATTTTGATTTACACTCATTATAAATCTTTCTTGACTTTAGAATGTAAAGAGGCATTACTTTAAAGGCTAGCTATAAACTCCCGTCTCCCTGTGATTTTGGAAGATAATACAAGATGACATGGTGTTCAGAAAGGCTACCAGAGATTCCCTCTTCTTCTATTGTAGTGTGGTAGATGAAACCAAGGTCTATCGGATCGGTCGATCCGAGTCGATCTTGATTCGGATCGAGATTGACTAGACTCAATCCTGATCCGTGGCCGATCCCAATCAAATGATTAGAATCGGCCAGGATCAATCGGTTTTGATTAAATCGGGCCAGATCCATTATGGATTTGACCCAGAGATATCAATTATTGATGTTTCCAAGCTCTTTCCCTTTCTCTCTACTTTTTTTTCCCACTCTCTTTCATTTAGCTCCAACAAACTCTGACGAACTCCAGCAATGCAAATTCTTTCAAATGAACTCTAACGAACTATGGTTCATTAGGTATTTATTGTTTGGAACAATCACATGATCCATATGCTGGTTATTATCTTTTTTAAGATCCTCAGTATCCTACAGACACAAGATCCATGTATTGATTATTATTCAACTCAAATTCAACAAGATACATTTGATATAAATGATATGATGCAATCACTATTTGGGACAGCAGACCCTAGACATCATTAATTTTTAACTTATGGTGATTATGATGACGATTACAGAGATTTACGAGAGCTAACTCGGTATTCATCAGATTTTGACTTTTGAGTAAGTTAGTATTTTTTTTTAGTTTTTAATGCTTATATATGAATAATTATTATTTTCTTATTATTTTGTCATTTTTTCTAAATTTTTAGAATTTTTTCTGCATTTTTAAATAATATTTAGAATTTTATGTAATTAAAAAAATTCTATTCGATCATCAATACGACCAATACGGGCGATCCAGCCGATACGTATCGTTTTTCCAGAAGGCCGATCCCGATTTTTCAAACCTTGGATGAAACCTTCTGAAGAAGAGCACACCTGTTGATTTTCATGTTATTTTGGGATAATTATACGCAAGTTCCATGAACTATTGCCGATTTTCATAGACCCTTTGTTTATTTTTCATGACACAATGACTATCTTAATTATGTAAGACCTCCGAAATGTCCCTTTTGTTAGTTATTCATTAGAATTTTCTATTAAAAAATATCACATGATTGTCATATGATTAATTGTAGGCTCTCCGGGGATGATTTTATCTTTAGAGAAAAGAAAGAAAAAAGTTGAGGATGGTTATGCTTCTGGCAGGTGTTGTGCCGACCATCGACTAGCACAGCATGGCATGGCATATGCCTCGACACTTGCCAGCAATACCAAGAGAAAATTGCTCCACCACCAGCTCAGAGGAAGAGAGAGAAAGAGGAGGGAGAGAAGAAATGGAAAAAATAAAATTAGAAAAGTAAATTTTGCCTTGCATAAGAGAGAGGAAGAGAGAGAAAGAGAGAAAGAGAGGAGAGAGAAGAAAGCTAAAAGAATTAAAAACTTTTTTTGCCTTCGTAATAATAGAGAAGAAAGGAGAGAAAATAGGAAGAGGAGAGCCAACTTAGTATTCATTAAAATTTTGAGTAAGTTAATGCATTTTTTAGTATTTAGGCTTCATAGGCGAGTAATTATTATTTTATTATTTTTTAATAATTTTTCTAAATTTTTAAATTTTTTAAATAATATTAAAAATTTTACATAATTAAAATTTTCTTGGATGGTTGATCCTGATCCCGATATCGAGTTTTAAAACCTTGATATTTAGTTGCTCACATTTCTCCATTCTAACTTTTACCTAACTTTGAACTTGTAAGTATCGCTTAGTATGCTGTTTCAGGCTTTCAGCAAATATAAGAGGTAAGGTACTAACTATAATGAAACATAAGGGCTTGTTTGGTTTGAGTTCGGGGGTCCTTGAACTGGTTTAGGAACCCTTAACCTGGTTCAGTAACCAAACAACAATTTTTTTTCTAATCTAATTCAGTGCCCACTCCCTAATAATTCTAATATTATTTCAAATTTATTCCAGTTTTACCCTTGACATGATTTAAATCTATCAATTTTCTCTCTTCTCTTTTTTCTCTCCTTCCCCTCTCTCCTCCCTCTTCCAAAAAATACATAATTTTTTATTAGAAAAGAGCTCTTTCTAACACTGAAAAAAAATATTTGTAAACACAAGTGAAAAAAGTTATTATTTAATATAATTTACTGATATGTTTAATATGAGTTTATAATGGCTAATTTGCAATTATATTTTATAAATTTAATAATAATATTTTAGTATTATTTTTCGTAAATACTAAATTTTTTTATTTTTTTTATGTTACATCAAATTAATAATGATGTACCGCATAGTTGTGCTGTAACTTCCTTAGGTGTCAAATGTGATATTGTACTTGGTTGTTCAAATTAGAACTCCATTTTGATACGATGAGAAATTATACCCTAGTTTCAAATATTTTCTTTATGTATTTATAATTTCCCTCCAAAATAAAGATATTTTCATCTATTTTTTTAATTTACTAAATCCACAATAAATTGTAGAGTGGTTATATGTTTATGAGCTTTTAAGTTCGAACTCATTTTTTAATAAAAATTTAGAATACGAAATATTAAAAAAAATGTTAAAATTATTAAAAATATAAAAAATGACTATTAAAAAACTAATAATATGTAAGCCTAAGTGAGGCTTACATGCATCGTAAGCCTTGTTGTGGGCTTACATGCATAAGCCCAAATGGTAATTAACCGTTGAGAAAACTAATAACACTGTTTTTGAGGCATGTTAAGTAAAATACAGGAGCTGAATTATAAAATCCATATTATAGAGCGAATGATAATAAAGACAAAATGTAGGGTGTTTTTTGATCAATTTCCCTAAAAGAATAAAGAAGACCATGGGACGGATTTAATGAAACTAAGGCTGGTAATTTATGGAAGCAGTAGCAGAGGTAATAGATTCTACTACAACAAGGTGTGCAAGATAAGAGGTAGTGAGTTCTTGAGTTGGATGGCGCATGCACAGGAAGATCAGGTTAGCTCTTAGAGAAGAAGAATAAGGGTAATTTTAGTAATCAAGTCAAATAAATTTTAATAAATAGAGTATACTAATATTGATGGCTTTCTTTTTTTGGTTCAGTCTTTTTTAGAGAAAAGACTATTAAAAATTAAACTTGGTGAATACAAGAGTCTCCTCTAGAGTCAAAGACCAAAATTTGCAGTAGTGCAGAAGGATAACCCCCATCCCAAGTACGCCCGAAGTCTAAGCTCCTATGCTTACAAGCAAAAAGCCAATCTATAGCACGGTTAGCTTGCGTAAAAATATGTGTAATTTACAATTGTTAAAATTATTAGTTAGGATTTTAATAGCATCAATGATAGTGGTAATGGACCAAGGTGGCAGCTGACCCTTGGCCAAGATATTGACCAGCACAGAAGAATCTGACTTGATCCAGGCATTTGCGAAAATTCTTTGTGCAGTGCTCCTTAATGTTTCTCTAATGGCCGTAGCTTCGGCAATCAGTGCCAGATTTATATGGCCCACGTCGAGAACTTGCAATAATTAGGCTATTGTTAGTCTATCGGACTATGAAGCCTGCCTTTCTCTTTTCATTCCTATTGACAAAGGAGCCATCACTATTGACCTTAACCCACCTAGGTGGGGAAGGTTGCCAGTAACTAGGAGTGGGGGTTGGGGTGGGCTTTAGAGATCCGACAAACCTTATAATCATTAATATAATCATCTGTTAAGGAGATAATACGAAGCCAAACCTTATCAAGATCTTCTCATACATTTGTAAAGTGAACTCGATTACGATACTTCCAAATCTGCCAAAGCATGACAGCAATGCATGCCTGATAGCCTTGTCTGTTTTGGTTCAAAATTCAAACATAGGGTTTGCTAATTTGTTTTATAAATAAGGAAAACATAGGGTCTGAAGTTCTGAACCATGATCCAACCTGTCTTTTCTTGAATATCTGTCTAGTCTCTAGTCTATGGATCTAACCATCCTTTTGCTAGATGATTGTTAAGGTTTTGGTATTTTGCTACAGCCTTCCATCTATACCTTTTATTTCTCATTCTTTTATTTCGACCCTATGTCTTTTTGGGCTGTATATTAGTTAGTGTTGTAATGTGACGTACTGTTACTAGGTGATAACAATAGCTGTGTCGTGTCATTCAAAGCCTATATACTTCCCATATGCTAACTTATAGAAACATGCCTTGTATTGTTTTTCCTAGTCCAACATTTTCTTATTATGCAGGATTCGCCTTGCGAGTGGCTTAAAAATTGCACATCAACAACTGGGTAACATCCAACTTGTTTCTCAGTACCTGACAATATTAGGTACATTAGCTCTCCAACTGCATGATACTGGACAAGCTAGAGAGATATTGAAGTCATCCTTGACATTAGCAAAGACACTTTATGACATTCCAACACAAATCTGGGTGCTATCTATTTTAACGGGTGAGTATCATATAACTGTGAAATTTCACTGCTAAGCAATGCTTATATTTGTACAGTTTTCTTCTTTTGTGCTGCGTCCTAGTTCTGATTTAAATACTGATCAGGTTGTTCATCTTATTTCTTTCAACGTTTTTACATCTCCAACTTTAGAAGCTAGGATGAAGAATTACATCAAATATTTGGAGTTAAAACTTTGGGAAAATCTGCAAAAAGCCCCCTATTTTATAGGTTTATTTTGGTTCAGACCCTAATTTTATTTCTGAAAAACCTCTATCTTCTATAAGAAATATTCATTTAACACCTTGGGTTAATTTTAACTCATGTTACTTAACATATAAGAATCTATAAATACATATCCAATCTTATTTAAGATGATATTTTAAAAATTTCTAAGTTAGCCTCATCAATCTCTATAATGAGCTTATATGCAATGGTTTTACTCTCATACTTTATATAATTTTTGTTTCAATTCTTCCTCTCTAATTTTTATATTTTCAATTTCAAATTATTTCTATGTTAATGGGGATTCATGCCTTTCTCTTAGCAATGATCTTTTGATAATTCCAGATGTATGGTTGCATAATTTTTTTTGGAAAATTACAGTTTATCCCTTGTGGTTAGGCCTAAATTTACTTTACCCTTCTAGTTTCATTTGTATTATTTTATCCATCTTATGGTTATATCTAAATTGAAACTATTACTTTTTCGATTATATTTAACCAACTGACAGACTAAATTTGAATATCCTTATTAGATATAATGTTGTAAAAAATTGGATAAGCTTTCCAATGCATCTAAAATATCCGATTGGATTTCAAATGACAAAGATATAATAAAAACATATATTTCTTCAATATATTAATTGTATTTTTATTATTTGAAATCCATTCGGTATTATTTTAGATGTATTGAAAAGTTGATCAAATCCATTATAATTTTATATGTAACGAGAATATTCAAATTTGACCTCTAATTTAATCAAATATGTTGGAAAATAAGAGTTGCACTTTAGTGTAAATTACGAAGGGATAAAGTGACATTAATAAAACCATGAGAGGATGGGGTTGAAGTGAATTTAGGCCTAACTATAAGTGAATAAAATGTAATTTTCCCTAATTTTATATATGATAACAACAGGTGCTATGCCGGTAACAATGGGGTTTTAATTGGATATTTTTTTTTTTATAAAAGACAGTTTTTTTAGAAAAAACTGTGGGGTAGGGTTCGAACCATAAAAAGTTAAAAATGTACACTGGTTTTTTGAAAAAAATCCTTAAACTTTTGGTTTTTGAGTAAATGTAGATCCCCAATAGTAGGAATAAAGCGTGAACTAATTTATTTCTTCCAGCTCTGTATCGAGAAATGGGGGAGAGGGGAAATGAAATGGAGAACTCTGAGTACGAAAGAAAGAAAGAGGATGATTTGCAGAGGAGACTCTCAGAAGCTCATTCTCGTACCCATCATTTTGAGCTGGTATGTGAAAGAATAAGTATATCTGAACTAGGAAGTATTTACATTGACTTCAATTTATAATACCTTCCATCAGAAAGCCATAACCTGTACATTTCTGTGACTTCTACAAGTTAATTGGTATGGAAACATGAAGTCCCAAAATCTGCAAATTCTTGTTACAGTCTCTTTTGTTGCCATCCTTCTTTGTCCAGACACTGTCCATGTCCGGAGGAAGGTTTTGAGGTTTGTTTCTAGGTTGCATGAACTTAAAACTATTTCCAGAATTATGTAGGTAGCTTTATCAGCCAACTGGCTCTTTTCGTTTCACTGCAAGCTTGTATGTTGCTGGCATTTGCTTTGCTAGAAGTTCGGGACCAGATTCTGGAGGGTTGATGTCAGTTCCACAGCCAGATACAGCTTATCAATTTTTCTGTTGAGCCTATCAGTTGTGACCTGTGTGTGTGCACGCTCTAGGGCCAACTTTGATACATCTTTTTGTGGATGCTTACATGGAAGCCTTTGTTAAAATCTCAATTTGGGGAGCCAAGACACCAGGGCCCAACTTTGGGTATCCTAAACCCTAAAATTTACATATCCTTGGAATCTTTCACTATGTCTCCAAAATCCGAATCTTTTTCAAATCTCCCGTAAATTATTATTGAATTGTGAGGAACTACTGCTTATGACATTGAACACAAAAAGATACCAGCTTAACCCATGAAATTTAAATTGCAAGGCGTCAAAGTTCCTTTCTGCAAATCATTTATGATTACTACAGGTCAGCAGGGTTACACAGACAATCATAACAATCCCTGAGATTGAGATTTCTTAAATCATATTGACCATTAGATTATGTATCAGGTCTTTAGATAATCATCAGATTTTAAAATTTTAAGTATGAAAATGCTTTCAAGTGGAGTTTGCTAAGCTTGGTTAAGGACAGTTTAGAAGAACTCTGAAATCACTTCCTTTGTACATCACTGGGCTAAATTTAAGCTGGTACCCTTTTAATAATTTATCAGTCAGACATGCACTTTTATTGTTTATGAGAACAATACAAAATTTAAAGGTCAGACTAGTCACAAATGTGATATGAAGAATTATAACGTTAGTTGATCAACCACTTCAGAAGTTAGTCAAAGTTAGGGTTTTGCCAATTCTATAAATATATGACAGACTTTAGTAATTTCTCTTTTAATTTATTGGCTTGGATAAAGAAAGCAGATGTCCTATTCAGCAATACCACCAGGATAAATTCATTTTAAATTAGTTGGAGGCTCGGAGCAGATTGATCTGTCACATGAGATCAGTTCCACTTGGTACAATATGCTCGCAGCAGAAAACTACTGTCTATTTCTTGTGAAGGTTTGACAGATGCAAACAACTCTACCTTAAGTAAATAAAGTTCTCAGGCATTTTGTTGAATCTAAGACTCTGTCTCTCCTCTTTTTTTTATTTATTCCAATTTGATGACTCATTATAGGAAATTGGTCATCTAGGAAGCATGGACACTCCAAGTAACATGGCTTGTCCATGTCCAACACTGGCACTCATCAATCACTCATTAGACACATGTCAAAACTTCACAGAAGTATCCAAAATTTAGAAAAGTAAAAAAGAACTTGCACACTTGTTGGACACGAGATTTAGTATAAATGGGTCACTGGGCTGGGTTTGGAGGACATATTGGACACATTTTGATACAAGATTTTGCATATGCTGCAGAAATGTATAGCAGAAATCATTTTTTGCAGGATTTGTTTTCACATATGCTGTGGATA
Source organism: Typha latifolia (assembly GCF_019914945.1). Classification (NCBI taxonomy): domain Eukaryota; kingdom Viridiplantae; phylum Streptophyta; class Magnoliopsida; order Poales; family Typhaceae; genus Typha; species Typha latifolia. Next base: position 1,970,682 of record NC_133100.1, read on the forward strand.
TGTACTGCAGAAATTATATATTAGTGCACTCAAGGATAATAATATTAGTGCAGATATCACTGGTTTACCTCTTTCATGCACTGTGGTAGTAAACTGCAATCTTATAACCTGTTAACATAATCTGCATAGAGTCAAATAATTTTATTTATTTATTCTCATAAATTTAATTGTACTGTTACATTTTATATATGTGCACGCTTTGATTGTCACCCATGAATAGAATATGCATGCAACATGCTTGTGTATTTATGTTATAAATCAGCAAAACTCTTCTTTATCAATAAAATAATATATAAGGTACTTTTCTATGTATTTTATTTTGTTGTTTCCTATTTTTTCCAAGATGTATCACCATGCCCGCAACATTTGTACCTGAGTCCCCATGTCTAGGGTTGTCAAAGTAATTGAGTTATCTTGAGCTCGGCTAGCTAAAGGCTTGATTAAACTCTGCTCACTAGGAGCTCTATTAAGTTCAGCTTGTTATAGAAACTAGTATTAGTCTTCATTCAAATTTTAATCTCGAGATTAATTTTGAGACGAGCTTGATCATAGCCTGTCTAGATCAACCTTGGTTCAGTAAGGCTCGTCATAATAAATTATATGTATATGATACATTAGATATAGATCCAATGACTAGTCTTATTCTCTAAGAAGACTAGACTTTGGAGAATGAGTTCTCTTTCCATCAATTTAATTGGATGTGATCAAACTTAAATGAGCAAATTTATTTGATTTGATTAAGGTTGAAACCATTAAATAATTCAAACTTTATTCAAGCTTTATTCAAACTTGAATCTGGTTTTAACTAGACTTGGTTTGAAATAGGCTTGTTTAGTACTAACTAGCGGCCTGTTTAAGCTTGAGCTCAGCTTGACTTGAAGTAGGTCTGAAATCAGGCTCCACTCAAAATTATTTTGAACCGAGCTTGATCAGTCAAACTTAGCTTCTTGGCAACCCTGTAGTCTGCGTCAGTGATCAGTGCTTCTTGGTTGGTCGCATGAAAATGAATATGCTGTAGTTCTCTTATTTGAGGCATATAGAATTAAAACTGTAATATTACTGGATATGACAATTTGATGTTTTCTTCTATCTGCTTACAGTTTTTTGATCTGTCAAGGACCTTTTACTATGGACCTGTATATCTAATCTATTCGAGAGTGCAAACTGTTTGAGTAATTCATTAAGTATTGGAAACTGACAAATTGCAGATAGAGAAGGATAGGATCAAAGTTCGGCCACTTCATGAAATTGCCATTAAGAGAGCAAGTGCTGGGCCATCTACAAAGGTTGATCTTGATATCCCTGAATCCATTGGCCTGCCCACTCCTCAACCCGTGGGTTTGTCTTCTAGATTACGTGAAATTGATTCAGCAAGGCGTGGTAAAAAGAAAATCTAGCAAAAATCATGGATGCAAATGGCTCGAAGGATCCCTTCTTCAATGAGAAGTATTGACCCTCAAAATATATTATGGCTTGACATTCTGTAGCAACCAAAAGTTTATTGTTTGGTTAGATAGGAGGCAGAAATCTGTTTGTACTGAACAACTGATGTCCCGAAGTTTGGATTGGCAGGGAGAGTGGCTTCCTCGTTCAGTTGTACAGTGTATAGGCATGAAAGAGTGGAGCTATTCAAGATGGCAGTTTTGGTGGTATTGTTTTGTAACAAAGTTTTAGCACTAGTATCAGAGATTAGCTTCTTTTATGAATGTACAAGCAGAAGTAGAAGTTTACAGTGATTAGTGTCTTCTGTATTGGATATCAACTTTATAGAAATTTAACGTAGTGTTGCGTTGCTTTGCAAGTGGATTTTTATGTTTATTATCTGTAGTTAGTTATCTATTTGTTTCCATCAAAGGTTTTTTCTTGGAGGTTTTTTCCCGTTACTTTGTGTTTATCATTGGACCATGCTGTTTAGTCACTATATCGTAGAAAGCATTCCATAAGGGGTGTTCTGCGAAATAAAAAATAAAAGAAAAACCATAATAAAGAGAATTTAGGGTGATGATTGACTGATGAGGAAATCTCTTTGTTTCTTTGTTTATTCTTTTGTTTGTGCTTGTGTTTGAGATTTGAGAAACAATCATTGAAAGGAGTTGAAGACTTAAATTTCCTTTCTCCATACTTCAATTTCTTGAGAGCTACAAAGCCGAAGTTCTTGAGTTCTCTCTCCTAAAAAAGAGTGAAGTTCTTGAGACATCGCCAACATCATGACATTCCAGATTTTGTTTGAAGCAAAAGAACTTGTGCTTGATCAATGTTCTGTAATATTGCTAACAAGGTGAAGTATAGATCATAAGCCAAACTGGATGCAACCGAGTGATCAATCAACAGCTACTCGATTCTAACAGGGTTTTGTTTGGATGTGGAAGGTGGTTCAGAAGAATGATTATTGACAACATGTGGTTAATCTGCTATATTACCTTCTGTAATAATTGATAAATCAACTCAAAGGTGTAACAATGTATCCAGCAACTTCAAATATATAAAAGTGAGGAAAATAATTATTTACTTAAACAAATATAAGGAGTGGTGGTATCACCATTGCATTAAAGAAAAATCAGAAAATATAATGATAATCAATAAGCATTTAGAATCAAAAGTGAAATCCTAGTACATTATTATCTATAAAGTACACATTTTGGTTGATACAGCTGAAATTTCAGCTGTGACAACTTCTGAAGCAAGTAAACTCATTCTCTATATAGAATCAACTAATCAACAAACAGAAAGCTCTTCACCACACTTACCTTGTTGTTTTTACACATGATTTCAACAGCAAGAGAACTTGCTTGAAGTTTTCTTTGATTCATCATCTGCGTTGCTAGTAAGACTTACCCTGTTGACAGACAATTGTGCTTTATAGGAATCAGAATTCAAGACTTTCCTGCTGACATTGTCGTATATCTCCCTGATGACAATCTCAAAGGCCTTCTTCACATTTGTAGAATCTAGTGCAGAAGTCTCGATGAAAAATAACCCTTCAGCTTCTGCGAGGTTTTTGCCCTCCTCCACGGACACATCTCTGATATTTCCCAAGTCACATTTGTTACCGACCAACATCCTTGCAATGGTTGTCTCAGAATGAGCTGCCAACATGTTTCCAATCATGAATACTATAATAAAAATACCAGATTTGTAATAGATATAAAGTAGTAAGGTAATAAGATCTCAATAGATATAAAGTCCCAATAGGTATAATACAATGAAACCATCTTAGGATCTAGCACGCTAAAATGTAGAGTCAGTTTTGTAGACCAGACACTAAAATTACTGTCTCCTCTATCACACTGATAACAGAAGTGATTCTTTTGTTTTGGAGACTAAGAAAGCTTTCATAAGATAAATTAGTTCATTGCAAGAGTAGTGGTAGTTCCAGAAGCAGTATCCAGTCCTCAATGCTAAAATCAACATATGTGCTTGTGGCTTGCCCAACATCCCTAGAAGTTATTTGACCGTCCACCACTGTTATACACCATCGCTAGTTGATGTGATGATAAAAATGAGGCTCAATTTGTCTAAACTAGCTAGTACTAGACGACATATAAGGGACTATCCATAAATGAAATATCACATCCAAGCATACCAGAGATGATTTATCAAACTTGACATGCATGTGAGCATGTCGATTACAAAGGATTAAACAATTTCTGAGAATAATGTGATGAGACTAGTTGAAATTGCCTCCTGCAACATGGGCAAGTTGTATTTAATGTTTATTACCTAAAAATAATTTAAAACAACCTACAAAAAATTGTAGCCTTAATGACTTATATTGATGGAGAGGAGGAAACTAATTTTGCCAATGCTACACTTGGATTCTTCAAATGAAGATAGACCTCAGTTCTTCTATTTCCTCCAACTAATAATATAAGGAAGTGTAGTGGTAGAAAGTAGGGAGTGCCCCTCCTCTTTTATCCAAAACTCCTTTAGATAAATTTTCAATTTTGTGGTAAAAGGCTATGGCTTTGATTCTTTAGTTTCTTTCTGTAAATAAATTAAAGAATTGTTAAGATAAGTAGGGTTTTCAAAATATTTAACATAAAGTATTGCAGTCTAACCCATGTATAAACAATTGATGTCCAATTATATGCAGGGATGAATGCCACTAAGAAGAACTATTGAAGGTTGGGTTCAGTTCAGACAGGTAGGTTGAATTTCGATAGGGATCATATTGGGCTGGGGCTAGGTTTGGCTTCAATCCTATGCAACCAGCTGTAGGCCGAACTGAGAAAGCTGAACTACGAGCCAACTGAAATTTTAATCGTTCTAACCTAGCCCAGTTCCGCATTCTGTTCAACTTAGGCATAGCACCAAGTTTAATCCCTAAGAAGGAGGCTTGCATTACAACTTGGTGCTCTTTAGCCTTTACTAATGTACATTCATCTAAGAAGCCTCTGAAGATGTTCATCTAGATTATCAAAATTCTTAGGGAGATGATCTATCCCACATTGAAACAACAATAATGATACATAATTTCCTAGGTTCTTGTAATGATATAAATTGAAAACACTTATAATATTCGGTTCTAAATAGAGAAAGCACAAATGTTAGAGAGATGAACTAGTTTTCTACCTTAATACACGATTATTCATGGCCTACCTTGTTGGAAACCATAATTTCATTAAATCATTAGACCTACAATTGCATCAAACAATAGTATTCCATGTCCTTCATCATGGGTTTGTCCAACCCACTGCTCTGACAACAGAGATTACCTTGTTAACCAGTCCATCTAGTAGTGGCAGTGTTGTTCCCAATACTGTTCCTTTTTCCAATTTTTAGTTCCAATAACATGATCCTTTTCATATTCGGAAGCAATTGATTTACCCTGAGGTATCATCAATTCCACTTCCATATTCCAACCTCCCCTCCCTCCTCCCCCCCAAAACAAAGAATCATCTTTTTTTTACCTTATCGAGCAATGACCATGAAATGTATGACAAAATTCACAAACCAAAAAACACAAGCAGAAGATGTAACAAACAGATCAAACCCATCAAATGACATCCAATCTCCTATTTCCTAGTTCCCACCCTCCTCCATCATCTAGATCTAGCACGATACAAAGAGAATAAGGAAGAACAGGTAGCAAAAGTAGAGTAAAGATGGGATCTTTATCTTACTACTGAGCTCCTGGAGCCACCGCGAGACGCTATCGAAGGTGGTCCGTCGAGATATATCGTAGACGACGAGAGCCCCGACGGCGCCGCGGTAGTACGCGGAGGTGACAGCCCGGAAGCGCTCTTGGCCGGCGGTGTCCCAGATCTGGGCCTTCACCTCCTTGCCGTCGATCTCCATGCTCTGGGTCTGGAACTCCACCCCAATGGTAGCCTTTGAGTGTAGGTTGAACTCGTTCCGCGCGTAGCGGGAGAGGAGATTGGATTTCCCCACCGCCGAGTCGCCGATGATAACCACCTTGAAGAGGTACTCTTCTCCGTCGTCGCCTTCCTCCATTGGCTTTTGCGATCTACTCCTCCTACTTCGCTTCCTTGTTCTCCTCGGCTTTTGACGAGGGAGAGGAGAGTGAGATGGCAGGGTTGACTTGGGGGAGTGGTGGTTGTCTAAGTGTAGGGCTAAGAGTGACAGCAGTCAAACTTCGGTGGAAAATTTCTTTCCTCTTCCCCACTAGATTAGCGGAAGGGAAAATTATATTTCACACCCTCTTCTTTTCTATATTTTTTTTTTGGTGATATAAGGCTATTTTTACTTTAAAATGTGTGCAAAAATATTTTATAGATATCTTATAACATCCTTATACAGCATACTGGCTACCCATCTACAACTTGGTCAGGTTAAATATATGAGTTCTTTTCCTTCTTCTTTTTGAAAAAATAAAATAAAAATTCCACGGTGTCCTAGTTTAAACACATGCCTTTTGTTATGGCAATGGCTAAATATAAAATATAAGTTAGAGTTAAACACACGCATAACCAAATTACCTATTCTTTTTCAAAGTTATTGATAAATATTTGTCACTTATTTTTTTTTTAAATTTTTTATGTATTAGAAAAATAAATCTTTTCTTGCACTAAAAGTTACCGCCTTTAAAATTAAATAGTTTTCAAACAATTAAATTTTTTTAAAAAATGGGGTCTAAATAAAAAAGAATGAGTGCCACTTGGGAGAACATGCGCATGTTGCGCCTATGATCTAGCAAATCATATCCGCATGTTAAATAACTTAATTATTGCAAAGGTGACATAGATAGGGGAATCTTTTTTATTATTTTTATTATTTATTTTTATTTTAGAGTTCACAGGGACTTCAATTGAGTATTTGAGTTGTAGTCCCCCACTACCTTTTTGCAAATAGTGGCCTCCAATGCATAGGGTTTTTTTTTTCTTTTTATAAATAATCTAATTGGTTTTGGTTTTTGTGAGTTAGAAATATTTTAGGTTTTCTTTGCGCTTATATTTTATTTCCTATTTATTTTTTCTAACTTTGCCATTTCTAAACTCGAGTATGGCTTCCCCGTTGAAGAGATCGCAATGAATGACTTTGAATAAAAAAATTATTTATTCATTCGTACTTGAAGAACGAAATAAAGTTTTGCTTGGGGATATTTGTTATAGCCATCGTCTTCCTGTAATCTACGATTTTCATTTCATCGATCATGTGCTTCCCTAAAATCTCATCTATGTATATGGGTATTAAAATAACATTTAGTAGTATTGTTTAGTTATTTTATAATATTTTATAGTTATTGTTTAAAATTTTTTCTTCCTAAATTTTTGTCAGGTTTTGTTCGTGTTTTGCGGTGCTTTTTTTTTTCTAGTTTGTAAGGATTTGTGGGATTATTTTTTTGAAAAAAACTCTCTTGATTTTGTGGGACCATTTAATTAGGTTTTTAGTTTTTTGGTTAACAATATTATGACTAGTAATTTCTATTTTAGGGATTATTAGTGAATGTAAAGATATGAATAGCTGTAATATTGCTTTCATAATTAAATCATCAATGTTTGTTGATAAAATTCGTCCTTGTGATTTTAGTTTCATAGTTTATTGACAACATTCATCATTGTTATTTTTATTTCGTAGCTTATTGACAAAATTACAACTAGTTATTTTAGTTTTGTAGTTTATTGACAACATTTGTTTTTGTTATTGACATTTTAACTACCAAATGAAACATATATTTTGTGTGTTGTACATTTATATATCTGCTGGCTATTAGAAATCTTATGTTCTTATGATTTGTGCAGATAATTTAAATTAATCTAATGCAAAGACTAGGAAGAGAAATTCTACTAATTGCGGTGAAGATGAAAAGTATCAATTGAAGGAACTTCAACCAAGTTAGACCCTTCTATCAAAGAGGAATGAGGACTATGATGATAAATTTTAAACTAGTCGGACCTTCCATTAAAGAAGAAGATTGATAAGGCCATAGAGGGATCTGATTATGAAAGTCGGTGAAGAAAATACGTAGTCTTTAAATCATGTCTGATTACTAGTAAAGGAGATGTTTAAGTTCGTTCGTAATCGACATATGAAGATTGCTTCCAAAACACCTTTCAAGTTTTTATTTAACTTTCTTCATGTCGCACATAACACACCACTCTTTCTTAAGATAATTAAGGGATGAAGGAGTGGATCAACCTTTCTTTATGAGAAATTAAGCTTTAGAAAGTAGTAGAAACTGCTATAATTCTTAGATTACCTTTAAATGGTGAAAAAGGTAGTCTTCAACATGAGCAATTCAAAGAGCGAAAAAATGAATATTTAATTGTACGATATTTCTTTTGTAAAGTGACACTTCATTCGTGAAATGACATTACGAGAAAACAAAATGCGATTATTAATTTTCAGTATTTTTATTTCAACATTGTAATTATACTTGCCCCTCAGAGCTTATCCCCTATATTGAAATTTTTTAATATATTTGCAAAAGTAATTAGGGATTGACTGTTCATGAGTTCCTTTTTTATTACCTCTAATTAACAGTTGAGAAGGTCAACTTTATGAAGGCGACGGAGAGTAGCAAATGAAGTGTAAATGAGTGGATGTACCATTTGTATTGACGATAATCATGATTATGTCGATGAAATTTTTTATTTAAAATTTTTCTAACTACCTTACTCTCCTCATCGTAGATTTATTTCCTAGAGCGTTGCCAAATTTTAAAACCCAAGTTTCCTTATATGACTCCTAGAATATTTCAATGACTGGTGTTATGAAGTTTCAGAAAGACACTCTAGTAACTTTTATACATTGATTGAGTGTTGAGAAGGTAGGTCTAATTCTAAAGTTATTTATTTTATGTGCATAACATGCTTATGTAGACTTTATCTTTTGTAGATCTTCCCTCCCATTTAGCTTACTCAAGAGAAAAAAAATAAATAGTTAAAAGATTAGATCATGGCTTATGTGAAATTTAACTGAGAATAAAATCTATACGTGTTGAGAAAAAAAAAGATTCATCCAAATATAGATTGAGTTGTACACTGAATTATTTATATTAGATTATCAATAAGTATACTATGTGCAAATTTTTTTTTTCATGGTGAATCTAAGTTAGGACTCCCTAGTGAGCACGAATTATTCATCCACATGAGCCAAATAAAACAAGAATCATCCATCTACAGTTTATTTGAAGTTGTGGATGATTCAAAGAGATGGATGAGCCAAATGGAACAAGAAAATTCTGAATCGAAGGCCAAAAACGTTCAACTCAGGAGACGTTTGAGGAGATAGAAAATAAGAAGACAGCTAGGACTATAGAGTGGACTGATTCAACTAGTGGGGTGTTTATAGTGGACCTAAAGAAAATGTTCAAACTTTGAAGAAGTTCTTACATGCTTCGCAGCAGGTTCACCATTATTAAGCTGCACGATGATCGTTTTACGTTGGCGGAAGATGAAGAAGAAGGCGAAGATAATGATGGTGAACAACATGAGGAAGATGAAGAGAAGGAAGCGGAGGAAGAGAAGGAAAAGAATCAAGATGAAGAGAGAGAAGATCACGAGAAGGAAGAGAAGAAAGGGGAAGAGAAGAAAGGGGAAGGAAGATAAGGAAGGGGAAGGGGAAGAGGAGATAGAATAGTATGATCAACCTTTGGTAGACCTAGAATTGGGTGGCATAGTGAGAAAAGTTTATGATGTTTGAAAATTGGATCCATTACTTATTGTCAAACTAATTGATTTGATAGAGAACATTCTTTATGACAAATATGAAATTTCATTGGGAGATAAATATGACAAGAAAATGAAAGTCTATTTTAAAGGAAAAAAAAGAAAAGTGTCATATTTGATTATCTTGGAACACAATTTTTTGTTGGAAGATGACAAATGTTTGATTAAATGGATGCCTTCATTTCCTAATACGAGATCTCTATTTAGAAATATGGTCAACGGATAGCGAAGACGTATCAATTTCTATTTCTATTAAATAGATGATATTTTGATCAATTGTATTAGCAAAATTTGTTTCTATTGGCAATTAGAGGATCCCGATTTATACAACTATTATATATTTTCATCAATATTTCTTGATTAAAGGGTTCAATTGTAGAATGACTTGATGGTTGATAGATATATTGCAAAATACATGCCTAAAGCATTCACAATTAGCCTATTAAAATTTTGTTACTATGCTAGGATCTCTTCTTTTAAGCTCACGGAGGTAGGCTTACAATCACTTTAAGATTCCTCATAGATGCCACAGATCTTTTCTATTGACTCCTGTTTAGCGCAGTTAACCTTACGGCAATCTACTAAAACACTAATTTTTTTTTCTACATGTAAACTTGAATCATCTTCGGTGTATGCTTTAGTACTTTTCAGCACCTGCTCACACAGTTCACCACATATGAATAAACTTGAACATTACTTATGATCCCTTCCAGATATACCTTTGCTGTATGCGTGTTGTTCGATAAGATATTTTATCCTAAATGTATCAATACCTAATATCTTTATAGCTTTTATCTTCCATGGGCATTCCTCTAAATTACATTATGCAATAGTCTTTTTAGGCTAATTTTTATAATCTTTAATTCAAATATATGCTTAATAGCAAATAATTTTAATATTGTTGCAAACTCTAGTTTCTTCATAAGATTTTACATAATCAATAGTATTATTACTTTGTATAGCAACTTTGTGTACCCCATTAGTTGACATGGATATATTTATATGTGGATTACTTGAAATCTATTCATTATCACTATAAGATTGGATGCACAAGTTTTCTACCACATCACCCTTATCTATTAGAGATGGATCAGAGATAGAAATATCTTTTTGAAGATTTGGATATGTTTCGTCATTTAAAGATGGATTGATATAATCAAAGATAGAAAATTCTTTACCAAAATTGTCATTACTGTAATAACCCAAGTAGGGTAAAAAAAAAACACTTGCTGGGCATGACGCGACCGGCCATGCTATGGCCGACCTCGTGCTCAGCATGCACAGCATGTCGTGGCAGCGGTGGGGGTGCCACACACCTCTGCCGAGCCACGCTACTACATGCTATAACACGCAAACCCTAAACACGTGCATGGCACGAGCCTACATGGCACGTGCATGGTACCTAACCCTTTGGTTAGTTACTGACAAATAAATAAATCTGTATCAACATCATAATTTTATCCACAACACTTAAACTGTGAATAACTCAAGTTTAACTGTCAACAACATATAGATAACCCTACTTGGGCCCCACACAGGCTACAACACATCATCAAGAGCTTTTCACAACTGCATATACACAACAGTGGTATATATACATAATTATACAAGTACAAAGTCACCTGCTATGATAAAGACAAGGATACATACACACTTTGGAGAATGTCCACTAATATATCAGACAAGATAACTTATCTAGCATATAACACTAACCACACTCTACTCCTCACTCACCGGCAAGGCCTCTAAGAAAGTATCCTGCTCCACTCGTTCACCTGGGTTGTTGGAAAGTAGAAAATAAGGAGAGTTATGAGCGAAAGGCTTAGTGAATAGACCTTACCCTAAATCAGTGAAGCCAAACAGAGAGTAAATCATATACTGAATAATATGAATCAGAAAGAGCATCATTCCATGAATGAGTATATGAATGCTCCTCAATAATACATAAATAAAAAATAGATAACTAATAAAATATATAATCCTCGATAATGTATAAATAAATCTCCATGTTATATCATCATCATAACTCTCTCACTCAAATATGACACAAGATGCATGCCGACCATAACCATGCTATGATATTAAATACAACCATATATGATGCATATTGATTGCTCGATAATCAGGTAACCAAATAATAATAAAATTATATGCATTTCTCAACATCATAATCATCACCGACACCTCGGTATAATATCATCATACTAGACCACTATGCACAATCAACACTCAGTACCCGGTCTCAATATCATGTCCGAAGGCTCAGAGCATACTTTGCCACCTGTAAGAGTATCTCAAATATAACCATACCCTACCACCCGCTAGGGTATCAACATCGATCCAGATCGGGCACCCACATAGTTGATAGAAACCTCATGAGGATAACTCGCCACATATGCCCTAGTGAACGGCATGTGTCTGAATGTTTGCTGCGCACACAGACTAACAACCTCAGACGTAAGGCCAATAGGATCGCGACTATGTCGAGCGATCAATTATCTCCATGCACGCCCTAACCCTCGCGCCCACTCGGGTTTCCTCACGTTTTCTATCAACTATCCTATCAATCATATTTCATGTTTTCCTTCTAAATAATAGATCATATGCATATATCCAGTACGATAATAAATCAATGCATAACAAGAATTTAGGTGAAATAGAAATCAAGAGAAAATGATGCAATGTAGTCTCCAACTGTATCGTCAACTATAGATCAACTCGGTATACAATCATAACAGTAGAATCATCTCCAATCATCTCTATATATATCACCAATGTACTCATATTTCAGATCAGCATAATCCAATGCATGATAATATATGCTCGATTGTAATCATCTCTAGATAAAATTATATAATCATGTTGGAGGCCAAAACATGCATGTACATAATATAATATAACCTAATTTGAGAAAGACGTCTAAGGGATATGACTATTCACAATCACTGCAAATAACAAACAACCACTCGCTCAAGTTGCTACGACAACGATTAAGCCTCGATAGCTAGGTCCACAGGGTCTTCATTAAGGGGTTGGGATATGAAATTATTTATAACAAATAATGTCAGTCTTTCTATTCATTAAAATTAACCCGGCAAGAAAGATAGTTTCTTGTTGTAATTATGTACTCTTTATTTCTATATTTGCTTTATTATTTATTAATCATAATTATATTATTTAATAGTGTATTTAAAATATAATTTATCTGCCTATTATTCTCCTTGATAATTAAGAAAATAAGAATTAAGTTACTGTAATTAATTACGTAAGAATATATGTACATAACCCTAATAATTACTATTACCTACTTAGGATTAAAATAGTAATTTATATTGCATGTATTTTGCTAAACATGATATAATTAGAATTATATACCAACTATGATATAATTATATTTAATTTGTATAAACTAAACACATTAAATTAACTAAGCTAAACTAATTGTGCATATAGTTATATATATATATATATATATATATATATATAACTATAAATATAGTACTGGGCTCAGCCCAGCAAGGCGCTGGGTCGAGCCCAGCACCACTTGTAGGGTGCAGCCAGAGGAGAGAAGGGAAGGAGGAGAAGGAGAGGAAGAAGAAAGAGAAGAAGAAGAAGAAGAAGAAGAAGAAGGAAGAAGAAGGAAGAAGAGGTTTGGGCCATGGGGGAGGGGTGCGGCCGCTGGTGGCCACTCACCGATAGCTCAATCCTTCGGCGGTCCCGACAGGAAGCCGACAAAGAGAGAAAGAGAGATAGAGAGAGAGGTAGAGAGAGAGAGAGAGAGACAGAGGAGGGAGGCTCACCGGAGCTAGTGGAGGTGGCTGCAGCAGCGGGTAGAGAGAGAAAGAGTGTTTGAGAGAAAGAGAAAGAGAGAAAGGTGAGAAAGAACTCGAAAGAAAAAAAATGAGAGAGAGAGAGAAAGAGGAAGAAAAGGGAGAGAGGCGGTGGGGGGGAGATTGCGACGGGGGCCCACCGCACCAGCTGGCTCGGCTAGGTTGGCCGGGCCAGCGCTTGGAGCATTTTTTTATTTTGGTTGTTACACATGCCGCGGTGACGCGTGGAGGTGGAACCCGGCCCACCGGCCACTCCGCCGTCGCCGGCGCCGCGTGACCAGCTCTCTCTCTCTAATATTCTTTTTTTCTCTCTCTCTCTCTCTTCCTCGCATTCTCTCGACCTCTTTCTCTCTCTGGCTCTCTCTCTCTCCATCTAGTGCACCAGTAGTCATCGACTGCCGAAAAAAGCCATCGTTGGCCCTTCTATCCGCCTGTGAGCATCTCTCTCTCTCTCTCTCTTGCTCTTTCTCTTTGTCAATTTTATCTCGGGACACCGGAGGTTTGAGCCGCCAGCGAGAGGCCGACCGCTGAGTGGCCACCAACGGCCGTACCCCTCCCCTGTGGCCCAACCCTCTTTCCTTTCTTTCTCCTTCCTTTTCTTTTTCTTTTTCTTCTTCTTCTTCTTCTTCGTCTTCTTCTCCTCCTCCTCCTCCTTTCCTTCTTTCCTCCTCTCGGATTGCACCCAGCAAGAGGTGCTGGGCTCGGCCTAGCACCCTGCTACTGCTGTGTTAAGGTGCTAGGCTGAGCCCAGCACTATGTATATTGTTATATATATATATATGCATATTATTGATTACTAATTATATTTGTTTATATTATTAATTATTCAATTAGTTTAGTTGATTTAATGTATTTAATTTATATGAATTAAATATAATTATATCATAGTTAGTAAATAAATCTAATTATATCATGTTTAGCAAAATACCTACAACATAAAATACTATTTTAATCCTAGGTAGGTAGTAGTAATTATTAGGGTTATGTACGTATATTCTTGCGTAATTATTTGCAGTAACTTAATTCTTATTTTCTTGATTATTAAAGAGAATAATAGGCAGATAATTATGTTTTAAATACATTATTAAATAATATAATTATGGTTAATAAATAATAAAATAAATATATAAATAAAGAGTACATGATTACAACAAGAAATTATCTTTTAGCCGGGTTAATTTTAATGAATAGAAAGACTAATATTATTTGTTATAAATAATTTCAAATCCCGACCCCCTCTATTCAAGACCCCGTGGACTTAGCTATTGAGGCTTGATCGTTGTCGTAGCAACGTGAATGAGTGATTGTTTCATATTTGCAGTGGTGGTGAGTAGTCTTATCCCCTAGATATCTTTTTTAAATTAGTTTATATTATATATCATGTACATGCATGTTTTGACCTCCAGTATGATTATATGACTTTATCTAGAGATAATTACAGTCGAGCATATTCTTATCATGCATATAATTAGGCTGATCTTGGATATGAGTATGATGATAATCAATAGAGATGATGAGAGGTGATTATACTATAAGTTATATCTAGTTGATCTGCAGCATGAGTATGCATGTAATAGATTAGCATGAGTATGCATGTGTTGACTACATAGTTGAAGACTATATTGCATTATTTTTCTCTTGATTCCTATTCTACCTAAATTCTTGTTATGCAGTGACTTGTTATCGTACCGGATATATGCATATAATCTGTCATTTAGAATGAAAGCATGAAATGTGATTGATAGGATAGTTGATAGAAAGCATGAGGATACCAGAGTGGGCGCGAGGGTTATGACGTGCCTTAAGAGGATTGATCGCTCGACATAATCACGATCATGTTGGCCTTACGTCTGAGGTCGTTAGTCTATGTGCGCAGCAAACATTCGGACACATGTCGTTCGCTAGGGCATATGTGGCGAGTTATCCTCATGAGGTTTCTATCAACTATGTGGGTGCCCGGTTTGGATGGATGTTGATACCCTAGCGGGTGGCATGGTATGGTTATATTTGAGATACTCTTGCGGGTGACGGAGTATGCTATGAGCCTTCGAACATGATGTTGAGACGGGGTACTAGGTGTTGACTGTGCATAGTGGTCTAGTATGATGATGACATATAGAGCTGACATTAATGACTGAGATGTTAAGAAATGCATATGATTTCATTATCATTTGATTTCTTAATTATTATACATCATATATGATTGCATTTGATATTATATCATGGTCATGGTCGGCATGCATCATGTGTCATATTTGAGAGAGAGTTATAGTGATAATATGACATGGAGATTTGTTTATTCATTGTTGAGGATTATATATTTTATCAGTTATGACATGTTATCTATATTTTATTTATGTATAATATGAGGACACATTCATTTACTCATTCATGACATGATACTCTTTCTGATTTATATTATCCAGTGCTTGATTTATTCTCTGTTTGGCTTCATTGATTCGAGGTAAGATCTATTCACTAAGCCTTTAGCTTATAACTCTCTTTGTTTTCTCCTTTCTAAAAACCCAGGTGAACGAGTGGAGCAGTATACTCCCCTAGAGATCTTGTTAGTGGGTGAAGAGTAGTGTGTGGTTAATGTTATGCGCTAGATGAGTTATCTTATTTGATGTATTAGTGGACATCCTCCAAAGTGTGTCTTTATCCTTGTCTTATATTCTAGCAGGTGACTTTATACTTGTATAATTATGTATATACCACCGTTGTGTATATGTGGCGGTGAAAAGCTCTTTATGATGTGTTGTAGCCTGTGTGGGGCCCAAGTAGGGTTATCCGTATACTGTTGATAATTAGACTTGTTTAGATCTTGTGGATAAATTTATGATGTTGATACATGTTTATTTGATTGTTAGTAACTAACCAAATAGCCAGGTGCCACGCACGTGCCATGTGGGCTCGTGCCATGCACGTATTTAGGGTTGTGGGTGTTACAATTACCGTCATGGGAATTAATAACATTTGTGGTGACAATGTTACGAGGATCCCGTACAGAAGAATCAATCTCACTATCAAGTACATATTATCCATTTATGCCAAAGGGTTGATCAACAAGATGATTGGGATGAGATGACTCTTCTACTGCTAAATTATCAAGTTAATATTATAAAGATTTGAAATATTTGAAATAATAGGTTGCTCATTAATCGAATATTGCGTCTAGATTGTCCAAAAATAAAAATAATAACTTGAAGAAATCAAATATTAAGGATTTTTGGCTTTCCTTAATGATAACAGTAGTTAAATTATGAATGTCATCATTAAAGAAGACATACTTTAATAAATATTGTCTTTTATGTTCAATGTCATCATTCAAGTATGTTAGCATATTAATTTTGTTGCATATGTTCAATATAATTATGAACATAAAATGTTTACTCACCCTAATAAATCTTTCGACAAATATATCATGGTTGCCCAAAAGGAATAAGCATTTCAAATCAACTTCAAACTCACATGAAGAGATTCACATTACTTCAAAGAATTTCGACTTCAAATCTAACAAACTATATTGTCTGCTTATATTTCTTTGAATGATACTACAGCCCTCGTAGTGCAAAAATCTCCTTTTATCATCCAAAATAATAGCACCACCATAGTGAAACAGAATACTTACATTACGGTTGGATAGATGTTTCATACTTATAAAATATAATGAATGAACAAGGGCGAGTTACTTCTCTGTATTCTTATATTGTCTCATCTGCATTTAATGAGCACTAAATGGCAAAAGGAAGAAAAAGAGGAAAAATATATTATCTGCAAAGGAAACTAAAAATGTGTCTGACTCACAGAAACAGAAACTAGGTTTTTGGTGCAAATAACCTTATGAGCTTGCCTAATTTGCTTTGAGATATAAGGGAAAAAAATTCTAGAATAGTTATTCTAGAATTTTACTTCTAATTTTGTATCTCTAATTTAGAGTAGGGTAATAATATACTTGTAATTTAGAATAGTTGGAATAATTATTATTTTTAGGATTAAATATATTTTACTCCCTTTACTTATGCTCAAAATCATTTTAGGTCCATATACTTCAAAAAGTCTCAAATCAGTCCCTCTACTTATAATTAAAGTAAGATTGTTAGTTTTCTGTTAAATTTAACTGAGTATTATAGGGGTATTTTTGTTAAATTTAACTAAGATTGTTAGTTTCTGTTAAATTTAACTTCATTATATCAAAATTTGCATGTCTTCTCTAACAAAAATAATAGGGGTATTTTAGTCATTTTGACATCATTCAGTTAAGTTTAATAGAAAAAATAACAGTTTTCAATTTAGCCATAAGTATAAGAACTGGTTTAAGAATTTTTGAAGTACAAAAGGGTAAAATGATTTTAGGCATAAGTATAGGGGGTAAAATGTATTTAACTTTTATTTTTAATATAATATAAAGTTGAGATAGAGTACAATGAGAAATAAAAATTGGCTCAAATGCCTTTGATTTGATATATAAATTTAAATTAAAATATTCTTATTTATTGGATGTAGTATGCAATATATATTGTTAACATGTAATGAGATAAACAGAAAAATTTGGCAGAAAAATTGAGTGCAAATTTTTGGTTTCTGAAATAAGATGGGAAAAGTTCGGAGGTTCTTTACATCGGGCTCCATGGACTTAAACCTGAATAAAATTATTGTCATTCTCATACCTAAGAAGCCTGCTCCTATGTCAGTTAGAGATTTCAAATCGATTAGTCTTTGTTCTACTGTCTACAAACTTATTTCAAAGATTTTAGCTAACAGGTTGAAACCTCTTCTCAATGACATTATATCTAAAACCCAAAATGCATTCATCTTAGATCGCCAGATTATTGACAACTATATATTGGTTCAAGAAGTTATGACTTATATGAAATCTTCAGCCAACATCTCTTGATCTTTTTCTTAAAAGGCAGATCTCTCTAAAGCTTTCGATCGTGAATGGTCTTATCTCTGCGATGTCCTAGCTCTTCATGGTTTTCCAGCTGATTTTATTAACTTGATCAACCAATGCATCTCCACCACTTCATTCACAGTGGATATCAATGGTAGCAAGGGTTTTCCCCTCTCGCCATATCTTTTCATCTTAGGTGCTAATCTTCTTTCATTACTGCTTGATCAGGGATTAGCATCTAAAGAAATTATTGGACTGAAGTTGGCTCACCCGGCCCCTGCCATTACTCATCTACTATTTCTAGATGATCTGGTTTTAGTGGGTAAAGCATCTATCAAGGAAGTGCTTCACCTCAAATCCATTCTTGATAATTACTGCTTATTCTCGAGTCAAGCACTCAATTTTGATAAGTCTGCTATTCACACTTTAGTAAGAGAACTCCAAATATTTCTCGCTCTATCATTTTGGATATTCTTGATGTAAAGTAGATGGAACAAAGCGATCAGTATTTGGGCTCTCTCCTTATTTGCCCGTGGTCAAAATTGGAAGCATTCCATTTTGTTTTAGATAAACTTGCCATGTGGAAATCCAAACTTCTTAGTCATGCAGGTAGACTTGTTCTTATAAAATTAGTTTTATCCTCAATTCCAATATTTTACGTCTATGGTATGCTTTCCATGCTGGCTTCTGAAGAAACTAGATAGTATGCTTCGAAATTTTTGGTGGGGACCTAGCAAAGACCGGCCCATCTACCTTCGAAGTTGGGAGGTGTTCCGTTCTAAAGACCATGGTGGTCTTAGTATTTGTTCTTTTGAAGCTGTAAACGAATCTCTTATTATCAAGTTGGTTTGGAGACTCTTAACATCAAATGGATTGTGGACTGAGATTCTTAAAGCCTATTACTTCCCTAGTTCTTTTTGGGATGCTGCACCTAAGTGACCTTCTTCTTGGTCCTGGCTTGCAATGCTCCATGTCAGAGAAATCGTTAAATCTCATATAGTGTGGGAGGTCGGATTGGGTGCCAATATTTCTATTACTAGGACACATGGCTACGAGGCATGAATTTATCGCATCTTGTACTCCTTTTTGGCATCTCTCATGTCATTCACCTAATCTCTACAATAGGATTATGGAATCAACAATTAATCTTCTCAATTTTTCCGTCGTCTATTGCTACCTCATATTATTAGCTCACCACCGCGCTCACCTTCTGAAGAGGACTGCTTACTTTGGAAGTTAACTCCCACCGGTCGCTTCTCTACTCGGTCGGTGTTGCAACTCATGGCTTAGGGTACTTGGTCTGCTTCTTCTTCCTCACTTCCTCTCAAATCTCTTTGGTGAGCAGTTTGGAAGATTAAATATCTTCTTCCAAGGACCCTTATTTTCATCTGGCGTTGCCTCTCCCAAGTGCTACCAACTAAGGAAGCTCTTCATATTCGCTGGTCTGTTATAGACAAGTTTTGCCATTATTGTCCGAGCTCAACGGAATCTATTATTCATGTGTTCTTTGATTGTTCTTTTGCAAAGGCAGTTTGGTTTGGTATGGGATTCTGTTGGCCTCACATTTTCTCTCTTTCAGATTGGTTGATTGATCTCCACTCCAAACATGGTGTAGATTTGTTTCCTCTTATCTTTGTCACTATGTGGTGTGTTTGGAAAGAACGAAATGGTTGTTTATTCCGGCAATCTGCTTCTAGCCCAGAAGTTATAGTCCGCTCTATCAAATGTATCATCTCTTCATGGTTAGATGACTTTTCTTTGACTCAGATGACCACTCCGACGTCCATAATTCCGACTGAGATTACCTCATTGATCTCATACTCTTTATGTTGGGTTGATGCTAGTTGGCGCCAAGGATTCCATGTCGATATTTGCATTTATCTTCAATCAGCATCCTCAGGATTATTTCGACAGGCTATTTATTTACCTGACTGTCCTTCGGCTATAGAAGGAGAAGCTCAAGCTCTACTAGCAGGACTCAAATTGATTCAAAGTCTCATACCTTTGGAGCGGGTTCTCTTTTTTCTTATTGCAAACAGTAGTTGATGCTTTCTCCTCTAATTCACCTAATGATATTCCATGGGTCATTCGGTCTAATCCATGCTGCTCTGTCTTCCACCACTATATTCCATACTAGCAAAGTCAATAATTCTTATGCTTATATTCTTGCTTGTTTAGCTTTATCCATCCAATCTTCTCTATCTAATTTGGGTGCATCCTGTAATCCTTTTTGATGGAATGAATTTTATGACTAAGGCCTCTCTCTCTCTCAAAAAAAAAAAAACATAGTAGGAAAGAGGATTGAAGATCTTTAAAATAATTTTAAACAAATCAAAAGTAAAATTATAATTGGGCTTACATGTGTAATAATCTGAATAAATTTTTTAATTTATAATAGGAATAATTTGATGTTCCTTTTCTAATCCAGAATACTGTCCCTTAATTAGAATAGGAAAGAATAATCCTGATGCGAACGGATAGGATCTAGCTTTTACTCAAGCTTAGTTTCCTTATTTTCAAATTTGGCTTGATTTCAAGCATATTTTAATCAAGAACACTAGCTATGCTTACAAAATTTGTATAAACATTCTACAAGAAGTAATGATATAGTATCTTATCATGAATTTTCTTTTTCTCTTAACATAGCAACCATCATAAGCAATGTATATGATGATGGTGCATCATCGCTTTGATATTTATAAAGTGTTTGTGGTAAGAGTTTATTTTTTTCAATTGGGCTAAATTCAGAATAACAATTTACTATTCTCTTGGAATTCCTCTCGTACTCTTATTTTATTTTTTTATTTCATTTGGATTAGATTATAGCATTTCTTTATCGAGCAGAGCAGAGCATTGAAGGACTGTACTAATGAAAGATGTAGAAAATAAGATTCTGAGTATAATATACTTACAAGGAGAGATGAATAATCCAGCACAGTGGAAGATTTCTAATCTGTATACTATAAATATATCTCTATATTCTGATATGTGGAATCATCTGTTCTTATCATTTCTTTACATTCCACAAATCTAGAATAAATCCAACATTTATCTATATCTATAACTTGGCTTGGGCATTGATCACATTAAGCCCTTGTTAACACTGCTAGCTTCATTGTAATTAATAAGAAGTCATGAAAAGATTGCCAGTGGTAGTTTCTTTGCCATGAAAGGACTATTTTGAACTCAATGTATAGGCTTTTGACACCCTTTTCAATTCCCATAAATGATATGCATAATATAGTATACATACCCGCATGGCATCCATGCTGAACTTTTATATTTACATTAACATTCTTGAGAATGGACTCACATCCACTGGCAATTTATCCTGAGATTATAAATGTAGGTAATTTTTGGAGCTTCAATCTTTACGTTAATTGGATTTCTCTAGCATCGGGCATCACCTCTGGTTCTAGGAAATGGAATCACATCCCTGATATCGTCAATGCCAGTGACAAACATAATCAACTTCTCGAACTTGACATTGAAACCTGCATGTTCAACGGTGCCATGTCTGCGAATGTCCAGGTACCAGTCAAGCTGCTCCCGTGGCAAGCCTAACTCTTGAATCCTGGAATAGGATTAAGAGAGTGTTGTTAGAAAAATCATAACATCGTAACTCTTTGGCAAATATGTCAGATGACAAAAATCGTTCATTTAGGACAATCCATGTACAGCAAAAATCATGGGTTACTAACAACACTGAAGAGCGAAAATTGAGAAAAGAACTGGAGTTGCATTTGGTCAATTTGTACAAATATTCTCTATTTTTTAATCATGACGCCATATGAAGTTGTGGTCGCTAAACTTGAAATAAAGAAACTTGAAATAAAGTTTCATCAGGAAATCATGTCATTTATGAGATAGCATGGAACTAATGCATTGAACAAATTTATTAGAAAAAGATAATGTGCACAAACATTACCTCAAATCTAACATATCAATCCTCTCCTCCTTTTGGCTTCCACTAGCTATAACTCCAGCCTGTGAATGAAATTTATCACTTCATATCAGTAAAAGATGTGTTATCGTTCAACATATCAAGAGCTTGACCTAAAAACATGACTTGTATTCTTTGTTGAATGGGGAACGGAGCAAGCCCTCCAAAGCATTATATTACCTTTGGAACAATGATGTCAAATGCAGAAACTGTTCTTCTGTCATCTCTTATGCGTGCATAAAATGGCTTGAGTTCCTTAGGGTATTCATTTATGATGAGTGGTCGTTTGAAATATTCATCAGCCAAATAACTGTCGCCATTGTAGTTCATACAAAAGAGTTAGAAATGTTGCAAGCTTAATTTAGTCGCCAGATTATTAAATAGCTCAATGATTAAGCATCAACAAATAACCGACTCATGCAACTAAGGCTCCTGATTAACATTTCAGGTGGATACCTTTGGTGTTCAGTTGACAGATCCATGCCCCACTCGACTTTGTCAGTGACCTGATGATGATTATTAATTGCATTATCTTTCTAATGGCAATTGAACAACACTGGAATAACTTAGTTTGCAAATTACCTTTTTAAGAACCTCCAATGCTTCTGTGTAGCTGATCCTTGCAAAAGGGTGCGACTCCACGGACTTGATGCGATCAATAAATCTCTTGTGTTTTCGACTTGATAAGAACTTAATATCATCAGAACAATCTTTCTGGATTGAGAGACAAAGGGATTTTAAACAATCTTCTGCACAGTTCATTACATCCTGGAACCACAATTCAAATAGTTATTATCAAGAGATAGAAATATAGAAAATCAACATACAAGGAAGTCGGGAAAAGAAAAGATGGTAAGAATGTCTTTTACAACGATTGAACATTATTAAGTGGCTAATCCGTCTTCACTTATTTTTAACAGGAATCATTTAAAAAGGCATAGCACTGCTAGGATTGGAAAAATACCACTGGTGATGTTTCACCAATTCACAAATCACAATGAAGGCAAATTAATTACTTGCTATATGTAAGAATTCAAAGGAGGCTCAATTTCTCTCCTGCCTAGGTTGAGACTGAAATTTCTTCAAAGTAATTTATTTTCATGATATGTCTTCAAGTTTATATGTCAAATTACTTGAAGAGGATTACTGAAGTGAAGATCACTTGCTTGTATCGAGAAAGAAATGATATCATAGCATATTCTAGTTTATCTTCAAAGTATGCATATTCTATTCATGAGAGACAATCAAAGTGTGCGCAAAACCACAAAAATATCATAGCATCACAGATGATAATGCTAACACTTGATGATATGATTCAATATCATGAAATGAATAACAGTATTTTTATTTTTGCATATTACATTTTTCAGGTTGTGAGATTGTGTAAGCCCCATGGTTGCTGGTGATGTTGGTTATTAAACAGGAGCACATATAGCTAATTGAAGGGGTAGTTGCAGTATAAGTAATTCTAAGAATGGAAACAAAGTACAAATTTAAGAGGACAGTTGAGTATTACCACACATTCAAACATTAAAATTAAAAACTTTTGATAAAATCATAAAAGTATACAAGACTTATACGAGGGCTCTGTTTGAAAAAGTAGAATAAGAAAACAGACCCTCAGTTTGATATTTAAGTTGGTTAGTAGGAGAACCACTGGAGCCAAAGTGGAACCTGACCAAGCACTTCAAGGGTATCATTAAGAAATGGAACTTGGCATGTCGTATGGCTGAACCAAAATAGGAATTTTTTTCCATTAAATGAGAAACTTTTGAACCTTTTTTTAATCTACTTAATCACATATATGGATGCCTAAAAGAAGTAAACTCTACAAGTTCAAAGAAATCTCAAGAAAGAATAAATAGAGAAAGAGCAGAACGAAAATACAGAAATGAGATAAAAAAAAAAAATACCTCTAGCATGGCAAAAGCTAGTTCAACTTCAAGCATCCACATTTCTGCCAAATGCGTCATTGGCTTAGAATATTCTGCTTGAAATATTGGACCAAATGTGTAAACACAGCTAAGAGCACAAGCATGGCTTTCAAGGTGAAGCCCAGCATAAGATGTTAGATAAGCTGGACAGCAAAAGAAATCCTCAGAAAAATCCACCTTTCTGGCATTCATTGATTCTGATTTCTCTTGGTTTTCTAACTGTGATGTTAGCTCATATGCCATTTTAAGATCATTTAGTGAAGCAATCAGTGCTTCCTTATTGCTATCAGTTCTCTTCAAATCGTCAATTCGTCTACTTTTATCTTTGATAGCAGCCCTCAATACTTCCAAACTAATTTCCTCTGGACCCTTCATCGCATTTTTCATTGCATTGTCATCTGATTTACTAAAAAGATTTGTAACGTAGAACTTCTTTTTATGATCTTCCGTAGTGGTTGTTGTGATAATGGGCGTATGCACAAAGTGGAATCCATTTTGTTGGAAAAACATATGGATAGCACAAGTTAAGGTACTGCGGATACGGACAACCGATGCTACCTGCAAGATGAACAACCAAAAGGTCCAACAAAAGAGCAAACTTTAATACCAACACTTACCACAGATCACCATAACCATATAATAGATAATTTCCATTTTTGCAGGTTCTTGTGGAAAACAGATCCTGAAGCTGATATAGTAGACATGACAGAACTAATTTATAAAATGAAGGATGAATAACACCTTCAGTTACCATAGGATTTGCAGATAAGACAGGAAAGCCGATTGAACTATTGACACTATCATTATTATTCATTGGCTATTGTTACTATTATTCAAACCAACAACTAAGCACTTCTAGAACTTTAATTACAAGATGTGGATAAACCTCCTTATTGATACTTTCAGTGATGTTAAGTAACATAATAGGCTTGAAATTGTAAACTAGTACTGGAAATTTGATTTACCATAGTTGTACGTTGACGGAGGTGTGGATAAGCCCTGATCATGTCCAAAGATAACCTTGTCTTAGACAGGGGATAATTCTCATGATCAACAAGTCCGACATGTAAAATTTTCTCCACTTTAAGCTCCACAATATAATTGCCTCGTGCTTCAACCTTCTCTATCACACCTTCCACTAAAACCGAGTTCCCAATGGTTGTAACTTGCTCAAGAGGACATACAGAGGAGTCCACCACTACCTGAAAGATGCTAAGCATTATAAATTCAGATAGATATGAACAAACTAACTCCCTAACTAAGACCGATTTATGCCTATAACATGCTTGTAAGAAGGTCTGACTCAAATAAACCAGAACCTGGAGCTTGGCAACACAGGACCCATCATTAATTCTCAGCTGCGCAATGGAGGACGCGGTGTTAGCCACCACTACATCGGGCTTCTCGTCCGCCAGAGTTTCAGTCGCACCGGCAAATGCCTTGGCGATACAGCGGAGGAGGGGAATTTTCGACATGAGGAGTTCCGAGCACGTCACATCCTTCACCACCGGCACGGCGGCTGGCTGCTTAGATGCAACTGGCTTCGTCTTCACATTACACCATTTCACCCAACCACCTACCACAACCCTCTCGCCCACCAACCCGAGGCCGCAGTCTGCCCGACCGACAATCGATTTCAGCACCACCCTATTGGAGTACTTGAAACTCTTGACTGGCTTATTATCTTTCTGGGCAATGTTTTGGGCTTCCATTTGCGTTTGATGAAGAGATTTTAGATGGTGGGTCGTTCAAGAAGGTAATGTTTGTTAAGGTAAGGGGATGGGGAGAGACATGGGTGGGCTTAAGAAGGGTGGGAGAGGAGATGGGAGACATGCTTGGGGAGGTGGAGAAGGAGAATGATGTTCTTTACTTTGGAAGCTTTGTGGGGTAAGAGAAGGGAAGGGAAGAAAGGAAAGAAGAGTTTCTTGTACGATGGGTTTTACGCGGGAACAAGGGATTGATCACCGCAAGGTAGTTTGCAGTTATAAGTTTCCTTTTTAAAGGTAAATTACAGTTTACCCCCTATATAGCCAAATTTCAACTTAACACTTTTATACTTCAAATTTTACTACTTAACCCATATCCAAACGAAGTCGCAACCGATACATTTTCCAACCAAAAGTAATGATAAATTATTATTTTTGGCTAAGAAGGAAAATTAGTATTACTTAAAGGTTTATAGTAGGCGTTAGTGACATCCATGACCAAAAAACATAGCAGTGGTTCAAAGCAAGCCCCTTCCCAAGTACAGCGATATGATCCCATGTTCTTATCTAGGTCTGCTAACCAATCAGTTAATTTGTTAGCTTCACAGTAGAAAAGTACGGTCTTCGATAAGATAAGTCATAGTTAAGGGAGCTGGGTGTATATCGTTTAGGATGTTCACTAAGAGTCTGTGGGGATAATTAAGTCTTTTATGTCCTAGTTTAACATTTTCAACGTGGTTTGAACCCCAAAGGATACTTTAAGTATTTAAGTTTGAAGTACAACGATAAATTAAAACCGAGTTGAATTATATGAGGATGAATCCTAATTTCCTCAACAAAATTCCATCTATGATCACATTTGTATACATCTTTATCTATTTTTCTGTTTTTTATTTTGACTGAACCGAGCTGTATTGAGATACTACCTGACCCTTCCAATGGGAAAACCCTGGGTATCTAGAGAAAGAAGGTTACAAAATTTTGAAGAAATTGGTTAGTAGGCCTAAGATTATGTGTCATTAGAATCTGACCACAACTAGCTGCTTAGTTAGCTAGTTGATTATAGTCTTTATAAACATGCACAAATTTGACTTTCCTAAATTCTAAAATCAGCCTCAAACAATCGGCCACAAGATCCTTTACTCTCTAGGGGCACTTAGATTCCTTCCTTAGCAGCCTCACTATCTCCAAACAGTCTGATTCTACCACGATTCTATTACTCTTCTCCACGAGTCGCAACCCCAAATTGATAGCCCATAGCATGCAGTGGGGATTCGTTTGGTATTGGCTCCCAAGCGGCCAACACCACTCCACCATTAGATTATCTCATTATTATACCTGTGCCACTCTGCTTGAACATAGGAATCATCAGCATTCAGCTTCAACCAACCTACTTCTGGTAGCTGCCAGCCAGTAGACTTACTGGGTTAAGCCTTTTAGGCTTAACCCAATAATCCATTGCAAGAGCAGTAACTAATCGAGTCACCACACGAGGGAGACAACTTCCCTCACCAAAGGAGACCATGTTATGTTACTTCCACACTATCCATACCATAGTCATGATGAGTGCTTTGGTCCAAAGTCCTTGGCTAGCACATTGAGCAACATCGGATGTGAGCTAGTCCTGTTCAACCTTGTTGAGTGCAAGCCTAGTGGTTTTCTTGAACTCCACCCAAACCCCACCAATGTAGCTACATTTGTAAAATAGGTGTAGTTGTTTCAGCATGCAAGCCACAGAGTGCACAATCCATAATAGGTCCCAGATGTAACCTATAGAGGAAATCGCATGTAGACAAACTATTCTAGAAGAGTTTTCAGCATAACATTAGCATTCTTAGAGCTACCAGAAGCTTCCAAGGCTTGTGCCACCCTTCCCATTGCCCATGTACCGGTGGCAGTATGAAGGTGTACATAGTCTTTATCGCAGGCTCACCCGATGGGTGTGGCTTCCATATCCACGAGTCCTCCATGGCTGGATTATCTATATGGCTGAGATAGTGTTGAAGACTAAGTCCCACCCACCATGGCTAATGATCCTATCCATACTCTAAGTTTGGACATCCTTGATATCCGTCATTTTAGGCACTTATCTAGCATTTAAGCATGAATGATTCTCAGTTGCCTACTCCACGAAATGGACAGCGGCCAAGGTCTAGACACCACTTTAATGGTCCGATTGGTCCCTACAAACTTGCGACAACCTACCTTCAACTTGGTTGCTACATTCTTGATCGCACACCATATCCAAGAGGCTAAGGGTGGAGTATACCTATCCCATGGGTCAAGGCGCCTATATTTGGCAAGTAGAATTATCACCTGAGGTACCTTAGTATTGTTAAGTACTTTGAACAACAACTTGTCGTGGGGAGTGCTCCTAGCTTCTCTGAGCCTTCTAACTGCCAAGCCACCCTCCTCATGCCTGCTAGTTACCATGTCCCAGCTAATCAAGTGGATAACTCGGCCACTAGTTTTGTCTCAGAGGAACGATCTAGCATAGAGTCTGAAAGCCAGGTACTACCGAGTCAATACGAGAGAATAGCCATCAATGTAGAATTTGTTAGGAGAAGGTGATGGAAAACTCAGGAGAAGAAGATTGTTCTCTTAACATAAAATAAAGTAGATAAAAACTTTAAACTTTTTGTTCATATCCTTGCACAAGATAAGACTACATATATATAGTGGTTTACATGACTCTTAGATATACTACATGACTCTTAGTTATCATATATAACTCTTTGATTTTCATCATCTAGAGAATCCAAAGATTACTATCATTTAAAGGCATAGAAAACACTAAGAGTCATCTCAAAATCAAAGCTTTTTTCTTGAATTCTACACTAGCCAATTAATCAATTGACTAGTCAAATGGGCTAGCTTAATATTCTAACATTCTCCTCTTAAGCTAGACCATTTCCACACTAAGTTTCTTCTTCAATTTGGTGAAAGTATCCATCTTGAGAGCTTTGGTGAATATGTCTGCTAATTGATCTTGTTGCAATACTTGACCTCGATCTCACCATGTTTGACCAAATCTCGAATGAAATGATACCTAACTCGAATATGCTTGCTTCTACTTTGGAAGACCGGGTTCTTTGTGAGTGCAATTGCTAATTTGTTATCACAAAATAAATTTGTGCATTTTCCTTGTGGATGCGTGAGTTCTTCCAAAATCCACTTTAGCTATAATGCTTGACAACTTGCTAATGACAAGGCAATATACTCCGCTTCTGTAGTAGAGAGAGCGACAACATCTTGCTTCTTTGAAAACCATGAGATTGCACCGGAGCCGACATTGAAAACATAGCTAGAAGTACTCTTGCTATCGTCGGTACTTCCACCCCAATCACTATCACAATAACCAACTAAACATAAATTATTAGTACTTTTGTAAGTAATACCTTCATCCAAGGTACCACTAATATATCCCAAAATTCTTTTCCCAGCATTCCAATGGCATCTTCTTGGCTTTTCTATGAATCTGCTTAAAATACTAACAGAGTACAAAATATCTAGTCTTGTACCTGTTAAGTACATGAGATTACTAACAAGACTTCTATAAAGAGTAGCATCTACAGATTTATCATCACCTTGCTTGCTTAATTTTAAGCCAACCTCCATTGGTGTGCTTATAGGTGAAGCACCTTCCATTCGGAATCTCTTCAAGAGATCCGTTGCATACTTCTTTTGTGAGATGAAAATTTTGTCTCCACTTTGTTTAACTTCAATGCTAAGAAAGAAATGTAGAAGTCCCATGTCTGTCATCTCAAATTCATGCATCATGCTTTTCTTGAAAGCTTCACAATAATTTGGACTATTGCTAGTGAAGATCAAATCATCAACATAAATGCATGTAATTAAAAACTCACCATGTGTACCTTCTTTGATGTAAAGAGTATGCTCAAATGGACATCTCTTGAATCTATTTTTCAAGAAATATCATCTATGCGACTATACCATGCCCTTGGTGCTTGCTTCAAGCCATACAAGACTTTCTTCAACTTGCATACTTTATGCTCTTCACCTTTCTTCACATAGCCCGGAGGTTGATCAATATAGACCTCCTCTTTAAGAACACCATTCAAGAATGCTGATTTGACATCCATTTGATGCACCTTCCATTTATTTTGAGCCGCCAAAGCCAAGACCATGTGAATAGTCTCAAGTCGAACAACAGGGGCAAAAACTTCGTCGTAGTCAATGCCATACTTTTGATTGTAGCCTTTTGCTACCAATTGGGCCTTGTGTTTCTCAACTTCACCTTTTTCATTCAACTTAGTCTTATAGATCCATTTAACACCTATTGGTTTGTGCCTAGTAGAAAGATCTACAAGATCCCAAGTATTATTTTTTGTGATTGAATCAATTTCATGATCCATAGCATGCCTCCATTTTTGTTGGTCTGAAGCCTCCTCAAAAGTGATAGGATCTGCATCAATAAATAGTGCAAAGTTGCTCATATCTTTTCCATCAATAAATAGGATGGAAAAGAGAAAAGAAAAAATTCTATTCTTGCAGGTGAAGAAGAAAGTCAAGGTGGTGATCTTGCAGAAGAAGAAAGGACTCCGCCTACTTCCCCGTCTTCTTCTTCTGCATCATCTTCAACGTATTCATCATCGGAGTCTCTACCAAGGAAGACAGAGAGTATTAGAGAGATCTATGAAGCTGCAAGATAAGTATCATATAAAGATATAAGCAACTTTGCACTATTTACAACTCCTCCCTACATGGCCTACAGTACATTCCACTAACCCATTCATTTGGGTTTTACATTCGCGAATGATACTTCTAGTCTGCCAAGGACAGGGCCTCTCCTCCTTCATTATCTTCACCAAAACCTCTGAGTCCGACTCCACCTCCACTGGCTGCTCCGCCCCGAGAAGACTCAATCCCATTCGGAGGGCCTAGGCTTCCGCAAACAAAGCCGACACTGCCGGCGCTGGTTCCCATCTAGCTATTACAATCCTTCCCTTGTCATCTCTGATAACTGCCCCCGCTCCTGCTTGGCAAGCCCCAGCCCGGAAGGCCCCATCAGTGTTCAATTTCACTCGTCCCTCCCGTGGTCTACGCCACTCTTCCTGCATTTGTCTTCCTACTGTTGCATTGTCTGTCGTGGCCGCTGCATACTCGCTAGTCATGACTAGACTTTGTCTCGCCACCACTGCTGCACCCTCTAGGCTCTCACCAAAGGCCACTCGATTTCGCTGCTTCCAAATACCCCAGCACGTGGTCGCTATTAGCGCCCTGACATAGTCGTCACCTACAGTTCTCCTCCTCCATGTCGTAGTTATCCACTCTGGGTTCACTGACTCACACATCTCCGCACCCTCCGGTATTGCCGTACCCAACTTGGCCCACACTTCTTTGCTATATCGGCATCCATAGAACAAATGATCAATGGTCTCAATGAACAGACCGCATAGACTACATCTGTCCTCTCCTACTCGGATAGCATGCAGCAATTCTTTCTTAGGTAATCTTCCCCATAGGAGCTTCCAGCAGAACATTCGTACTCTAGGCTTAGCTTCCACAGCTCCCACCAGCTAGGCCACACTTCGCCCTCCGCAGGCTTGAGAAATCTGTAGATGGATGAAGCCTTCGGGATCCCTAGGGTGTGTGGCCACCATATCCACGTGTCCTTGACCCCTGCGGTAGCCAAGGTGGTGCTGGCTATCTCAAACGCCAACTCCACCCCAGCCACATCCACGAAGTTGTGTCCGCTGTTCACTCTGCTTCTAAGAACCTTCGCCACTAAAAGATCCGTGCGCAGTAAGTCTCGATGCATGATGCGCGGTTGCCACCTCCATGGCACTGCCGACGTCCATGGGTCGTCCGCAGCAGCCGAGTCATTTCCATCGCCAATCAGTTTCCTGTAGCCCATTCTGATGTCTCGCGCAGTCTTGTATAAGGCATTCCAAACCCCCGACGCCATCCTCCAGTTACCTTGTCGCCAAGGGTGCAAGCCACCATACTTTTCCTTCATGATTCTAATCCAGATCGCATTCTCCCCATTGAGGATACGGAACACCTGCTTGCCGAGCAGACTGGTCCTAGAGAGGTGCAGACTGCGCACTCCAAGGCCTCCCTCCCTCTTTGGCTGCGTCACCTTTCCCCAGCTTACCAGATGCATTCCTTTGTTACTGCCATTGGCCCATAGAAAGGCCCTCGCCACTTTATTGATCCTCTCCAGCACCGTTTCTAGCACCCATGAACAGCTCATCCAATAGATTGGGATTGCCAACATGGTGGATTGAAGCAGGGTTAATCTGCCGGCAAAGGATAGGCTGTTGTGTTTCCAGCCGGCAAGCTTCTTAGTCACTCTCTCCACCAGCCAGTTGTGCTCCCGAACCGTGACATGCTTACCAGATATAGGCACACCAAGGTATCTGAACGGCATCCTCGCTCCCGGCATCCCGGTAAGGTTGCGAATGTTGTCTGCTGCCCCCTTCTCCATCCAATTAGGTAGGAACAATTCTGACTTTGCTGGGTTCACCTTTTGGTTTGTGACTGACGAGTAAATATCCAGGCATTCCTTGATGGCTTCCACATTCCTCCCAGACGCCTCAGCCGTGACCAGCAGGTCGTCTGCGTAAAGCAGGTGTGACAGGTGAGCCTCCCCCACTTGATATCCTTGCAGCAAACCTCGAGCCATACGCTCTTTGAGCAGGCTCGATAGCAATTGCGAGACTAGAATGAACAGATACGGGGAAAGTGGGTCTCCCTGTCTTAGTCCGCGGTGGGGCGTAAGTCACTTTGTCGGCGAACCATTCACAAGTATGGCGAATCTTGGTGACTTGATGCAGGCGCTGATCCATCGACACCATTTGGACAGAAACCCCATGGCTTCCAACACACTTGGAACAGCCCTCCAACTCACCCTGTTGTAAGCTTTCTCCATGTCAAGTTTAAGCATCATTAGTGGATGCCGGTGCTTGTCATTGTTCATCGACTGTGCGATCTCCTGGGCTGCCAAAATATTGTCGAAAATATTTCGTCCCCTAACGAAGGCCACCTATTCCTGGTCCACTAGCCGTGGAAGAAGGCCCCTCAGTCTGCTTACCAGCACCTTGGCAATGATCTTATACGCCACATTGCACAGTGAGATCGGCCGGTAGTCTCTCACCGTGGCTGGTTTATCCACCTTTGGTATTAGGGTTATGAACGTTCGTCCCTATTGTTGTGGTAGCCTCTCCTGTTCGAAGAAGTACTTGACCGCTTCACACAAGTTAGCTCCCATCTCCTGCCAGTGCATCAGGTAGACCTCAGCCTATAGGTCGTCCGGCCCCGGTGCTTTCCCCTTCGGCATGCTTCGTAGCGCTCCTAGGATCTCGTCGTTGTCCACCAGCTTCAGCAGTCCCATCCGGTCTTCATTGGATATTTCTGGCAGCTCTAGTTCCTTCGGCAGCGCCCACATCTCCTCCTCGTTTGGTCCCCATAGCTCCTCGTAATGGTCAAGAAACTCTTTTGTAATATGGTCCTGGTCCAGGACCCAATCCCCCTCCTTTGACATGATCCGTTGGATCTTGTTCCTTCGTCCCCGTAAGGTGGCCGTGAGGTGGAAAAAGTGAGTGTTCCTGTCCCCCTCCTGCACCCATTTCAATCGAGACCGCTGCAGCCATTTCAGGTTGATCTGATGGCTTAGCGCAGATTTCCCGTTGTTTGATGAGTCCAGCAGCATCCAACTCGTCTCTGGCATCTCTTTCCTCCATCCTGTTGATTTCCACCCTTACCGACTCCATCTCTTTCTCCAGGCAGCCCAGACCTATTTTGCTCCATCTTCTAAGGTACCGCTGCATGTTCGTTACCTTGTGATTGAAGCCATGCATGGGGTTCCCATGCGCATTGCCCCTCTAGGTCCTTGCTATAATGTCTTGGCACTCCTGGTACTCCATCCAGTATAGCTCAAACCGGAAAGGCCTTCGTCTATTGTCCGGCTCTCCTTGGACCACGACTAGTAGTGGTGCATGGTTAGATGCAGACCGGTCCAAGTGCACCACTCGACTCCCTGGAAACTTACGGACCTAGTCCGTGTTCGCCATGGCTCTGTCCAATCTCACCCATACCCGATTGTGCCCAATCTAGTTGTTGCACCACGTAAACGGCACCCCTTCATACCCCAGGTCACAAACTCCGGCTTCCTCTACAAACTTGGCAAAATTGGAGGATTTCGGGCCGAGAGTAACCCGGACATAGCTCCTCTTCTCCTCCATAGACAGAATTGCGTTAAAGTCTCCGCCAACTAGCCACGGCAAGCCTAGGCTCCCTAGCCCCACCAGTTCTTCCCATAGCAGTTTCTGCTGGTCCAGCTGGTTACTGGCATAAACTGCCGTCATCAGCCACGTCTCGCCCTCACTGGAGGAGACCACCATGTGTGCCGCGTATCGCGACACCGCCACCACATCGACGTAACCAATCGCCGTCTTCCACAACAGTATCAGCCCTCCAGAGATTCCTTCCGCTGGTATTGTAAAAGAGGACCATTTTCGCCCCATCGCACGACTGACCCCCTTCGCCTTCGCCCAGTCTGCATGCATTTCTAACAGGAATACAAAATCTAGACAGTGTTCTCTACTCATGTCGCGGCACCTATCAAGCACATCTTTCTTCAAGGCGCCACGGCAGTTCCAGTAGATTGCTTTAAACATGATACAGGTTTTAGGGTTTACGCCATCCTGCCGCGCTTCGCAGCCACTCTTCCTTGGTCCACTTCTTCTGACTCCGCCACCCCTTTTCCATTCGTACCCGGAGTAGTAGGACCGTTGCTATTCTCAGTGCATACTATTGCCCAATACTCCTCCCTCGAGTCTTCCACCTCCATTGGATTGTGGTCACGGTTCAATGGTTTCGTGAGCACCTCCCAGAGCTTCTGCACCGCTCTACTATGCCCCTCGGTCGGTCCACTTGTCTCCATTGGTGGTTTGGTGCGGCGGCCGCGGACCCCGTCCTTGCACATTCCCATTGGGTATTTTGCTATCTCACCACCGCCTAGCTCTCTCCACATGGCCATGAAGGTAGTCTTCCCGCTTCTCTTCCCTCCCGTGCCAAGCCTGATGGCAGTACCGTTGATAGTGACACACTCCCGGTCTGGTTCCAGGCTCGTTCCCCTATCGCCCGAAACCACCAACCCCGTTTAGACAGATGGCCCAGGTTCCGTCAGCTTCTGATAAGCCATCTTGTCATCATGCATTGTCATCCCTCTATCCATCATGCACAATTTTTGCCCGTTGGATAAAAGGGTTCCACTTTGGTTGACCTGCACCCTCGCTCCTCCTTCCGCTTTCCTTGTCGGTTGCGCCAAGTTATGATTTGTATCCACACCTTTTCCTTTTATTTGCATTGACCTCACCCTATCATTATTGGGTCTCGTGCCTCCCGTTGATTGGCTGTACCTCCTGCCTTGGCTCGGAGGCTTTGGTAGCGTCTGGTAACCGTCTGTTGCATTTGTCTTCCCGATGCCACCATTGCATACCTCAGCCTTTCCGATCCTTTCCCAGTTTCCATTTTCGCGACAAGCATCCTCTTTACCCGCAGGTTCCGTCTCCCTATGCTCTGTTTTGCCTCTCACCATCTTTGACCCTCGTTCCTTGCCCATTGGGGCCCGTGCCTCGCCGGAGTACTTCGTCTAAGGCTGCACCACCTTCCGCTGCCTCCTAGTCATCATGCACCACGGCCCATAGGTCGTGTTTTGTTCCTCCATCTCTGACTGCCCCGACTCCTTCTTCTCCCGCGCCTGTCCACACTCAGCATCACCAGCTGCACTTTCCTCCATCCCTTCTTTACTCTTATGTTCGCAACCAGCTGCCGATGGCCAATTCTACCACAACGGTAGCAAAACATAGGTATGTTCTCATAAACCACCCTCAGGTCCACCTTGTCCTCTTTTGGTCCTAGCCACACTGCCTTCTTAAGTGGCTTCTCAAGCTCTATCTCCACGCACACCCTGGCAAACCTACTCCTGGTATGGTCGAGCGTCGTCTCGTCCACCCTCAGTGGTTTCCCGAAGTACCCAGCCACCGGCACTAGCGCTTCCACCTCCCAGTATTCTTGCAGTAGGTTGTGCAGCTGAATCCAAACTGGAGCGGACGTGAATGCCTCAACTGAGGGTTTGAAGTTGTTCCTCCAGGGGATAAGGTTGAGAACTCTTCC
Source organism: Typha latifolia (assembly GCF_019914945.1). Classification (NCBI taxonomy): domain Eukaryota; kingdom Viridiplantae; phylum Streptophyta; class Magnoliopsida; order Poales; family Typhaceae; genus Typha; species Typha latifolia. The sequence goes on from NC_133100.1 coordinate 2,006,263, forward strand.
CTGTATAGTCCACGGCCCCTTCGTTAAAGCATGTACCATGTCTTCCTCCTTTTCAAAACGAAATAGGTAGTATCCTCCAGACATGTCCGAAGCAACGAAGCGATCTATTCCGTTCCATAATCTAATCAGAGTGCGCTTAAGCAGTTCCAATGGAAGGCTGCGCCCCAAGAACCTTCCAAAGAGGGTGAGTTTCCACCGGCTCCTGCACCTCTCCAGAACCTCCGGGTCTATGATTATGCAGTCCTCTGTTTGCTCTCTCAGCTTGGCCAGTATTTCCTCCGGGATGCGGCCATTCATTCCTTTGGTCGGCCTTCCTCCCGCCGCTACGGACGCCCACGAGCGTCTCGGTCCGTCTTCCTCCTTTCCACCTGTAGTTTGAGCATCCCCGCTTTGACTCTTCCCCCCACCAGCATGGGCCGGTGGGGGATTCGCCTCCATTCCACCGGGCTCTCCGCCTGCCCACGAGCGTCTCTCTCTCCACCGGGCTCTCACGCTCCCTTGCTCTTCACTATCCAATAGGCGCCTCATCAACTTTGCAGAGGTTGGCATCAAGGCTGCCGAGTTCCTCCTTACTCCACTTGTGCAAGGCACATTACATGGTACATATATATGATGATAGAATCCATGCAGTGGCTGCCATATGTTTGGTGCTATCATGCTTCACTAACCAGCCATTTATAGTTCTCATAATCGAGCCAATAAAGGGAAATGATTTGGCAAGTTGTTAGTCGAGGAAGGAATGGTGAAGAGAAGGGGGAGGTGATTTGACGCAGCCCGATCCAAGTGCCACACCTTACTGAGAGGGTGCATCCCTAGCCATGCTGCATTGTCCAAAACTCTGTCCAATCGGACCTAGATGCGGTTATCTCCATGCTGCTTGCTCCACACTTCAAGATTCTACCGTACCACTACTATGGTTCTCATGGATGGATAAGAAGGCATTGAAGTCTCCTCTCAAAATTCACATTGGGTATTGAGATGATTACTAGCATATACAACTGACCACATCCAGGTGAAACTCAACCTAGTAGTCATCACCTAGTGGGTTGCAAATCGAGACACTGCCATAACATTCACCAGGTTGGTCTTCTACAGCACATTAATGATACCCCCGGAAGCACCCATATTAGGTACTGCGAGCAAGGATCAGTTGCATCCCAAGGCTTTCACCACTTGATCTTTCCAGCTGGTGTACATTTCCAACAAGACTAAGACATGCAATCTATGCTCCTTCTCTAGTACCTTACATCAATCAAGGGCCTCTATCTTTATAGCCCCCATGCAATTATCATGATAACCATTGGATGCATAACTACTAATCATGCAGTCCTACCCCTCTTAGAGGAGTGCATGGGATGATAATCATTTCCTAAGTTAGCATTGGATCCTTCTATTTCTAGATTTCTTACTCCTTCCTCGGTCACCCATTGTAGGGTATTAGAATTGGCTAAGCTTACCCTACATCCACAACCATACTCTCCTCTTTAGTTTTCCTAGCCATCAAAAGTCCTTGCATCAGGATTGACTTCTTCCAAACTTTTCTTCTCCCTATCAGGATAGGTGGTTGCGTTGCGTCAGTCAATATAATTTCTTTGGCACCCTTATCATTGGCTAGGTTCACCATATAGCTTGGACTTCAAGCCTACTTCTGGTGTATTTAGTTCCCTTATAGTATTACGTGGTTGGCTGGACGTAGGCTGGGTCTCCACCGTCTTCCCTTTCTTATTGTCTGTTTTGGACCATTGGGGGCCCCTTTGTTGGTCCCCCTTCTTGGGAAGGAGGGAGGAAAGGGCATTAGGAAGGAGAGAGAAAAAGAAAATAAGAAGAAAGATGGTAAAGAAAACAAAAACCATATAAGAAAGAGGAAAATGTAGAAAAGAGAAAGAGAGAAGTCGGTCCAAAATTATAAATTTTCTAAAAGTTTTATTAAATTACTAAGAGATACAATATTGAAAAATTAAAATATTTTGAGTTACATACGAGTACATTACAACTAGGTTAACATTTACACATACCCATAAGAAAGATTTAAGAATTCGCATCACAAGGAAATGGGCACATCCAAACTGAGCCTAGACCTATTCATATATTTACTATTTACAAAATTCCTTCTTAATATAAAAAAAATTCAAAAAAATTATTTTAAAATAGTACATCATTTAAATTATTTGTACACTTTAAAAATTGGACAATGATGGAATAAGTTGTAGAGTTTCATCCCTAACTTTAGTGGGATTCAGTCTTGTTAACAATAAGTTCACATGTGCTAAATGTTAACTGAGAAGCTATAGTAGATATATCAACAATTAAAATAACATAAGTTGTGATAGAAAGAATATGAAATATGCTAGTATGGTTTTCCAACCATTCCAATATATTTAATTAACTTCTCTTTGTATCAATTAAATGAAATACTTGTAGAATAATTGTAGCCCACATATTAAAGGAGTAGAATAAGATGCTGACAAAGAAGGACTCCACCAATTTCCATAAGCCTCTAAGACTTGGTGATAAAAAGTTGAACAATATTAAAAATATAAATTAGAGCTAGTTGTGATTTGTAGCATCTTGATGATAGAGGAGGTTTGTTGAGATTGCATCTTTTGGGCTTCTCTCCTTCCATATTGTTTTCATTGTCTTAATTCATAGATTGACATATATGGTTGAAAGAGAGAGGAAGATGAATGGAATGAGACATCTTATAACCTCTTTGATCTCCTAATGGGAAGTGAATGATATGGAGGAATAAATAAAGGGAAGCTTAGATGCCCAATTCTTAAGATATATATGGTTTATTTGGATCTATAGGTGAGGTTGGAAATTAGGAATGGAATAAGCAATGCAATTAAAAATGACTTTCATCTGCAGCCCATGTTCTAAGAGGGTATGTGACGGGCGTGTGGCAGGTTAGCAAAGTGTCTTACAATTAGGATTCCTATGTCCTCTAAAATTTTAATTGTTATCAAAGTATACTAAGGGACCCATGAATTTTTAAAACTAATTGATATAGGTAATTGGACGGTCACATAATAATTTAAGATTTTGGATAGATATATGTTTTAAATTCTATAAAAATTCTAATGGTGACCTTACCTAAGAGCTTATCATTTGATAGGTTGAGATGTGTTAGGATCAAATTTTTTAAGCCCAATTAAGTTGTCCCAATATGGGTTATACCGCCCACTACAGTAGGAAATAGAGGGGAGTAATAAAAAGAAGATAAAGAAGACGCTCCTCTTTTCCTTTTCATATCTCATCTCTTCTCCTTCATCTCTCCTCTCGCATTTTATTTAGGTACCTTACATGAGTATATATATAGAGGATAATTATTCTTTTTTTTTCTTTTTTTGCTAAGGATCACTCAATCCTTCTGAAGATACATGTAGGTCCCAACTCCTAATAGGATTTTAGTGGGCTGAAGGTTTTAATCATTTGTGATATTTACAGAGTGAATACCATTATATAAAAAGCATAAAAATATATCAAGTATCTCGTAAGATATCCGGTGTATCCCTATATAGAGAAGGGGAAGACAATGCCGATGTTATAATCACCCTCAAGGAAGATGATTCTGATTTGAGATGCAGCTTTGGATAGAACTGAACATGAAATTTTTGAAGATCATATTGATCAAGTTAACCATCGAAATGACCTGATATTCGGATATGTTGTTCCTTTGGAAATCAAGAATCCAATGCAAATAAAATCTGACTGATTGGATAGATCGATCGAAAGTTATGATAGGTAAAATAACCAAGAGTCAGCGATAGCAGGATGGACTTGGATGGTGGATAATGGTGATAGGGCTAGGGTTAGGGTTATGGAAGTGGAAAATGGCTATGGTGGATGGATATAGTGCCTTGAGCAAGTTGAGAGAGGAGAAGGGGGCTTCTAGGTAGAGCTGGTTGCCGGACTGAGGAGGGAGAGGCGTTGAAGCGAGGCTCGGCCGAGTTGAGCTCGGCATGGGGAAACCGAGATGGAGAGAGGAGGGAGAGGATTGGTGCTAGACCAGGTTCAATTCCAATTACTCCAAAAGATAACTCACTAGGGCATACACAATAAATTTATAGGTGGCTCCTAATGTGGTGCGGCTAAACCAATATTGACCAACATCAATTAAGTCGATTAACTCGACTTAAGGACTCCAAAGTAAATAACAGAATTATAGGGACTAAAATGACATACATAAGCAAATAAATGAAATAAGCCACACCTGATCTGACCCAAGTACGTTAGCCTCTCTTGATTTGATTCAGCTAAGTCAAACCAAAATAATCTACCACGCTTTCCTCACCTTGTCCTCAAGGTGCAAAGTGAGGAAACAATCCATCAAGTTGTCACCCAATTCCTATGTGTCTCATCAGTGGGCTGCCCTAGCCACTCCACAAGAATCTGCAACTCTAAGCACCCATCATGTTGACGTCGTCACTTGGCTAGGACTCATATGGGCTCATTCTTTTCATGCTCCTCAGTAGGCTCCAATAAGTCAGTTCCTATGGCTAGATTGGGTCTAATGGTAGCTTTCAAAACTAAGATATTGAAGATCTAATGCACTTGCGTCCCCTCACGCTCCTTAGTAGGTTCCGGTAAGTTAGTTCCTATGAATAGATTGGGTCCAATCGTAGCTTTCAAAACTAAGACATGAAAGATTGCGTCCCCTCTAGCAACTCCAAATGGTAGGCCATTGATCCAACCCCCTCCAACACCATATAAGGTCTGAAGAATCGATATGACAGCCTTCGATTTTGTACGAGCTGTAAGGTCACCTGATGATATGGTTGCACCCTCACAAAGACCAAATCACCCACTACAAACTCACGCTCATAATGTCCCTGATCATAGACATGTTTTATCTAACTTTGAGTTACAGCAATATGCTCACAAAGTCGTCTCAATGACTCATTTCGGTCCATCAGCTTCAAGTTCACCTCTAACCTCTCTGCAGTTGCCAACCGATCATAGTTATGAAGATTAGGGGTTCTCCGTCTATATGCCACTTCAAATGGAGTCATCTAAATGCTGTGGTGCTACGTATTATAGGACCACTCCGCCCAAGGCAAATATCGCAACCACTCTCTCAGTTGATCCACCACAAAGCATTTCAAATATTATTCAATGCCTCCATTGACTACCTCAATTTGGATGGTAGGTCGAACTGAGTGTCAACCGTGTCACCTACAATGTGAAGAACTCCGAGTAGAAGTCACTAATGAAGATGCAGTTCTTATCAGAGAGACGATCATCCTCGGCATCCCATGAAGATTCACTATATCTCTCATAAAAATTGTAGGAATTGCCTTTGTTGAAAATGGATATACTAGAGCCAAAAAATAAGCATATTTGCTCATCCTATTGACAATCACTAAAATCACTAAGTGCCCTCGGATCTCAGGGAGCCCCTCTATGAAATCTATCAATATGTCCTCCTAGATTTACTCTGAAATAGGCAATGGTTGGAGCAGTCCAACTGGCTTGGGAGACTTCATCTTCTCTTATTGGCAGATTTGACACTCCTTAATGTAGCACTTTACATCCACCTTTATTCTTATCCAAGTATAGCTTTGAGCCAGCTGCTTGTAGGTCCTCAACACCCCTTCGTAGCCTACTATTGGAGTGTCATAGAAGTGCTCTAATAGCTAGCAGTGCATCTCCAAGTTCACGAGCACATGGATGCACTCAGGGTCCAAGATCAGCTAGCCCATCGTGTGTTTCAAGCTCCAGATGTTGTGTTGGGTCAGCTATGATCTCATGTAATGCTCAAAATAACTCGAGTCAGTTGTACCTACATGACATAGGTCCTCAAAGAAGGGAAAGGTGGGAGCGGAGAAGACCGCAAGCTCGGTCGGCACTGGGTTGTGCAATTGAGCATTGTCAGCCCAATTTTCGATCCCTTTCTTGTACCCCAAATCATAGTCTTATTCTATCAACTTGGATACCCATATAAAAATTTGTTGCGCGATAGTATATATTCGTTGCCCTAAGAAATAAGAAAAGCTCCACTGGTCTGTATGGATCACAAAGCGTCATCCAATAAGGTAAAGACATCACTTGGTGATCACGTGAAGTATCGCCAACATCTCCCGCTCATAGGTGGACAACTGTATCGATTTCTCGGATAATGTTTTGCTCAAATATGCCACTGGTCTTCCCTTTTGCATCAGCACCGCTCCTATACCAGCCCTCAATGCATCACACTCAATGACGAATTGCTTAGAGAAGTCCTCAAGGCGGGAGGATGCAAGGAGAACCTTTTGGTCCTCAATTGTTCCTTGAAAGATAAAGAATGGTTCAGCACGGTACAACCAATCAATTGTATCTCCACCTTAGAAAATCTAAAACTCCAATCGAAGGGTACACCTACAGACCTCGGTATTGCGGTTAGAGTCAAATCTCAGCCCAGCTCTAATCGAAGGTGGATGCTCCTCTAGTGATGCATGGTTCCTTCGATGTCCTATATTAACTCCTTGATCATCTTGCTCGACCATATCAACCTATGGGTTGGCATCAACGTCATCTTCAAACCTGTCAATGAAGCTTGCTTAGCCTCAACTTGGGTGTGGCTTCTCCTTCCAAACCTTGGCTGACTAGTGGGATCATCAAGGGTCTTTTTTAGGTGGTGTTTTAGCCTCTATATGTGGTGCTTTAGGCGTAGGAGGATGGCATTGCTCTAGTCCTAGGTTTGGACCTTCTCGGATCGCCTGCAATAACCCGACATTTTATTGCATGATCGTTTGGCTCAAGGATTTGATAATTTGGGCTAGGATGGTGGAGAAGGTCAAACCCAAAGTCTCACTGGACCTCGACAACATCTCGACATTTGGATCCACCCTAAGGTTAGAAGGTGATAGTGTGGAAAGAGGCCAACCACCTTGCTTGGGAGCGCCCGAGGGTGGAGGGGTAAATGATCTCTCTTCCGCGCGTGTGGAAGGTGCTCCTTCTCCTTCTCTCTTTCTTGCTGCCATGAATCTAGTTGTAGTTGTCATGGTAAGAATGTGCCAAGGAAAGCTAGCTCTGATACCAACTTGTTACAATCACCCTCGAGAAAGATGATTCTAATTTAAGATGCAACTTTGGATAAAATTGAACATGAAACTTTTGATGGTAATGATGATCAATCTAAGCCATTAAAATGATCTGAGATTCAAAAGATGCAGCTTTGGATAAAATTGAACATGGAACTTTTGATGATAATGATGATCAATCTAAACCATTGAAATGATCTGAGAGTCAAGAATGTTGTTCCCCTAGAAGTCAGAAATCTAATGCAATTAGAATTTCATCGATCGGATGTGTGGATTGAAAGTTATGATAGTTATAATGACCAAGAGTCAGTAATGGCGGGATTGACGTGGATAGTGAAAATGATGATATGGCTAAGGTTAGGGTTATGGAAGTGAAAAAATGCTGTGGTGGATAGGAGAGTGTTAGGTTTTTATTTGTTGGCAATTGTGTACAAAATATACTAAGTATATTTTTTCATGTATATGAGCTTTACACAAGTCTAGAATATCTCTGGTTTGAAGAATTGCAAGATTATTGGAGAAAAGCCGTCGAGTTCACACCGCGTTCAGAAACGCGTTCGAACGCGGTGCGTTCACAAACGCGTTCGAACGCGGTGCGTTCACAAACGAGTTCGAACGCGGTGCGTTCACAAACGAGTTCGAACTCGAAATCTGCATTCACACAGACAGAGAGCTGCGTTCACAAACGAGTTCGAACGCAAAATCTGCGTTCACACAGACAGAGAGCCGCGTTCACAAACGCGCTCGAACGCGAAATCTGCGTTCACACAGACAGAGAGCGGCGTTCACAAATGTGTTCGAACGCGGGTACTGCGTTCACACAGACCGAGAGCTGCGTTCACAAACGCGTTCGAATGCAACCTGAAGAATTCAAGCTGTCGCGTTCGAATGCAACCTGAAGAATTCAAGCTGTCGCGTTCGAACGCGCTCGAGCCCGTTCGAACGCGCTCGAGCCCGTTCGAACGCACCAACAAAGTTTAAGAATCTTGTATTTTCATGAGTGCGGATAAGATTTGGATTTGGCTCTATCTTGAAGATCGTGAGTACGGATAAGATTTGGATTTGGCTCTATCTTGAAGATCGTGAGTACGGATAAGATTTGGATTTGGCTCTATCTTGTACTTTCGTGAGTACGGATAAGATTATGATTTGGCTCTATCTTGTACTTTCGTGAGTACGGATAATATTTGGATTTGGCTCTATCTTGGAGATGATATATAAGGATTGTGAAACCCTATCTCCAGGGTGGTTGAAGAAGCATTATTGAAGGAGACTTCTTGAGGCTACATCGGTTCTTCAACTAACAAGGCTCTTCTCATCTACAAATCTTAATATTTCGTCTTAAGGGCTATCTAGACAAAAGATCAATCTCGAGGGTTACTGAGATTGGACTTCAATCACGAGAAGCGGTGAATCGTGGGTTCTAGCGAGCAAGACTGAGAGGAACAAAGTCGTTTGGATCGACGGGTTGTTTTGAGAGTCAGTCTTGTAACTGCTACTATTCTAGTGATTAGTTTTGATCCGAGTTTGGATCCGTGGTTTTTTCCCATTTGGGTTTTTCCACGTTAAAATCTTGGCGTTCATCTCTACTTTCGTTTTTAATGTTTCTTCCGACTTTTACTTAAGCGAACGAGTAAGATCATTGCCTAGTGTTTAGATACATACTTGTGTCTAGAGGTTTTTTCAATTGGTATCAGAGCAGGTTCTCTCACCTTTGAGAGAGATCAGATAGGCATGGATTTTCATAGAGATGGACCATCATCTATTAGACCTCCTATCCTAGATGGATCAAATTATGGATATTGGAAAGCTAGGATGAGAGCTTTCTTGAAGTCTATAGATGAACGAGTATGGTTTGCCGTTGTGAACGGTTGGAGTCCACCAATGTACATGGTGGATGATAAACTTGCTGATAAACCGATAGAGTCATGGGATAGGTCAGACTATGAAAAAGTTGGATGGAATAGCAAGGCAATAAATGCAATTTTTAGTTGTGTTTCCTCGGAAGAATTTAGAAGAATTTCTACTTGTGAGATAGCAAAAGAAGCTTGGACAATCTTAGAAACAACTCATGAAGGAACTATGGCTGTAGAACTTTCAAAACTTCAGAGGTTGACTACTAGTTTTGAAACCCTGCGTATGGAGGAGAATGAGACATTTGATGAGTTCTATGCAAAGCTGAGTGATATAGTCAACTCCAGTTTCAACCTAGGAGAGAAAATTCCTGAAAACAGAATTGTCCGTAAGATCCTTAGGTCTCTTCCAGAAAGGTTTCAGGCAAAAGTTACAACCATTGAGGAAAGTAAGGATATCGATTCTATGAAAGTTGAACAATTGGTAGGAAATCTACAAACATTTGAGTCCAGTCTTTCAAAACCAAGGAAGTCCAAAGGGATGGCCCTATCCACAGTTGAACAAAATTTAGAGGAGTCTGATGATGAAGGTGATTTAGATGTTGAGATGTTGACCAAGTTTGTCAAAAAGTTTAATAAATTCTTTCGGAAGCCAAACAAGTTGAATGCTGAAAAACTTGATAAAAGCAAATCCTTTGTGAAAAGAAGAATCTTTGTGAGTTCAAATACAGGTGGTACCAACAACAATGTCAAACAGAAAAATAAGAATTCCGAGAATAAAGTTCAATGTTTTGAATGTTCGGTTTTGGACACATCGCACAAGAATGCCCTAATCGCCTTAAGAAGAAGGGTAAAGCTATGAAAGTTACTTGGGATGACTCGGATGAATCGATGATGATTACGGAAAAGACGAAGAAAACTTTGTAGCTTTTGCCTCTTCTCTACTTAATATTGATTCCGTTATTGATACGGATAGTATAGATGATCAGGATATGTTACCAGCTGAAGAAGATGAATATGAAATTCAAAAGGCATATAATGACCTATACCTGGAGTCGTTTAAACTCAAGAAAAGCAATCTTAGACTACATCAACGACTAAAGATAATTGAACCAGAAAGAATTAAATTTGAGGAGAAGTACAAATTGGAGCTTGAACGTGTCAAAGACCTTTCTGAACAACTTGACAATGCGAAAAATAAAATGAAGGCTGATGAAATTGAACTAGAGCGATTGAATAAGGAAGTGACATTTCTGAAAGGGAAGAACAAACTTGATGAGATTCTAAAAGCTCAGATCTCTGGAAAAGACAGGTATGGTGTTGGATACAATGGTAATTCAAATAATAACAAAACTGTATTTGTTTCTGCAGGTATACAAAAGGAGGAATACCTGAAGCCAACAACCGCATTTACAAAGCAATCCTGGATGAACCCTTCTAAACAGAACTTGAATATACAAACTGGTGAATCTTCGACGGTACCAAAGGCAAACTCTAGTCACACTCCTCGACAAAAGGTGAGTAGAAAAAGGTTTGTTCCGACATGCTATCATTGCGGCATTCTAGGGCATATTCGACCTCATTGCAAACTTTTGCAAAAACCTAGAAGTGCTTTCATTTATGGGATAAAAACAAAGGCCATATGGGTCAAGAAAGGTGATTTGTTTACAAAACCTTTGGATTTACAGAGATTTGAGTATCTTCGTACTTCTTTAGGAATTTGTGCTTTGGATTGATTTTCTTTTTGTTTTGGTTTGCATGTTTCATTTTTATGAGTTTTTTTTCGTTTCTATTTAGGTTTTATTTTACTTTGAAATTTTCTTTGCTTTTAGTTTCAGATTTGTCGAGAGTTTTTGCTAAAAAAAAAAAAAATTGATGCACTCCTAGATTCAATAATATACTCTTGACATAAAAATATGATTTTTCTCTTGATTATGAGTTATTATAGTCAATTTTGTCATCTTGTAATATATTGTTTCAATTTTGATTTTGTCACTCCCTCGACTTCTATAATAATAAAAAGTTTAATGCACTCATAACGTATGTGTATTATTGTGTGAGCATGATATCATGAATATTTTTTTAAAATAGCTCACTATTAACTTTGATTTGCACAGTTTGACCTCATGCTTAGTCATAAAAAATATGTTCATAAAAGATCAATGAAAATGGCTACAATGAGTTAGTGTGAAAGCCGTCTTGTTTCGAGTCCAGTTTGACTCAGTACATTATATGCAAATTCAAAAAAATATATATGTGAATTTCTTCTTGCACTTTGTTTGATTTGTATTACAAGAAAAGGGCTACCTACTCATGTGTGAAAGCCGTCATTGCACATATATGTTTCAGTAAAAAATAAATACAGGAAAATTTCCTGTTGTGTTATGGAGAATAAGTCGAAAAGTGCAACATTTCCATACTAAGTCGGTTTGACTACTGTGTTGCATCATTGTTTATATAGAAAAGTTTGTTTAAAAAGATTGGTTCATGTTATTAATGCTCATCTTGCATATGCATATCGTTATGATCAATCAAGATTAATTTAATTTTGAGTGATGCATTAGAATTGATTATAATATGCTCTTGATGATTTGATTGATCTGTGTATGACTTATTTCATTTGATTGTCATATTCTATGTCTTGAATCTATTTTGAATTTTCTAGAAGTGCATCTCCAAAAAGATTTTTGATTTGTTTTAGTTTAAATTTAAAAAAATCCAAATCCTCAAGATCTTCATCTTTTTCATCAAAATTTTCACTTCAAACCCTTTTAAAGTCTTTTGGCCGAAACTTCAAGATTTTCTTCACTTTTTGCGAGGTATGATCATTCATCAATTTTCTTATTTTTTTATTCAATTAAGTCTCTTGATCTTGATTGATTTCATGCGGTTTCGAGTTTTGATCATGTTAAAGTTAATATCTTGATGTTTCTTGTGCGATTGAATGTGATATCTTAGCATTTTCAAGTGAAAGATGGGTTTCAATTAGGGCCTTCATGGTTTCTTCATCGTCAGTTCCCTCCGAGTTCCTAGTCTTTGGCATTTGTGTCAAAAAGGGGGAGAGTGTCTAGTGTGTCGTGTGTGGTGCGAGTTTAAAGTTTTAGAGTTTACATGTGTAGGGGGAGCATGGCAATAGGGGGAGTTTATTAGAGTCTTTCTGTCTTTCTAATCTTGCTTATAACTTTGCCCGGAGAAATTGTGAACTTTGTCTGTTTAAGTACTTTTGAACTTATGCTCCATTGATAACTTGTGGTTGGATTGTTTATTCATTTCAAGTTATTTTCACTTGATCTTGGATTGGTATATGTTTATTTGCAGGGATTGATGTGCAAAATATTCTAGTCTTGTTGATTGCTCATTTGAAGTCTGTGTAATATCTTGTAACCTAGGTGTTTTGTCACAAATTGCCAAAGGGGGAGATTGTTAGGTTTTTATTTGTTGGCAATTGTGTACAAAATATACTAAGTATATTTTTTCATGTATATGAGCTTTACACAAGTCTAGAATATCTCTGGTTTGAAGAATTGCAAGATTATTGGAGAAAAGCCGTCGAGTTCACACCGCGTTCACAAACGCGTTCGAACGCGGTGCGTTCACAAACAAGTTTGAACTCGAAATCTGCATTCACACAGACAGAGAGCTGCGTTCACAAACGAGTTCGAACGCAAAATCTGCGTTCACACAGACAGAGAGCCGCGTTCACAAACGCGTTCGAACGCGAAATCTGCGTTCACACAGACAGAGAGCGGCGTTCACAAATGTGTCCGAACGCGGGTACTGCGTTCACACAGACCGAGAGCTGCGTTCACAAACGCGTTCGAATGCAACCTGAAGAATTCAAGCTGTCGTGTTCGAACGCGCTCGAGCCTGTTCGAACGCACCAACAAAGTTTAAGAATCTTGTATTTTCATGAGTGCGGATAAGATTTGGATTTGGCTCTATCTTGAAGATCGTGAGTACGGATAAGATTTGGATTTGGCTCTATCTTGTACTTTCGTGAGTACGGATAAGATTATGATTTGGCTCTATCTTGTACTTTCGTGAGTACGGATAATATTTAGATTTGGCTCTATCTTGGAGATGATATATAAGGATTGTGAAACCCTATCTCCAGGGTGGTTGAAGAAGCATTATTGAAGGAGACTTCTTGAGGCTACATCGGTTCTTCAACTAACAAGGCTCTTCTCATCTACAAATCTTAATATTTCGTCTTAAGGGCTATCTAGACAAAAGATCAATCTCGAGGGTTACTGAGATTGGACTTCAATCACGAGAAGCGGTGAATCGTGGGTTCTAGCGAGCAAGACTGAGAGGAACAAAGTCGTTTGGATCGACGGGTTGTTTTGAGAGTCAGTCTTGTAACTGCTACTATTCTAGTGATTAGTTTTGATCCGAGTTTGGATCCGTGGTTTTTTCCCATTTGGGTTTTTCCACGTTAAAATCTTGGCGTTCATCTCTACTTTCGTTTTTAATGTTTCTTCCGACTTTTACTTAAGCGAACGAGTGAGATCATTGCCTAGTGTTTAGATACATACTTGTGTCTAGAGGTTTTTTCAGAGAGTGCATTGAACAAGTCAAGAGGGGAGAAGGGGGCTTCTAGGTGGAGCTGGTCGCTAGAATGTGGACGAAGAGGCAGCAGAGCGAGGCTCAGTCGGGTTGAGCTCGGCTTGGGGAACCAAGGGGTACAGAGGAGGAGGGAGAGGATTAGTGCTAGACTAGGTTCAATTCTAATTTCTCTAAAAGATGATTCACTAGGGTACATCACAACTAATTTATAGGTGGCTCCCAATGTGGTGCGGCTAAACTAACATCGACCAACACTAATTAAGTTGACTAACTCGACTTAGGGACTCTAAAGCAAATAACATAACTATAGGGACTAAAATAAAATACATAAGTAATTAAAATAAGTTATCACACCTCTCAATAGGTGTGCCCAAATCGGCCCAAGTATGTCGACCGACTCGGCTAGGTCAAAACGCAACAGCTGAGATAGAAGAGAAATCTTGGGACCTTCCTAGGTTGGCTAACCAATCTATCTGTCACCTCTTTAATTTTTCTTCTATCTGATGGGAAGAGTTGATGGTGATGAGGAAAAATAGGGGGGAGCTTAAAATAAATTTCTATAAAGAAACAAATGATGCAGTTTAGAAATGACTCAATTTGTGTATAGGGAAGAGTGGACCACTAGAAATGTGTGAGAGGAGGTCCTACTTTTCACATATGATGGATTAATAGTCTCCTATTAGAACGAAAACTAAAGTTGAAAATGATTGATGGAGGCTACCTCACCTAATGGAGATCACACATTCACAAACCTTAACCAACAATTTCTATTTCCCATGTCTTTTTATGTCCAATCCTGTTTCATTTGATTAAGATCTCTCATCTCCCTAATAAATAATTTTCGAGTTGTTGATAATTTGAAGATAGATCTTGCACAAAAACATTGTTAACAAGATCAGACTAGAGATGAAGTAATTAATATGGAACTTATATAATGATTCGACGTAAGGATCGAGAGCAAATCAGTCCAAGACAACAAATAAGATCCTTGCTATATGACTGAAAGCAGTTTGCACTAAATCTAGGGTTTATATGTGATAAATGATAGATGAATTAGGACTAGGGTTGATGTACATGCTGATAAAATGTGGATAATGATTCTAGTAGGATTGCTCCCACTGAGTAAGAGTATCATCGTGGTATCGCGGTGAAAGAGAAAGCCACTAAGAGGAGAAGGTTGCAAGAGAAGAGAATGATTTTCTAAATGATAGAAAGAGGAGAGGAGATTAAGAAAGATAAATTCATCCAATAAGCATGCTAAAGATACAATAAGATCTTATTTATAGAAAATAAAACAAAAAATTTAAATCAAATAAGAAATAAATAATACCTATTTAAACTATCATCAACTATTTCTTGGATTGTAACTCTGTTCTGCCTCAAATAGAGGTGGTGGTAGCGATGAGACAAAACGAAAAAGATATTACAGATTCGTGGATTCGAGTGTCAAAATAATGTGCAGATGATTCACAAAGAAACTCATATGTTTAACGATGCTAACCAAAAAGATGGCTTTTGAATATGATGAAAGTTTGAAAGTCATGGCATCACCGATCTAATTCATCTTTCATATTAATTGTGCATAGCATAAAATCTTTTATAAATATTTTCTTGAAACTGCATAGATACTAATTTTCTGTAACTCACATATTTAATCTAATTTCATACTCGGAAGAGAAAAGTATTTAACTATCATCTAATAGTATAGTATTAGCAGAATGATTAAGATGAAAATGATTGAGATGGGCAATTATCCTCACATAATGGCTTAATATATTGGAGGAAATTATTAAATATTCAGGTAGGAATTAGGGATAGAGTGATAAATGCAGTTATCAAGAGTGTTATATCAACAAAAAAAGAAGATAGAAAGAGTGGACCACTAGAATAGTCTTTATCTTTCACATGTGATGGAATGGTCTCCTCTAAAACAAAAGCTAAAGTTGAAAATGACTGATAGAGGGGACCTCACTCAATAATTCTTTTCTTTTTGTTGGATAGAAATTATTGTATTGTATTTCCTTCCTACCATCTTTTATTAATGCTAATAATTTAACAATATTGGACTACTCTTTAAAACAATTTTGCTGTACCAATTTATTCTGTAATATAATTTTTTATTTTAGAATGACAGTTAAACATCAGCATCATAATAACTATATTCTAAATTATAAATAATATTTATCAAAATTATACCTTATATCATATACTAATTTGATTACTAATTTAACTTTGATATATATTACATTAATCTACTTTATATCAAATCAAAAATATCTATCACAATTTTATAAAAAATAAGACATTTTCTTTTCATTTTTTTCATTTACTTTATACCGTATTTTAAAAATAATTATTATGCTTTTATTTTTAAAATACATTAAAATAATTATTTCTATAATCAAATCCTAATTTTAAGATAATAAATAGGATTATTTATTCTAAAATTGTTCTTATTCACAAAAGAGAACAAGTTATTCCTCGTATGAACAAATTCTTTAGGAATAATTTTATTCTGACCCTCTAAACTATCACCGTTTTCTATATACTTTTCCTGAACCTTTTATTTTTGTCATATACAATCGCGTGATAGCTCTGAGAGTGTATATCCGCGAAATTATCCCAAATCTTTTTTCACTATTTAGAATTATTTCATAGATAAAAACAGATATTAGCCCGGTAATTCAGCAAAGCCAAAACAAAACTAGTGATACCACAGAACCAAAAATAATTTGGTCTTTCATATAAGAATACCCAAAATTATTGGTATAATAGAAATTTATATTTAACCTTATAATTTATGGTTTATATTTTAATATTTATAAATTGCACCCTATGTTATATAAAATATTTGCATAAAACTTAGATCCATTAACTAAATTTAATCAAACTCCTATACTATAAAATGACTAAATATACACTTATCTAACCTATACCCATCTTCATACCAAGAAACCTATCTCAACCTAAACCTAATACGTATTAATTACTAAAATGTCAAATAAATAAAACCGAAGAGGAATTGAGACGAGTTTTATTTAATAAATTCAAATTAAGAAATAAATATATAGTTTTTATGAATTTCGAATGAGATGTAGTTCTCTAATAAATATGGAAGGGAAGAAATGGTGGAGAAAAAGAAAGAGTAGAGGAGAAGAAATGATCCTAAGAGGAACATTCAAACTTATCCTGCTAACTTATCCAATATTTAGTATTAATTAAACTCAGGTGTGTTATACAAAAATATTTTATATTATATAAAATATAAGATATAAACTATAAATACGTGAAAATAAGAATGAGGTGAAATTTGACCAATATTTTAGTATTAATTAAACTCAGGAGTGTTGTGCAAAAATATTTTATATTACATAGGGTGAGATCGGCAATTCTTAAAAATATAAGATATAAATTATAAATAGGTAAAAATATAACGTGTAAAATGTAAGCTTTTAACTATATGCTCTAACTCGTGTTGTCTAGCTATTTTTTTTAAATTAATCGTAATATAGAGTCATTAATTAAGCCACCAAATTATAAAATAATTTTTTTACAATAATAGTTGCTAAGAAATAACTGCCAACTCGCTGAGCGATATCATTAACCTGAATTCAATTGTGCAACACGCGTGACGACCAAATTCGCCGCATGATTCTTAGATTCGTGCAATCCCAACTCCCGAAGCAATTTGTTCTCCTAATCGCAAGCAATCTTGATTAAAATACAAAACCATAGATAGGCATTATTAATTTATTATTACTTTTCTACCAAGTCGAGAAGAATTAAGAACCAGAACCAGAACCCCGCACCGGGTGACCGGCGATACCCGATTCTTTTCCCCCATTATTCCATTACCAAATAAAGAAAGCAAGACCCTACCCAACTTGCTACGGCAAAAAGCTCCACTCTCTTTCTCTCTCTCTTTCTGCCGGTCTGCGCGCACCTCTTCCATTACTCTGCGTTCCTCTCAGATCTTTATTCCCTTTCGGGAAAGAGCAAAAAGGAGCGAGCTTGAACACTCTATTCGTTTTTTATTCCCTTCTTCTCTGTCTCTTTGGTTTCATACCTCCATCCCATAGGACGAATACAAAAAGAAAGCTAGAGGAGTGGGGGCAGACGTGTATGCAAAACGACACAGTAGACTTGGAGAGAGAGAGAGAGAGAGAGAGAGAGAGAGAGAGAGAGAGAGAGAGAGAGATAAGGGAATAACCATGGCCGAACGAGAGAGCGTTACCCTCGTTGATCTCAAGAAGAAGATGGCGGACTTCGCAAAGGAGAGAGACTGGGAGCAGTTCCATAGCCCCAGAAATCTCCTCCTTGCCCTGGTACCCTCAGAACCATATCGGACTTGCGTTTCCCCAAGTGGGTCTTTGTTTTCAATCGATTTGAAGCGATACCCATTAATGGGTTTTGGGTTTATTCTTGTGTTCTTAGATAAAGTTTTCTTCTTGGCGTGCTTCTTTGTAGTATTCCTCTTCGTGTAGCATTTTTGTTGGTGGGTTTTTGTGTTTGATCGATTTTGAACTATACCCACTAATGGCTTTAGGGTTTTTGCTTGCCTTCATGAATAAAGTTGCATCCTTGCTGTAGTTTTTGCATGTTGTGGTGAGAGGAGAGAGATGGGTCCCTTAAACATGCCCCGACAAAGCAAACGGGGGTAGCCTAAATTTTCAATGCTTAGCTCATTCCCTTTTATTGCTGGGTTATTTGTTTCATCCTTTTCCTCATCTTTTTCTGAGTTACTTTCTCCTTTTCCTTTTTGTGTATGCGAACTCCCGTTGGTTGTAGGTGGGAGAAGTAGGGGAGTTGTCAGAGATCTTTCAATGGAAGGGAGAGGTGCCCAAGGGGCTTCCTGGATGGGAGGAGGAGGAGAAGGAGCACTTGGGGGAGGAGCTCTCTGATGTGCTGCTATACCTGGTGAGGCTTTCAGACATTTGTGGTGTGGATCTAGGGAAGGCTGTTCTCAGGAAGATAGAGCTCAATGCTCAAAAGTATCCAGTTCACCAATGCATGGGCTCTTCAAGGAAGCATACCAACTACTCCAATGCTAACACCAATACCAATACCAACACCGATACCAATTCCAACAACACTAATAACCATAACACTTGTGAGGAATCCAGTAATGGATCTCCTGATGGGATCTGACCTTTTAGGCTTTTGGGTTGCTTTATTTGCTTAGAATGTGGTTTTTTGTATAGGTGAGCTAAATGGTCATCTTTTTTTATTGCACAACCACCATCTTGGGTGGTAAGACTTCTAAAGATGCAAGCAAAACATAGATAATAGAATTGCTGAACTGTTTCTCTTTCTTTCCTGTATGTTGGATGCCTTTACTTTTCTGATCTCTTCCTGTAGAGAGATGTGCAGTGGATAGACTCACTGCTACATTTGGTATATTTATTGTATATCCTATCATGAATGTGGGAATGGAAGTGCCACAGGGCTCTTTCTTCCACTTGGAAGTCAGGTTGGGGACCTTGATATTTTTAATCTTGTCATCTTATTGGGAAGCCTGTTTGTCAAGGGTTCTATTCTAGTGTGTGATCTGATCTGAGGGTCCATGCCTTTGCTTCCTTGTGCAATCTGCTAGCAAAGGACACTCTAGGCAACTTTACTTTGACCTGGGTCTCTTCCTGCATGGCTGTACAAGCCCCCATCTGGATGCCAGTTGTAATAGATAAGTGTGGTCCACATTCCTTAGCTTGGTTTACAATTTAGGATGAATCTTCCTAGTCATATATCTTTCGTAACTTCAGATTGTATTTGAATTTACATGAACTGAATTTAGTTTCTTGTTTCGACTGGACACTAGATTAGAATCAGATCTAGTAAAGCCTTATATATTCTTTTCAATCTGCAAATGTCATTGCCCATTTAATCTTTTTATTATTTGACAGACAGTATCCTAGTCGTCTCTTTCTTGTTATAATCTTGAATTTGATCTGATCACTGCATGAAAGAGAAGTTGACCAAATCATTGCTCTTAAATAACAGTACCAAGTCATTGCCCATTTAATAGTGGCTTCATGTAGAAAAGAAGGCCTATCATACTGATGATATACTCACTGCATGGAATAGAGAAGTTGTCTCAATCATTGCTCTTAAATAACAGTGCCAATTTGCACATGCTTAGTACTGGCTTCATGTAGAAAAGAAGACTTACTGATGATATCACTGAGCATAAGACTGATAAACATTGTTGATAATGTCATTTATCTTCATCAGGTGGTCATTCACAAAGGTTGTCTTCATCATATTCATTATTTACAATTAGCATTTGCCAACAGTAGCAAGGTTTCATTATTTTTCCTGTATGAACATTGAGAAGATTGACATGGCACCTGATCTGTTGCAGTAGTTAAAGCATCTGCATTGTATTAAATTGGTTGTTAGCTACTGTTCTTCCAGATCAAGTGAAAGCTCATTTCTAATGAGTTCTTAGGAACTGTTGTAATTGCATATAGGTGGTGTACATGAAATAGTGTACGAAAATATGTAAACCTTTATGAAGCACAGGCTTTCATATGATTGGTACAACATTGGAAATGGTTGGTGAAGGCACTAAAGATAAGCCTATGGAATAAAGGTGGGAAACCAAATTGGCTGTTAGCATTTGCAATCAAAGTCCCTTAGGAAGAAGATGGTTGGTTGTTGGAAATTATTAGAGCTTTGTATGCTTGTAGACAAAGTTATTTCATTCTCTATTTTCAGAGCAGTAGATGGTAATGGTATTAGGTAAAGAATTGGTTAAAATTGTTGATGCTTCTTAGAATCTTATGTAGGGGTGAAAATGGATTTGATGGTGGTTGGATAGCTGAATGCATCAAACTTGAGATGAGTTTTTAAGCAATCAGCTATTCTTACCCTAACTTATTACCATTCTATTATAGTTTTTAAATTACTTATCAAATTACTAAGATTTTTATTAAGTATACATACAGTCACGTAGATTTTTTTTAAGGAAAATAAAATGATTATCTTTTAAGATATTATTATACCAATCCTTTCAGAAATTGATCTATTAAATTGTTTCCTGGGACAGCAATTGACGTAGCAATTTTTTTATATATAAAATTAGAATCAAGAAGCCCAAAAGATTATATTTTTACACAAAATAGAAATGAACTCAAAGAGGATTTGTGCCATCCCACAAATATTTAGTTGAAAAATTATAAAGTGTTTGATGTCATCAAGAAGGTTTTTTAAGTTCCAACGTACCTCCATTTTTGTAAGAATGTGGACCAAGAATTGAGAATCAATTTTAATATGTATACTAGGGCTCCTCAAGTCACTCGACCAGGCCAACAGGACTTTTTGACCAAAATAACCCTATTTTAATTTATTTGTATCGAAATAGACTACTACGAAATATGATTTTATTTACTGTAGTCCTAATAAAAATAATAAACTACGAAATATGATTTTATTCAGTTTAGTATTTTTATTTGGTTCTAAAATGCTAAAATGATCAGAATTTTATGTATATAATTTTTTTTAATTTAATTTTTTAGCAGTTAAGAAAAAAAATTATCTAGTGAAAAAATGTTGAACTGATTAGCTTTTTTAGAAATGCTAATTAGTTTAGCATTTTTGTTAGGATTATAGTGAATTAAACCCCATTTGATAATAAGTTTGATAGATAGTATATTTTAGTAAAAAAAAAATTTTAAATTCTAATTTAATCAAAAACTCAACAAAAAGTTCATTTCTATAGTTGACAAGCGAGACTCTATTAATAAAATATTTGAGTCAGCATGACAGCATCATTGGTATCTAAGTACAATTGAGTTTAACCCCATTAGAGGTTGATTTCTATGGGTTTATAATTAAGATTAGGTTGAATGTAATCCATTGTCATTAAGCTCATATTTCTCCACCAAACATAGGTAGATAACTTGGTAGTATTAAACTTGCACTTGTTTTTGGTTTTTCATAATTGCAAAATGGAGTTTTGCAATTATGTTAAGGATCAAGTTTTCCTTTTCACTAAGATAGTTATCTCTCTCTTTGAGTCCTATTGCAGCTAGTTGTCATTAGATAGATGAAAACCAAACACACATGTTTAAATCCCATAATCGTTTAGTAATCTCACATCTAGTAATAAATGCTCAAGACTCTTAATGTTTGTTTTTACATATGTCACAAGTAGGTCAAATAAGTAGTCTATGTTTGAAAAGCCTATCCTTAGTAGACAACTAATTCTAAGTCAGTTTCCAAAAGAAAATAAAGGTGATAATGCTAAGAATCATAGGCGACCTTGACAAATGATTCAATTTTAGGTCGGTAGTGGTGCCTAATGCAAAAGAATCAAATAGGAATTTATAAGCACATAGCCTAGCATCTTGTGCTTATGAAGGTGGTATTCGACAGAAGAGTTGCTAAGATATCTTACTCAAAGGAGCTGCATTCTAGAGTCGACAAGGAGGTCGACTAGCCCAAGACTATGACATATGAATGTGCTCTTGTGAAGGACATAATCAACGAGCAAGTTACAATGAAGACGTCTTGGTTTCTACAAACCAAAGTTGATGAGCTCAAAATGAGTGCTACTCTCTTTGAGTTGATTGTGGTGCATGGGGTTATGCTTACGAAAGAGGCACTTGATAAAGAAGTTGTTAAGCCAATTAGCGTGGTAAAGCTAGGTCTAAAGTTTACAAAATCGACAATCTCACACTGACAACTATTCTTTAGAAGGTTTCATTGCATGGGGGTGTTCTTGCAAAGAAGGCACACGACGAGAAAGTTATGATTGAGGCAACTTGATTGGAGGAGGTGGTTGTACCAGTGTAAGCCACTAACATCTTTAGAGAGTTCGAGGATGCGATGTCAACGGAGTTGTCCGAGCAAAGCCCGCAAAGGCAAATGATGAACCATGTCGTTAGATGGAGTTCGGTGTGCAACCTAGAGAGATGATGTTTCACAAAACAACACTTCTAGAGTTCGAGAAGCTATTAAGGACATGTGAGGCGTTGCTAGATGAAGGCGTCACACAGCCATCAAAGGAGTCGCACTAGGCAACGGTGCGATGCAAAAAAATTGTCCAAACTTATCACGAAGGACAAGACTAGACATATTTGGATTAGCAGCGAGATGATCTATACAAATGACCCTTGGCCATTCATTTCTAAGGGAGATGACTTATGAAGAAACATTTTGAATGGATATCACAATGCTAAGAGGCAGAAACATCAATGACAAACAGACGAAGGTGTTGTTGGAAATGGCAAACTAACAATGTAGTGGAGCAATGCACTACAATTTATCCTTGAGGCTAGAAGGTCATGTAGTATTGCATGGTTTGTCTTACTAGAAGCGACCTTGCAAAGGTGCTCTTTTGAGGGCATCTTAATCACGAGGGCATGGTTGAGATGTCTACACATTAAGGGGATCACGCCTAAGCGACATCGTAGCAAAGGTATACTTGAGGAACACTATGGTAAATAGATAAAACTAATACTTATCGGTTATTGTACTATTAAATGAATAAATGACAACTATTTTTGTGGACTTTGAGGAAAACTAAAACCTCACTTTTGGCCTTATCTAGTTAGAGAAGATATTAAGGAGCATTGGTCATATCTCTAGTCTCCTAAATATCTAGAGAAAATATTTAGAAAATTTGGTAGCTAAGTTTTCATTTGTCTCTATATAAGACTTAAGTATTCTACTTGTAAAGAATCTAAAGATAGTGTATTGAAATCTAAAAACTTAAGCATTCTATATAAAGACTTAAGCATTCTAATTGTCTTCTCTAAATTATTGCAACATCTTTCTCTTTTCTTACATTTATGTTACTTTTACTTTGAGACATATTTTACGTTGTGAAGAAGGTGGAGTGCCGCGTAGACTAGCAAACCAATCGAAAAGGTTAAGTCTGCGACAATGCACTATGGTGATAATTAAAGAAGTCAAATGGGTTGTCAGACTTAAGCCTCGAAGAAGTCATCGATAGGAGGCTCAATGAATTTTTCTCAATAATAGTGGGATTTTGCTCTATTATATCTCAAAATTGTCTCAATTAGCTTGGCCGCAGATCTGGCCATATTTACCCCAAGGGCCACCAGTAGCCTACTCGCAAATACCATGCCTATCTCAGTCGCCCTTAGTTAAGCTCATATTGACCATTATCCAAGGCTCATGAACTTGGCCCCCATCAATAGCACTAATAGTCTTGGGGTTGAGCTAAGTTATATAGTTGATCAAAAGTGAAACCTTCAAAAGTAGAGGTGTCTTCCTCCACCAAAGACAAGGAATTTGAAACCTCCATATGAGCACTACCCTCTTCATGATTAGAGGGCTCAAAAGGTGTGAGAGTTACTATAACGATCACCTTGTGCACAAGATATTCCATTAGTCTATGGCCAACAATACCACAAATGAATCAAGCAAAGTGAAGTTTTCATATGCAACAACTTGGTAGGCTTATTTAGGAGGACTGAGGAGAAATACATGTTTAATAGCGTTAGTAAGATATAATTCCACATAAATTCTAACATAACTATCGTTACAAACTATCGTGGTATCAACGCACAAAGGTCTACCTACTATGGCAGCAATATTAACTATGATGTGTAATTTTTAATATTCATCAATAAAATTTATAAAACTAAGCCAACACATGATCATTGAAGATTCTTGTCTCCCTAGAATAGTAATTAGGATTGTGTTTAATAAGGTTGAGGATCAGTCCTCTAATTTGCCAAGGTTCTTTAGTGAGGACAGTAATCATGTCCTTGTCGCTACTAAAGTAGAATAGAAAAAAACACCCCCATTTATCCACTATAAGGATAAGTTCTCCAAGCCCCCGTTATTTGGTGAGCTTGGTCTAATAATATGCAAGAGAGGGGTCTTTCTAAAGAGGAACCTACTGAATAAGACATTCTTCTATTCTACTTGGCTCTCTTTAAAAAGTGGAACCCTTGAGTTTGGCTAGTAACCCATCAAAGATGATGCTTGCCAAAGAAACTCTCACCGAGGTGCCCTTTGCCGCCCTCACCCATAAACGAATTAGATTTGGGTAGCTTGTTGAGAAGGAAAAGAATCAATTGGAGGAGATTTAGAACATGAAGGATGATTTACATGAGAGTGATCAAGGTTGAGAGAGGACCTCAAATGGCCAGCCTTGTCCTTAGCCATCATTAGATCAAGACCAAAGAGAGGAAATCGCCTTAGAATTTCTAGTCTAAGAAGCTCTATCTAAATATCGGCTTCACTGCATTTATTATAAAAGCAACTACACATTACACTCTCACCACCTTCCTATCTAGTAATGCAATATTTGCATGCCAACAACTATAGTACCTTAGTAAATAGTTTAAAAATTATAGCAAAAGATTTTTCTCTTCTTTTTATATAGATAATATATAGGTAAAAAACTCACACATGAAATTGCTCAATCGGTACCTCACTTATACCCCCACTGGAAAAGAAAAAGACGACATTAAGACCTAAGATATGATCATAATCGCTAATCCCTACTAGGGTTAAGTAGTCATTAAAAAATATAATTTTACAAAAACTGCCCTCTATTATAGATATTTGGACTATAAGGGTAGGACCTGGCAGACCCAAATCTATTATAGATGTGCATCAATATCAAATGTGCGATGCAATCGAAGGGAGAGGGTTTAAGAGAAAGGAGAGATAAACAAATATAATTCCATAGAAGCAAAACTTGTTCCTAACTACCACTTACGCTGAGATTTTGTTTATATGGCCTGCAGGATTTGGGCCTGCCCTAATTCAACCTTTAAGCCAAGCCCAAGGTAGAGTCTCAAGCTTGGATGCATCTTTTCAAGAGTAGTCTGGTTGCCAAAAATTAGAAATAAAATGTTTAAAAGGACTTTTGCTAATGGTATGGCCTATCCATTTTAGCATTTGTTTTCACTATTATCTTATGAAAAAGAAAAAAAAATCCTAATCCAATCCTCTTCTATGCATTGTTAGAATACTGAGATTTGTAAGTGAGATATTTATAATTATAAATTTGTGGATGTTAAACGCTAGTATTTATCTTCCATAATTTAGGATTATTTCGTATGATTATTATGAAAGACTTGGACATGTAAAGAAAATCAAAATTCGAAAATCTAAAGAGTAAATTTTAGCAATCGTGTAGAAATAGTTCAAACTATTTTTTATCGGTTCAAATCACGACACAGTTTAGGCAATGGGATGTATATAAAATATAAGTCTTTAAGTGCAAAACGATCTCTTCTTCTTCTTCTTCTTCTTCTTCTTCTTCTTCTTCTTCTTCTTCTTCTTCTTCTTCCTCATTCTCCATTCTTTCTCAGCTGGCAGTAGTGCTGATCTTAGCTCAACATTATGGCACTATAGTAAGTGGATTTCTCTATTTTACTTTTCTTTCTTTTACATATTTATTTTTATTTTCTTTAGTTAATTTAAATTGGATTTTTATTTTTAGATAGTTAATTATTACAATAATATATACCCATTAATATGGCCATTAACTACATGTAAATATTATGATTATTAATTAATTAGTTATAATTATAATTATTTGACCGCGGGATATTAACCTAAACATTGTTCAGTACTCATATATATATATATGGATTCTAAACAATATACACGAGGAATTCAAAAATATATCTATCAAATTGAGAAATATATATATATATATTTCTATATATATATATATATATATAGAATCTAAAAATATAATTACGAAATTTTTAGCCCATTTTCATACTTGTAATATTACCCCGTGGCTCCTCGAGTTCGGATGTTTGTGTGAAAACTTACTTGAAACAAATTGTTAACTAAGCATAACCTTTCCATCTGCCCTAAATGCTATATATGCAAATTGGACATTGAAACTGCTAAACACCTATTTTTAGACTGTTAGCCAGCTAGGCAATTCTGGGACATTAATATGTTAATTTTTTATTTTTATTATGATTTTGGCAATAATACTCAGTGTTTTAACAAAATTATGATTTCCATCTTATATTTTTATTATTTACGAAACAAACCCTATTATTTAGTGAATATGTACAGAAAATACCTTATTGTTAGATCTGTTAGTTAAACTTAACTAGACATCTGGGTTAAATTAACTATATTATAAAAACTATGAAAATACTTTCAACCAAGTCATACTAAATGTATTTTGGTAATGTTAAAAATAAGATATTTTATTCATTTTATAAATAAAATATTTCTACTTAACAGAATATTCTTATGATGTTAGTTCAAATCTAACTCAGAGTATTTTTTACGCATATTCGCTAAATCATATAGTGTAAACTATAATTTTTTAAAATGTATGGTGTTATATACAAATTCTCTTCGATTCTAATATTCTTCTTGCAGGGTTGCTCCCATCGGTCAGCCATTTATGTTGAAGCTTAGGTGCTCAGAGAGGCCTTGGGCCATGCTACCTCGTTGAAGATAATAATCTCCACATAAAGATTGATTCCCAAATGCTTGTGTAGATTATAACCAAAGGGGTGGGTAGTTGGAATATTAAGAACATCATTGAGGAATATCAAGATCTTGTTATCTAACTTCAACACTGTTACTTTAAACCACATCTTTAGGAAAGCTAATTTTTCGGCCAATGGGCTAGCTATATACTCTCATACTAATTCATATTTATTTTTGTGGGATGATTCAGCTATTCCTAAGTTCACCTCTTCTTTGCTTAAGAAAGTTTTTAACTTTACAAAAAAAAGTAATTTATATTTCCTCTCTTCTTACTTGCTTCTATCTCTTTATAATGTATACATTACTTTTCTCATACCAGTAGAGAGAAAAAAAAAAAGGTAAACATGTGATACGATTAATGTTATAGGTGATGTGACTTTGTGTGCTTGATAGATATAATAATATTATGGTCATTTTATAGTTTAAGGAAATTTATATATAATACTCTGCTTTATAATGTAATCGTAGTTTACATCCTACATTTTCACTATTTATAAATTGAGCTATCTAATTTAGCGAATATGTGTAAAAAATAGCTTAGTTAAATTTGAATTAACACCGTCAGAATATTTCGTTAAGTAAAAATATTTTATTTTAAAAAGGACTAAAATACCCTTATTTTTAAAATGACTAGAATGTCATTAGTATGACTTGGTTAAGGTATTTCATAATATTTAAGTTAAGTTAACTTAACTTAGAGATTTTATTAAGTTTAACTATCTAATAACAGCAAGATGTTTTTTGTACATATTCGCTAAATCATAGGGCTTCATTTGCAAATAGTACAAATATAGGGTATAAACCATAATTTCATTAAAAGACATGGTGTTATATGTAAATTTCCCTATAGTTTAACTCATTTTTATTGGGCGATTTGTACTATAAACCAAATATATTTGCAATATTGCATCATTACTCGGTTTAAGTTTTCTTTGCAGTTTTACTTAAACTTTTCCAAAAGAACCAAAAATACTCTTGCACCGATTTTGAGGATATCTCTCTATATTAAATATAGAGTGTAATTAACTTTATTTTATTAGCAATTAAGTGAACAAAACTCTATTTTATTTGTGTTGATAGATTTTTATAAAAAGCATGATACAATAGAAAAGTTTTAACTCACTAATAGTGTTCCAGTATTTAGGCATTTGAATAGCCTTTGGAGGTGTTCGAACACACCTGCGAGTCTGATATTTTGTTTCGGACACAAAATCCTGAGAGGAGCATCACTTAATTGATGTTCAAATGGGCCCAGATGTGTTTGAACACATTTTTCTGAGAGAAGTGGTCTTTAATGGGCATTTGAACGAGCCCCAGATGCGTTTGAACTCATTTTCCCTAGACAGAAGAAAATAATAGAAGTACGAACAACCCTTATGGGCATTCGAACAGCCTTGGCTATTTAGACTATTTTTGCTAAGTGCGTTCGAATGACTTTTCTTGCGTTCAAACACCCTAACAAAGTTAATCAATTTTGGACCAACTTAAACTAGGTTCTCATCTATCTTTTGAAACCTATATAAGTTTTTAAAGCCTAGAAGATAGGAGGTGATTAAAGAATGGAAATTGAAGCTTTGGCAAAGATTTGAGTGGAAATTCTTCATTAATCAAGAAGCTATATGTTTTGAGAATTTAAAGATTGTTTTTGATCGTTACAATGTTGTGCATCTTGTTTCGAGGGTTACTATGAAAAGATTCGTTCAATCTCAAGGGTCAAAGAGATCGGTGCAATCAACCATTAAAAGCAATTAATCGTGGGATCTAGTGAACAAGAGATCTTTAAATATAGCTGTGAATTTTAGCAATTAATCTGTAAGGAGTTTTTAAAGCCTAGAAGATAGGAGGTGATTGAAGAACGGAAATTGAAGCTTTGGCAAAGATTCGAGTGGAAGTTCTTCATTGATCAAGAAGCTACATGTTTTGAGCATTTAAAGATTGTTCTTGATCGTTGCAACGTTGTGCATCTTGTCTCGAGGGTTACTATGAAAAAATTTGTTCGATCTCAAGGGTCAAAGAGATCAATGCAATCAACCACTAAAAGTAATTCATCGTGGGGTCTAGTTTACAAGAGATCTTCAAATATAGCTGTGGATTTTAACGGGTAATCTGTAAGGAGTTTTTAAAGCCTAGAAAATAGGAGGTGATTGAAGAATGGGAATTGAAGCTTTGGCGAAGATTCGAGTGGAAGTTCTTCATTGATCAAGAAGCTACATGTTTTGAGTATTTAAAGATTGTTCTTGTTCGTTGCAACGTTGTGCATCTTGTCTCAAGGGTTACTATGAAAAGATTATTTGATCTCAAAGGTCAAAGAGATCGGTGCAATCAACCACTAAAAGCAATTCATCGTGAGGTCTAGTGAACAAGAGATTTTCAAATATAGCTGTGGATTTTAGCGAGTAAACTGTAAGGAGTTCTTATACTTACTTTTGATTAGTGGTCGATTTGATCTTAGCAAAAAAGATATGTAATTTTACCCTAGTTGGGGGTTTTCCACGTAAATCATGCGTGTTTGCGTTGCTTACTCATTAGCTTTCATTATTTATCATCAAATTTGCCCATTAAAAGTTATATAGTTGAGATTAAAGTTTACCATAGAATTTTTCAATTGGTATCCAAGCATACCTAAGGATTCATGTAACAACCTAGTCCTTAAAAAAAGGAATTTGTATTTTGTGCACGATGAGCCTAGCCCAGCAGGTGAGAAAGTTTTTTTTATTTATAGAATTGAGCTATAAATAAGAGCAGGCATGTATTGATTAGAATCATTAAATGAATCTAAGTTTAGCCAAAAATTTCTTTCGTCTTTATCTTTTATTATAACTATTAGATCATTTTTATCTTTATAGGAATAGGTTATAACTTTAGATCCACCTTCAAGTACCCAAACCTTAGCTACCACCTTCCTCCAGCAGCCATCCTACCTACAGCTGACCACCGCCACCCTTAGTCATTCGCCACCCTCCTCCGACGACCGCCACAACGTCGGATATCTACCACAATGTCACAACGTCGGACGTTGTCAAATATCTACCAATTTTGGCTAATGTCGATCGCATTTGAACGCGATCGTCGGATATCTTTTATTTTGGCTTATTGGCTAGCCTCTATAAAGGTGTGGATGGCAGCCAAAATCATTATGCTGAAGGAATATTGGTCTCTATCCTCCTCTATCCTCTCTCTAGTCTCTCTACCCTAATCTCCCTCCTCCCTCTTCACCAACCAGCCACCTCTACCGTTGGCAAGGTCTCATCTAACTTTTAATTTTCCTCGTCTGTCGAGTTTTCCCTCCTCCTTGGGATCTCAACCACTTCTTCCCCTTCGTCCTTATCCCTTAAACTACATCAGCCATCCACCCTCATCTCCATTATCATCCATAGCCTTAACATCCACTCCACCAATCACCACCACCTTCATCCCCACTCTATCATGTTTTCGTCCCAATTTTATTTCGAATCTGCAAAGGGCGTATATAAAGAAATGTAGATTAGGAAGTTACGGATCGATCCAATTTGGTCTCATAATTTTTTGACTACGAGAGAATATTTGGCGAATATTTTCCCTCAGTTGTGTGGACTACTTCCTACAATCAATCCAGATCTTGAAGAGATTGTTCCGTAGCCTATCAGGCACTCCTAGGCTGAAATCCAATTTTACCCCTAGGGTTAGGGCTAGGGCAAGTGCATGGAGGTGATGAAGTGCACGAGCTAGGCTAGATTTTTTCAAACTCAACCACCTTGTGCAAACTAGTTTGGGACCTATATACATGAATCCAAGCATGATTATGCGCTTGAGCATGACCAGTGGAATGACCTAGTAGGTTTGCACCATAAGACTGAGTCGAACTCGTATGCGGCTTGACCACAACATGAGTCAAACTTGCATATGGCTCGGGCATGACATGAGCCGGACCCATGGGCCTATGACCCATGTGACTAGCCTCGACAACAAGGTCACTTGGCCCGCAATGCTAGGCCATATTTTGGGATCCAAGCTCAGACTTTCAAGCTTGATTTCCCAAAATTCTTTAGAGGAGACGCACTGGACTAGACCTATCTAACAGAGCAAATTTTCACACTATGGCATGTCTAACCACTAGAAAGTCCAACTAGCATCATTTCACTTTGAGGGCATGGCGATTAGGTGGTATTAGTTGGCTAGGCGAACTTAACCATTCGAGTCTTGGAAGAACTTTGCGGATGCGATTTATGCTCAGTTCAATCTGACCCAATACAAAAAATTTCATGCATGTTGACTAAGTTGACTCAGTCAACAATAGTCTGAGCATATCGGGAAGTGTTTGAACAAATCTACAATCGGGTCACTAACTTGTCAGACTCAGTCTTAAAGAGCACATTCATTAGTGGGCTCAGGCCTAACATTCAAGCTAAAGTCAAAGCTTTGAGGCCCATTACTTTTGATGAAGCCTTCTCCTTAGTTGTTCTGATGGAGTCCAAGTTGAATCAATTGAACTAGATCCGAAAGGATGAGAGAAGAAAAACAACCCAAGCCCAAGGGCCACTAGAGATTGCATCTACCTTGACCAATCCCGTGCAAACGGCTCAGCCCAATAGTTAGATGATCTCGTACTACTTGTATCTAATGACTTGGAGGAGCGCAAAAAGAAGGCTTATATTTTTATTGTAATAACCTATTTACCCCCAGTCATAAATGCAAGAGCTTGATAGCCCACGTCATATTTCTTGGCAATCTCGAAGAGGACGAATCTCAGTCCATTGATTGGCAAAACTAGCTATATAAGTACAAGGACGTGAGGGACTAGTCACCTTGAAGACAAGGTGTCAAAACCGTGGTAGATTGTTATGATCCGACTATGTGGGTTAAGTCGAGTCAAGTTAGTTAAATTTATTTTATTGCTTTAAATTTTAAAATAAATTGGATAATCCATATATGTATCCGATCCACTAGAATTTTTACTCCTATAAATACGAGTAGGCATATGTTGATTAGAATCATTGAATGAATATAAGTTTAGCTAAAATTATTTTTTTGTCTTTATATTTTATTATAGCCGTTAACTCATTTTTATCTTCGTAGGAGTAGGTTATAACCTTAGATCCACCTTCAAGCACCCAAATCCTAACCACCACCTTCCTCAAACAGCCACCCTACCTTACATTCTTAATGTTACCACCACAAAATTGTGTACAATTTAACCATTTGATCCATAACTCGTGATGTTACCACCATTAAAATTTTTACAATTCTATTAGGTTATATCGGTTCAGATCCATAACAGGATTCCATAGTTAATAATTATGGATTCCACAGTTAATAATAATGGATTCATAGTTAATAATTATTTTACACAAATATTTCATAAATTATCTATGTATTATTTGCAGTTATACACAAACATTTCATAAATTGACTTATTGTTGTTGCACACAAATATTTTAGATACATGTAGATTAGTTATTGTTGTAAATAAATATTTCATAATAAAACTTAATTATACAACATACTCCTATTTTTTTATAAAATTAGTTTTCACTATAATAAAATAATGTCGATTTGATTCATCTAGTACTCTTTCTTCATAGAATAGCTATCAAGTGAGGCATTACTTATCTAGGCACGATAGTTGTTGTTGAGGCAATTATGACTTCATTTGAACCCTCTCCCATTTTTGACCTCTTACGATGT
This sequence comes from Typha latifolia, assembly GCF_019914945.1. Taxonomy (NCBI): domain Eukaryota; kingdom Viridiplantae; phylum Streptophyta; class Magnoliopsida; order Poales; family Typhaceae; genus Typha; species Typha latifolia. The sequence goes on from NC_133100.1 coordinate 2,038,820, forward strand.
TTCTTTTTTTTCTTTTGATTACATCAATAATAATTTTTGTTGTAATTACTACATAAAGCTTAGCTATATCATTTTGTATAAATATCATTGGTGCGCCACTTTATAGATGATTCTTATACTCCATAAATAAAATCCCGCAATTCACTCTATAAAAAAGATCTCATAAATAATGAACTAGGTTGATAAGCAAACTAACATTTCACTTATTTATTCTTACAAGTAATATTGTTTAGGGATAGAAGAAAGCAACGTAAAACCACAGTTGGGAGATTTTGAGAACCTTCAACCTTTTCTTCTTCTTTTGTGACTGATATCCATCTTTGGTATCTCTATTTTTATGTCGATTTCTCTTATGGCTAAGACCCATAAAAAAAAAATATATGCATATTAAACAAACTAACCAGAGCATGATCCACAAATTCAAGATAAGAAAAACTAATTTAAGTAATACCAGACTAAAAACTTATTAATAATAGTTTTCATATTTAATATCTTTGGATTCCAAAGTTACTAATTGTTGATCATAAAGATGCTAACTATGAATTTCAAAATTATTATTTATGAATTTCATAATATTTAACTATGATATAGCCACTAAAAAACATAAATAATCACAACCTCAGAAGATATAAAATTAAGTATAGAAAATAATTACTTTTATATAAATTGTCAAATATAATAGAGTAATACAATATAAGGAAATATGAAATATTACTCTGACCATTTAAGTTCCATGTAAAAGCACAATTAGGCTTCTGTAATTTATGAAGAATTAGATCATTCATATACAAAATCTAACAAGTGAATGGACATATACCCAGAATCCTATCTAATGTGAATACCTCTTCTAACTAGTTCATGTTTTCTCTTCCTCCAGCATGAGCGAACTAATTCATCAACAAAATAATTAACATTACAAAAGAGAAAACAAGAATAAGGAGGAGACCTCCGTAAGCTTTGCATTCTTTGATTTATCGACGAAGGAACACTAGTTCTATTAACTGCATATAATATAATTTAAGGTAGCTTCAAGAAAGGGAGAGTTCTCACCGGCAAAGAAGAATAGAGTTTTGGATGGTTTGCTATTGTAGAGAAAAATATTTGAAAAATAATATTCTTAAGATATTTTAATTTTTTCTGCCAGAATTGGTGTATGGGCAATTTTGGTATTTTAGAAAAATAGGGTGAAACCCTAAAAAACAACCTTAAAATAGTTTGTCTGTCAAAACTATAAATATTTTTTTTAATAACGCAAATCTTTAAATATATATTTTTATAGTGCAAATCTCCTATTTTTATTTGATAATTTATATCATTGTACGGATTTATTGGTGCTTTTAGCTCTGTGACATCATTAACCTGAATTTAATTGTCAAAACGTGTGACGACCAAATTCTCCTCATGAGTCGTGCAAGCCCCAACTCGCGAAGGAATTTGTTCTCCTCATGATTCGTGCAAGCCCCAACTCCCTAAGGAATTTGTTCTCCTCAAGATTCGTGCAAGCCCCACCTCCTCCCGAAGGAATTTGTTCTCCTCAAGATTCGTGCAAGCATATTAGTTTTCGACCAAGTCGAGAAGAACTTGAAGCAGAACCTCCCACCGGATGACCGGGGATACTGGGTTCCCCTTCCCCATTATTCCATCGAAAATAAAAAGAGCAAAACCCTGCTCAAATTGCCACGGCAGGAAAGCTCTCGTTTCACTCTCTGCCCGTCTGCTCGCCCGCAAGTCTCCCATTCCTCTGCGTTCTTCTCTCAGATCTTTATACCCTTTGGGGAAAGAGCAAAAAGGAGCGACCTTGAGCACTCCATTCCTCTTTTCTATTCCCTTCCTCTGTCTCTTTGGTATTCTTTCCCCATCCCAAAGGACAAATACGAAAGAAGAGGGCAGAGGAGTGGGAGGCAAACGTGTATGCAAAACAACGGACACAGACGACGTAGAGGGGGAGAGAGAGAGAGAGAGAGAAAGAGATAAGGGAATTACCATGGCCGAACAAGAGAACGTTACCCTCGATGATCTCAAGAAGAAGATGGCTGACTTCGCCAAGGAGAGAGACTGGGAGCAGTTCCATAGCCCCAGGAACCTCCTCCTGGCCCTGGTAACCTCAAAACCATCTCGGCCTTGCGTTTCCCCAAGTGGGTCTTTGGTTTTTAATCGATTTGAAGCGATACCCATTAATGGGGTTTGGATTTATTATTGTTTTCTCGGATAAAGTTGTCTCCTTGGTGTGCTTCCTTGTGATATTCTTCTTTGTGTTGCATCTTCGGAGTTGTTTTCTTTCTTTTTTTAATCGATTTTGAGCAATACCCGTTAATGGGTTTAGGGCTTTTGCTTGCCTTCATGAATATAGCTGCAATCCTTGGTGTAGTTTTTGCATGTTGTGGTGAGAGGGGAGAGATGGGTCCCTTAAGCTTGCCCCGAGCAAGCACAGGCAATAGCTTTAAATTTCATTCCCTGTTATGGCTGTATTATTTGTATCATCCTTTTCCTCAACTGTTCTGAGTTGTTTTCTCCTCTTTTTGTGTATGCGACCTTTTGGTGGTTATAGGTGGGAGAAGTGGGGGAGTTATCAGAGATCTTTCAATGGAAGGGAGAGGTGCCCAAGGGGCTTCCTGGATGGGAGGAGGAGGAGAAGGAGCACTTGGGAGAGGAGCTCTCCGATGTGCTGCTCTACCTGGTGAGGCTTTCAGACATTTGTGGTGTGGATCTAGGGAAGGCTGTTCTCAGGAAGATGGAGCTCAATGCTCAAAAGTATCCAGTTCACCAATGCAAAGGCTCTTCAAGGAAACACACCCACTACTCCAATGCTAACACCTATACCAATACCAACACCAACACCAACAACCATAACACTTATGAGGAATCCAGTAATGGATCTCCTGATGGACTCTGACCTTTTAGGCTTTTGGGTTGCTTTATGTGTTTAGAATATGGCTTTTTATATAGGTGAGCTAAATGGTCATCTTTTTTTTTATTGCACAAGCACCATCTTGGGTGGTAAGACTGGTAAAGATGCAAGCAAAACATAGATAATAGAATTGCTGAACTGTTTCTCCTTCTGTCCTATATGTTGGATGCCTTTACTTTTCTGATCTCTTACTATTGAGAGATGTGCAGTGGATAGACTCCACCCTCACTGCCTTCATTATGGGGGATTCACTGCTATGTTTGGTATATTTATTGCATATCCTATCATGAATGTGGAAATGGAAGTGCCACAGGACTCTTTCTTCCACTTGGAAATCAGGTTGGCCCCTTGGGTGGTTTGAATGTTGGCATCTTATTGGGGAGCCTGTTTGCCAAGGGTTTCTATTCCACTGTGTGATATGATTTGAGGGTCCGTGGCTTTGCTTCCTTGTGCCTTCTGCTAGGAAAAGGACACTCCAGGCAACTTTACTTTGACCTGACTCTCTTCCTGCATGGCTGTACAAGCCCCCTTCTGGATGCCAGTTGTAATAGATAAGTGGTCCAAATTCCTTAGCTTTCTCTACAATTTAGGATGAAGCTTCCTAGTCATAGCTCTTTCATAACTTCATATTGTCTTTGAGTTTACATGAATTGAAATGAAATTTTGTTTAATTGGACTTTAGCCTATTAGATTAGAATCAGATCTAGTAAAGCTTTATATATTCTTTTCAATCTGCAAAAGTTATTGCCCATTTAATCTTTTTATTATTTGACAGACATTATCTTGGTCTTCTCTTTCTTGTTATAATCTTGGATTTGATTTAATCACTGCATGAAAGAGAAGTTGACCAAATCATTGCTGTTAAATGACGGTACCAAGTTTTTAATAGTGGCTTCAGGTAGACAAGAAGGCCTGCTGATGATATACTTACTGCATGAAATAGAGAAGTTTGACTCAATCACTGCTCTTAAATAACAGTACAAATTTGCACATTTTTAATACTGTCTCATGTAGAAAAAAGAAGGCCTACTGATGATATCACTTTGCACAAGAAATCAAACACAGGTAGATTGTCAAAGGACAAAGATCATAGATTAATCTTCATTATGTCATTAACAAAGATTTGGTTTGGTAGGCCATCATTCTCATTATCTACAATTATGATTTGGCAACATTAGCAAGGTTTGATAAAAACAACTTTTGCATCATCATTCTTTTTCCTGTATGAACATTGAGAAGATTGACATGGTACCCGAATGTGTTGCAATAGTTATAGCATCTGCAATGTATTAAATTGGTTGTTAGCTACTGTTCTTCCAGGTCAAGTGAAAGCTCATTTCTGCTGAGTTCTTATTAGGAACTGTTGTAATTGCAACTAGGTACATGAAATAGTGTACGAAAATGTGTAGGCCTGTATGAGCACAGGCTTTCATATGATTGGTACAACACTGGAAACGGTTGGTGAAGGCATTAAAAATAATCCCGTGGAATAAAGGTGGGAAATCAAAGATCCCTCAGAGGATATTTGGTTGTAGGAAATTATAAGAGCTTGTTTGTTTCTAGTTTTCTTTCTTTTCTTTTTATCTTTCTTTTTTTCTCAAGGCAGTAGATGGCATTAGGTAAAGAATGAGTTCCATCTCTGTTTGATTTCTAACCTCATGAGGCATAGCTTTTAATCTATTATATCAAACTACTGTATTTTGTCTTTAAGATAATAAAATACTTTTACCAAAAATTACTCTCCTCTAAGATATTATTATAAATTATCGTCTCGATTTATTCAATTGCTTAAGGAGTTAAGGGTTATCATAACTGATGTGACGTTCATATAATAACAATTATAGTATTTTGGAAAAGAGTTTGAAAATTATAACAAAAGTTTTTTTTTTTTGTTCTTTATTATATAGATAATCGATTGAAAAACAAAATATATCATAATGATCATTTATACAAAAAGTATTGATTCTAAGGGTATCCATACAAAAACCAAGTATTTTGAGGGGGTATGTGTATACATATAAATATATAATTTAAAGATACATGCATAAATAAGGGATTTCTAGACAGGTATACATGCACAAAATTTCTCTCTTTACTAGTGTAAGCTTTTAGAGAAGACGGTAAATTAATATAATATATGAGGAGAAGGTTTAAATATGTGAATGCCTATCTTTCTTATAAATATAAAACATCATCCCACTAAATTTTAATCTATTTCTTGGACTAACTAAAAGGTATCATAGTCAAGCTCTAAAATTACAGAAAATTATACTAAGGTTTTCAGTCAGATTTGTGGGTGATCTATTGCGACGTCCTAACCATCCAACAACTATTATCATCCTATTATCCATTGAACCTGCTCTAGATTAAATCCCCTTTTTGGGAACTTTCGATCAAGTTTTTGATACCCTAAGATTCTCAATCCCTAGTCCCACTGCTAATGAGTAGGACCTATCACATAAAGTCTTACTCTTTGATCATTAAATAGCATGTAGGCTATCTGGACAAGAGGCTAACCATCCTAATACAAGAGACACTTAGGCTAATATTTGGGTCGGATAATGTTCAATCCATCGTCTATAAGCAAGCCGCAGATAGGTCAATGTAATATTCATTTAAATATATTTCTTTTAAAAAAAATTCTTTTTTATTTTAGCGAACAACAAAGGCTGTTTACAAAATCCGAGCTCCTGTAGTCCCGGAGTTGTCAAATATAATGAAATCTTTAAGCTGGAGGAGCATTTTCTCTAAACTGCTCTCCATGCTATATTGACTATAGACATGTATAACTTAAATTCTATAACCCTAAGACTTTCTTGTACATAATATCTCACATGATCTAGCCATGCACAGACTTTTCTAGGCATGCCCTTTTCTCCACCCAAAACCTTTTAGTCATTTGATGGGACTCTCAGCCCACTGTACTAATATGACTTGAAGTCTTGAGAGTGGAGGGGAATATGCATGCTACTCTAGTCTTGTTGGCTAACTATTACACCCTAAAAGACAACTCCTAGAAGCTGGGTTTCATGCATGCAGGCTGCAGTTACCCTGCATGTCTTTATCCTTCAATTTTTCACAGGAAAACTAGATCCCAATGAACCTTCCCCAGCTCTGGGGATCAGAGCCATTGACTGAGAAAATGAGTTAGTTGAGAGTAGGAGAGTCCCAAGACTAATCTGCAGATCGATGTTGATCGATCGATTGGCGTCTTGTAAATCCTTCTAGTAAAGGAATTTAACTTGTTCAACAATGTTGTGATCAAATTATCAGGCAATATAATGGAGGGAAGATATACTTACATTTATTTCTAGGATTCTTTTTTTTTTTTTAAAAGTATACTCATAGCTTCTTGGATGTAAGGAACTATATGACTAGACTCTCACAGTGATGATGGATCACTGGGAAAAATTTAGCTTTCAGTTGCTAGAATCACCAACTCTACTAGCATGAGTGATGAGTGGTGGTAAACATATATTTTGCTCATACTAACTGACCCATTTTATGCGACTTGAATAAATAATAAAGGATTTGAGTAGGACTTGTGATCATCTAACTTTGCTAGTAAGTTTGAAAATTATAATTTCATGCACAACATTTCTCAATATATTATTTGTACAACATATTTCTTCATTGCTTATTCAATCTCTCAACCAATGTTTAACAAATTACAGCATCTTCTTATATATCTTATGAGCTTGAGAATCCTAGGGGACTCTATTTAAAGGATTTAACTGGATATGGTCTAAGGATCAACACTAAAAGAACTTGTTGAGAAAGAGTAATATCATGTATTGCAACTGAAATATTATGAAAATATTTTTATATTTAAATTCCTTACTTTTTTGTAATTGGTAGACGGAAGAAATCGGTTTTTTTGAGTCATAATTTGTTAGTGTTTGGTAAAAGTTGAATTTTTTTTCCCAAATAGTTACTACTCCCTTCCTCTAATTTCACGTTATTTAACGAAAAATATTATCATTTCTTTTTCTAGTTCCAATAAAGACATCAATCCAACAATTTAAATACAAGCTTATAGTCAGTTAGTTAGTTCGTACCAGTTTTTTTAATTTTCAAAGTTTTTGATTATTTATGAAGATCCAATTTTTCCCTGCAACATAGAGTGGATAATATTATCATGTACAGAAAAATTTTGAGGTAATCATTAACATATAAAATTTGAGGAGTTGTTTAAAGTTTGAGTTTATCCAATAATGAGTGTATTGTGTTTTCTTAATACATATATATTTTTTAGGTGAAAATGGAATTTATCGATATTAATTAGTGTTAATATTAAATTATCAAAATGTTGTTTCTATTTTACATCAACTAATTAGAAAAATAAATGATTTTTTGGAAAATTCTTTTTGTCTTATGCTTCTTTCATCTCAATATTTCTCATATTTACATTTTTAAAAATTACAAAAAATAGATAAATGTTTAACAATTTAAATATAAAATTACCATCACCATTAGCTTTGATGGAAAAAAAAATTAAAGATTTCATTGGAATTAAAATAGAGTTAAGTGATATAAATAAAAGTTTAGGGAACACTTTTAACTTTTCCCTAACTGGGAAGAGGTTAAAATATTTTCTCCTATGTTATAATAGATTCAAGATATATGGATTTGGAATAAATAAATAGAAATTATATATTTTAAAAAAATAGGTACAATCTATTAATTTTAACTTAAGAGTTTATATTCTTGAAAAAGTTTAAGCTATTAAAAAACTATATTTATTCTTAATAGGGATAATCCAACTTAGATCCCTTGAATTATCACCATTTTTTATATACTCTCTAAAATTTTTGTTAGGACGTACACACTCTGAATTAAAAAGTTTTTATTTAGGTTAGAGACCCACATAGCTATTTTTTTTCTTGGTCAAAAGATATATCTAGATTTTTTTATTAGTTCAAAGGTGTACATGAGTAATAAAAATATTCAGCAAGTATATATAAAAAACAGTAAAATAATTTTAAGGTCTTAACATTATCCCTTCTTAATATTGCCCTATGAACACTCAACAATTAATGGACTAAGTTATCAAGATCAAGTACTCAAAGAATGAACTAATCCACCTCTATTCTCGTACTGTTGTTTCAAAGATTTTTTTTTTAAAATATTTTATTTGTTACAAAATTTAATAAATAAAAAAGATTGCTCAATCTCATAGATCTCTATCATCTTGATTCATCAAATAATATGTAGTGTCACAATTTTTTCTATTATAAATAAATAAATAGTACTTGACATAATTGTCATTGAAAATTTTGGAAATATTATCATTATCTGTGAAATCCTTAGCAGTTCGAGTTAACAAATGCATATAAATAAGTAAATTATCTTTCTTTCTTATAGAGTATTAGAGTGTGAAATATTTATCATTAAATTTTTTGCATGAAAAATATTTTTTGTTTGTACTATGATATCAAATATTATTAAATGGTTTACGAATTATTTTTGATAATTTTAACCATAGTTACTAAAATTTAACTAATACAGGAGCTTAATGATGTCAACAGCAAATTTTAAGCTTTTATATATACTTGTTATTTAACACGGTATTAGAGTCTAGTTTTCTAGAGATAAATTCAAACCTCATTGAGCGAGTTTTAATTTTTATTTTCTATCATCTATTCTTATTCCACTGCGTGGAAGACCATAGGATAGTGATATATATAAATGGACGGTTAAGATTGTCTGATAAGAACCTTAGTCAATGCCTTCTCAAACTTTGCATCTATTATCAAATCAAAGCCTTGTCAACATTTCGTTTCTTTCTACGATCCTTCTTCTAGTCAACAGAGTCCAGCAGCTGTGTACCTTTGAAACTGTATACATTGCACTAAATGCATGCCCATGAGATCAAGCTTCACTAGTTTGATGACAATTTTGGATTGCTTCAGTTAATTTCTTGTCCCATTATTTGAACACAATTTTGATGCTTCTTGGCATTTCTTTGACTCATTACGGAAATTTATGAACATTATGAAGCCATTGTCCTGGTTCAATTCAGCTAGTGTGGTAGTAGAATATGATTTAAAAAATTACAAGATTATTAGAGAAGAGTTTATGAGTTCACATCGCGTTCACACCGCGTTCACAGGGCGTTCACACAAACAGAAACATCGCGTTCACAAGCGCGTTCAAATGTGGGTATATGTGTTTGCATAGACAGAAACACCGAGTTCACAAGCGCGTTCGAATATGAGTACATGCATTCGCATAGACAAAAACATCGCGTTCACAAGCGCGTTCAAACGCAGGTACATGCGTTCGCACAGACAGAAACACCTATTCACAAGCGCGTTCGAACACGGGTATATGCGTTCGCACAGATAGAAATATCGTATTCACAAGCGCGTTCAAACACGGGTACATGCATTCGCACAGACAGAAACATTGCATTCACAAGCACGTTCGAAAGCGAGCGCACACGTTCGCACAGACAGTAAGTGTTGTTTCTGCGCGCGTTTGAACGCAGCCTAGGCCGTTCAAATGCAAACTGTGAAAATCAAGCCGCCGTGTTCGAACGCACGTGGGCCCGTTCGAACACACTTGAGATCAAGTTAGGTCGTTCGAACGCACCCGGGCCGCGTTCGAACGCACCTATGAAGTTTGCAATTTTTGGACTTTCGTGAGTTTGGATAAGACTTAGATTTGACTCTATCCTGGAGATCTTATATAAGTATAGTGATGCCCTAACTCTAGTGTGGTTGGTGAAGTAATTTTAAAGGAGACTTCTTGAGGCTACATCATTTTTTCAACCAACAATGTCCTTCTCATCTAAAAAGCTTAATCTTTCATCTTAAGGGCTATCTAGATGAAAAAACAATCTTGAGAGCTACTGAGGTTAGACATCAATTATGAGAAGCAGTGAACCGTGGGTTCTAGCAAGCAAGACTGAGAAGAACAAAGTCGTTTGGATCGACGGGTTATTTTATGGGTCAGTCTTATAACTGTTACTATTATAGTGATTGGTTTTGATCCGAGTTTAGATCCGTGGTTTTTTCCCGTTTGGGTTTTTCTATGTTAAAATCTTGGTATACATCTCTGATTTTATTTTTTTAATATTTCTTTCGATTTTATTTAAGCAAACAAGTGATATCATTGCCTAGGGTTTAAATACATACATGTGTCTAGGTATTTTTCAAAGTTTATTTTAATTTTAGACAAATTACAATTTGTATTCCTATGTAATTTAGCAGGATTTTAATTTACCTCCTTGTGCTTCAAATTTAAGCTCTTAACTCTTCAAAATTGTAATTATTAGATTTTCTATCTGAAATTAACGATGTAAATGCTGGAATCAATATGGTTCATTGGCTGCCAATATTTTTTGTTGTAATTAACTTGCAAAATGGCCGTATCACCTATGCCATTTTCAAATCAAACTTTATTTTTATGGGATAATTAAGTTTTTTTCATATATTCCTTAACAATTTATTACAATTGCAATTTGGTATATATATATATATATATATATATATCACAGGAGGTTAAGTGCTTAAATTTAAAAATTTATGTGATAAAAATTAAAGCAAAACACAGAGGGATAAATTGTAATTTATCTTTGATTTTGGATCAAACTGTCTTGAAAGAAAGCTCAAATTTTGGCCCAAAAATATATATGAGACATGGTTGTGCTTGACCAAATCTAATGGAGAAATACAAAAACTACTATGCTTAAACAGCTTAAAATTTTGGAATTTAGATTAATTCTTAAAAATAGTGTTTAGACCAAAGATACTAAGTTTGAATCCCTCGGGCATATCTATTATTTGAATTATAAAACTTTCACTCTTTTAAGTGAAGTCCAATTTTCAGGCCTATTAAAATGTCTTCAATCTTTGGATCTTGACCCTTCTCCTCTATCAGTGTCTGCACCTTTAGAACAAGACCCTCCACCTCCTTCTCGCCTCTTAGACCATCAGCCCATTTACTCACATATAAATATTAAATTTAGAGTGTATACAAATAAATATAGAATTTTTGAAGCGTATGTATGTAAAACAACTTATTATTATTATTATTATTATTATTATTATTATTATTATTATTATTATTATCGGAAAATATTAATTGGGCCACTGCCTCCCCCTTGCTCGAAGCCTTTCCCTGAACAGGGCAACTGATGCTGCGACTCACGTGCCGCGTGGCCAACATGGGTCAATGGTAAACGGAAGGCGGTAGTTTTAGCTCCAAAAACATAGGAACGATGGATGAGGCTATGAAAACAAAGGAGGAAGGAGGAGAAGAAGTGAGGATGGAGTCATTTGACAAAGAGGCTAACCATGTCTCTTGGAATGGCCACTACTTCTATAGTGATTGCTGTGCATTGTTTGTTGGTTTACCTCCTCTGTTCTTCTAGGTTAATCTTTGAGTGACACTACTATAAGATCAACTCTAATGCTGAAATTGGGGCAGTTATTAGCACAACACCCATTATGTCATTTAGCATCTGTAATCACTCTCATATAGTAACTAATCCAGTACTTTGTTTCTGAAACTTGTTAGGTTGTCTCAGCTGCAGCACTGCATCTGGCTTTCAAGAGCATTGGAGTTGTGTACGGGGACATAGGCACATCAACATTGTATGTTTTCTCGAGCACATTCTCTGATAGGGTACCGAGCATCTTCCTCTTATCATATATACCCACACACTCTTCCCCTTCATCAAGTATGTGTTCACTGTCCTCTGGGCCAATGACAATGGAGATGGTAAGCATTGTTACCTCGGTTTCTGATTTTTATATATGCTAGAGAGGAAGTTGATGTATGTGATGCGGGTTGCAGCTGGGAATTTTGCTATGTATTGATTGATTTGTAGGCATTGGAATGTTAATGTATTCCAAAGAAGCGAGCGGAAACAATGGAGCTATCTGGTTATAAGCTGAAGCTACCAGATAAGCATCTGAAGAGGGCTGAGAGGGTCAAAGAGGCCATGGAGAGGAACAAGTGGTCTCAGACTGCTCTGCTCTCTCGTGCTCCTCGGAACTTGCATGGTTATCGGAGATGGCATCCTCACTCCTTGTATCTCAGGCCTGTTTCAGCTGTTTCTGTGATTCTCTTATATCTTGTGTTCTTAGCTGTAGATGGAGTGAGGAAGATTGATGCAGGACGAAGCAAAGGTTGTAAAAGAATGAATCAAAGTTTCCTACTTAATTTCTTGGGCTAGTTGGAAATCTTACATGATCTTATGCTGTGTGGTTGGCATCTCAGTAGTTATTGCGACTTATGCTGTGTGGTCGCCATTCTTGTCGTTCTCTTCTCCATCCAAAGATTTGGGACTGATAAAGTGGGCTACACATTTGCACCGGCGATCCTCGTGTGGTACTTGTTCATAGGGATCGTGGGCGTCTCTAATTTGATCTGCCATGACTCCACGGTATTCAAGGCTTTCAACCCTATCCACATTATATCCTATTTCAAGAGGGATCTAGAAGAATGGATCTCTCTCGGTGGCGTCGTGCTTTGAATGACAGGTAGATAAATATGTTCTTCTTAGATTTAAGCCCACAAGTTGTTATGTATAGAGATAAATTATCTCTTTAATAAAACAAGATGATCTCTTTAATAAAACAAGAACTGAAACCATGTTTGCGTATCTTGGCCACTTCTCAGTTAGATCAAATTCAGGTATGTCTGAGACTTCATCTTTAACAGTCATAATGAAACTTAGATCCAACCTTAACGCTAGCTGCTTGCTCTTCTTTCTACAGGTTGCTTTCACTGGATTGGCATATCCTTGTCTGATTTGTGCTTATCTGGGTCAAGCTGCATATTTGTCTAAGTATCCCAATGATGTATCGGATGCCTTTTATAAATCAACTCATGGTATATATGCTATAATCTTGCGTCTTGAGTAGTAGTATCAACTTGCAGCAAGAACCTCCATAAATCTTTCCAATGTTATTAATTTGCCATGCACAGAGTCTTTGTACTGGCCCATGTTTGTAGTTGCTGTACTAGCATCTATTATTGCAAGCCAGGCGATGGTCTCTGCAACATTCGCCATTGTGAAGCAGTCCATGGCTTTGGGCTGCTTCCCCGGAGTCCGAGTCATCCAGCACGAAGGGCAGGTCTATTGCCTACTTCAAGGAGACCACAAAGATTGTAAACGCCTATGGTGAACGTCTCTAATACTACTACTTCTTCTTCTTCTACTTCTACTAGATTAGAGAATTTATCATTCTACTTGTGACGTACTGCAGGAATTTCGGTGGTCGCGGTGATGATTGTCACCTCCTCTCTTGTCATCTTAATAATGTTAATGAAATGGCAGACGAGTCTTCTCCTCATTATGCTCTTCGTTCTAGTCGTCAACTCCTCCGAGTTGCTCTACTCGTCGTCGGTGCTCTACAAGTTGGGCAAAGGAGGGGTACCTGTCCCTCTCGTTTGCTGCACTGCTCTTCTCCGTGATGTACGTCTGGCACTACGTTCAGACCAAGCGGCACGTACGCATTCGAAGTAGAACGGAAGGTCTCAGCTGCATACCTGAGCAGCCTCGGCGCCAATCTCGGGATCTCACGGGTCCCCGGAGTAGGCCTGCTCTACACCGAGCTGACCCATGGGATTCCGTCCATCCTCCCCCACTTCCTCACCAATCTCCCAGCCATACACTCGGTTCTAGAGCTCTTCTCTGTCAAGTACTTCCAGTAAACAAGGTGCCGGCAGAGGAGCGGTTCTCGCTCCGGCGAGTAGGGCCGGGGGATTATAAGATGTATCGGTGCATTGTGAGGTACGGCTATCGAGACCGACGAGTTGGGAGTGAAGAACTCGAAGCCTTGCTGATGGAGCATCTCAAATCCTTCGTCATGAGAGGCAGAGGAGGAGGTCGTCAGGTTCTTGGAGAGCTCTCGGTCCGCGGGCGTTGTTTACTTGCTGGCGCATAGTGAGGTGAAGGCCAGTGAAGATTCGAGCTTGCTGAAGAGGGTGGATGGTCGTGGATTACGTATACGATTTCTTGAGGAGGAACTTCCGGCAGGGATTCGTCGACCTGCAGATACCAAACAAGAATCTGCTGCAAGTTGGCATGGGCTACTATATATGATTACAAAATGCACGCAATTATGGTAGCTCTTTATGGCTGCAATCTTTCAGAATGAATGAGAGTGGCATAGCTAGAAGTTTACTGTCTACCTAGAAACAAATCTTTTGATGAATTAGGTAGTTTTGAACACCAAATCATAATCAAGAGGGATAAATGGCCTCAAGCAATTCCATAATGTACTTGGAAATGGAAAACATCGATCTTTAGTTGCTATGATTAAGTGACTAAGAATACATTAAGAAAATTCAAAGTAGTTTGGACATGCAGATTGGATAAAGGTGATTTCCGCACCACAGTAAAAATTGTAACTTTAAAGTTGATGTCTAACATGTAACTAAAGTTTTTGGACAATTTGCACTAAAAACCAATCGTTTCTATTTAGATTTACCCATTCTATAAATGTAGTGCCCTTGGTGTGTGTTTTCTTTTAAGAAAAAAAAAATCCTATCATCACTCTTACTGCAATATTAAATTTTTGCTTTGGTCTTTCTGATTTATTTGAACTATTTTTCAAAGGGCATGCCTTTTGTTTTTTTTAAAAGACATCACAAAGTATGGAAGAAAAATCAAAGGTCATCTGTACTTTTTAAACTCATTTTCCCTAACAAATAATTTGTGCTCGTACGAAGCATGTTGAAATTGACTGTTATTTTGTCTGTGATCAAGTCACTTCCAGTCTTCTTGCTACTAGATTTATCTCTACTGGTGATCAACCCGCCAATGTCTTCACCAAGCAGTTTTCTGGTTCCATTTCATTAAATCCAAGCTCAATTCTGCACAGTGATTGGTATGTATAAGAGGATATGTCTAAATGGCAAGCATAATCCTTAACTACAACAAATCCTATCAATCGTGCATGTCAAGCCATTGGTATATATAAATATGAATCCCAATCACCTTGCTAAAAATGAAACCTAGTAATCGTGCAGCGGCAGAGCCGATGATTGGGGATTCTGCTAGTTACTGTGAGGTTTGGCCCATGTAGGCGAGCTTGAGAAAAGCCTATGGAAAATGGGACCAGGTGATTATGGAGTCTAATGTCATTGCCTTGATAAAAATATTCAGAGGGGAGGACAGTGGCCTTGAAGGTTAAGAGGGATAATACAAAATTGTTACTCAGTTTTGTCATCTTTTAAGAAGATCAAGTTCCTTCATACTTATAGAGAACGGAATAGAGCAGCAAATTGGTTGGCTAACTTAGGGAGAAAATCTGCTATGGGAAGTGATTAGGGTAGGACTGATAAGCTGCCCATGGAGCTAGACTCCATTCTTGTTTTAGATAGGTTGGGCACCGAGTATGCTCAAGATGTAACCATTAGCTGAGATATCAACTTATGTTTAATCAAAAACAAAAACCTTGCTACATAGATGAATGAATTACATATCATATTATACATAGAAAATTATTAGAAATATCATGTAATGGACATTAATACGTAACACCCACAACTTTAATTAATTAATTAATTAAAAGACTCGTTAACCCCCTGCACAACCCCCCTGTAGTTAGTTGCGAGAGATGAGAGAGAAAGCCATCGGAGTGGAGCTATGGGCAAGCCCGCAGCCTATTTGTTTTGGCCTAGTGGGCTATGGATAGGCCCAGCGTACTTTCTCAATTATGGATGCAACGCTCCCGGCCCAACTTTTGGACCATAGGCTAGCCACTATTAGTGTTTATTTTTCTTTTATATATGTAGCTACCTTTCTAGATTTTTCTCAATCATTTTATTAACATAATTTAGGATAATACATAATTAAATTAGGTAGTTGAATTTATTAATCATTTCAATTATCTTTTATTAATGCTTTTGACATTTGCAAATAAGGATAATTCCAATTTTACCATAAAGGACCATTTTTAATTGATACAAAATAATAAGAAGAATAAATGCAAGACCAAGTCACCTATCTGGACCTAGAAAATCAAACTTAATTTATGCAAGAAGGTAGTTAGTTCTATAAGTTCATTATTCTTATATTTTATTTTATTTTATTTTATAAATTATTAGACCTATTATCGTGCGAGGAGGATTTCGAGATTCAGGAGGAGCTGACTATCTAGGAGAACGGGACCAATTCTAGCATATTTCAGGTGAGTTAGATTCTATGTTAGTCTACGAATAATGTAATTGTTATGATGATAATTACTTTATACCATTATTGATTACTTTACATGTATTATTTTTCATTTATCGCTTATTTATGATATATGCTATCTTAATGATCATAATGTAATAAAGCAATAGAAGACATGGCACCACATGCACGTATCACTATTAGTCTAGTCTCAACTAGGCAATGCCCCTCTTGCCCAGTCAATCCGGGGTTAAGGGTAGAGTATATTATGTAGTATTATTATATTAGTGGTACACACTTGAGGTCGTTAGCTGGTGGGGCATTTAGGTGATTACACTGCCTTGTTTAAAGACTAGCCTATAATGATATTAGAAAGATGTTTGAGAAGTAAGGTTATAGCTCTAGTGGTACCTGAGGATGCAGGGTCAGGATGTCTATTGAGCTGTGAGCTCTTTCCCGCTGTATGCAGTGATTCTGTTTTATGTAATTATTCAGCTATAAATAATGATTATGCTCTGTGCAATGATTTATTATAACGGTGACGATGTTGATGATGTGCCTATGACTAGAGTCTTTAGCCTGATGGCCACAGATAATCGGTCATATGTAGTGTTGTCAGGCACGTACAGGCGATATTACCACTAGATGACTAGTCCCCCTCGTTATTATGTTTGCTTTATGGAATATGACATTATGGACTCGATTGCTATGTAGATTTTTTATACATTAAGTTATGATGATATTATATACTCATATGTGTTATGAGTAAATAAAAGTTTATTGAAGATTACATTGTACACTTTTACCTTAATATATTGATAATTATGGGCATGCATTTCTATTTATCGTGCAACACATTATTCATAGTTTACTATTAGATTATACTTACTGAGCTATGTGCTCAACGTTATTTTGGTGGAAATATTTCAAAGTTAATTATGGAGGATGCGGATATCGAAGAGTAGCGAATTTATTTTCTCATTAGGATTGTTTATTCTATTATTCATAGTTGGACT
This sequence comes from Typha latifolia, assembly GCF_019914945.1. NCBI lineage: Eukaryota > Viridiplantae > Streptophyta > Magnoliopsida > Poales > Typhaceae > Typha > Typha latifolia. Next base: position 2,055,879 of record NC_133100.1, read on the forward strand.
TTAGCCCTTGTGAGGGTTATTATATTTTAAATTTATGTATGGCTTGTATTCTGGGAGGCTTATTGAGGTCTATGATAATTGTAACTTTGGATTATTTTTTTAGATTAATATAGTATTTTTAGAATTATCTTAGATACTTTGTGAGATTATTACACTGATAGGTCATTAGAGAATCACGTGGATCTTTCCACATGAGGAATACGTGATTTTTGGAGGATGGGTGTTTCAAATATTTTATTAACTTTGAGCTCATCTTTAAGTAGGTTCTACAAATTATTCATGATGGATTAATGATGAAATTAAAAAAAGTTTAAAGAGTATTTTAATATAATATATTTAATTATTTATATCTATAAAGAGAAGTAAATAATAATTGGCTTTAAAGTGGATATCATAGCAATAAAAAATAAAGAGAAGTGAGTTCAGTATCATATTAAATATTTGAGAAATATTAGTATAATACATAAGTGACAAGCTTCTTATGGCTTTGAGCCCAAAAGGGGTACATATTTTATTGGTAAATGATATTATGCAAATTACTCACACACACGTCGCTCGGCTCGGCTCAGTTTGATTTGCATGGGTGAAGTCCAAAATTATTTTTGCCTAACACAAGTTCGGATCTAGTCTGGTTCGAGTCAGGTTCAGGTTAATCGGTTGGTTGAACCCGAAGTAATTTCTACGATGTGACTGTTTAATCCTATAAATAAATAGGTCGTAAGTCTACACTTTTTAATCACAAAATTTTATTTTATTTATTTCATTCATATTTTGAGTCTTCTATTTGCATTGAGAGAAAGTACTAGTTCAACAAGACATTTGAATAATAGCTTCCTTTTGTATGCAAGACAGTCATTGTATCCTAAAAGACCGATGTCCACAGTTTCCTAACCAATTGTTAGAGGGCAAATTGGTCTTAAAAAATAGTGTCAAAACACTAGACTCAATTATACAAAATTTTACATTCTATAATATATAAATTTATCTAATTATTTTTAATTAGATATTTGTGATTTAGAATCAAATTTTTATCGCCAAAAAAAATAATATCAAAACTATTATACCACCATTGCCTATATTGTGATAGCCTTTGTACATGAGAAGTTGCAGAGGAAAATAGAATTCTCAGATTCTTGATTGTTTCTGGTTTTCTGTATCTTGTATGACCTTATGTTGTAGCCATCTCTTTTGCATTTTGAATATTTCATCCTCTTTTTTCTTATGTTTCTATATTTCTTTTTCTTTTATTCTAACTCTCACTGTGGAATAGGTGCATGCAAACCAACAATCACATGGGGATGCTTACACTTTTTTTGAGAGAGAAAGCATGTAGGTAGGTTAATTAATTAAATTTCAAGAGTTATATCAATACAGCCTGATACACAAAGAATAGGGGGAATAGAGCGATGACTCTTTAACATAAGTCCCACACTTGGCCTATAATAGATAGCCCGGCAATTTGAAATAGAGCATCAAGCACCATTTTGTTGATGAGTGTGATGGTATGATAAGCAATGATTAATACGTACGATTTAAAAAGGTGAATAAAGATTATGAGGCCTCCAACAGAAGAAACCTCAAATCCTTCTAAGCAGCTACTCCATCTTCACTGGCGAAAGATACACTCAACTCTTTCTCCGTCGACATCACCTCTCTCCCTCTTCGCCAACATCGTTTCTCCACTATCCCAAAATCCAATCCATATTTAAAAATTATCTATGTCCATATTCGTTTAATCAGGATATAATTATAAATTAAACTATTTATCAAATATCTATATTTGAATCTATATTTGAATAAAAAATATAAATCCAGATGTCATTTGAGCGCTATTCAATCCATTTTGGAAGACGAAAAGAATAGGTATCACTCATTTTAACTCAATACGTATTGCCATGTATCACCCCATACTTCTTATTGTATACTTGTCATTAGATATATCCTCTAATGCATATCAATCATGGCATTTATCTTGCCTTTTGTAGATAATTTGGCAGATGTATTAACACAAGATACATTCAAATGAAAAAAAAAACTAAATGTAATGTGATTTAATATTTATACATATGAACCATGGCATTTATCTTGCCTTAGAGTACATGCATTTGAACGATGCCAATGAACATTTTCATGGTGAAACCATAGAGCAAGTGTTCGATCGAGCATTCAATCAGCACTTGAATAGCTGCCATTTCAAAACATATCAAAGATAAGTTAAAATTATCTATAAATTATAATAAAATATCTATAGATTACCGAATATTAGTATTACCTACTGCTATAAATATATCTATGGATTATGAAAATAAAAGATGATAATTCATATTGCCATAAACTAGCATGTCAAAATTAGATTGAATAATAGAGGTGTATATCAAAATGATTGTTTACTCTTTATATAAAACTTTGATTGTTTCAAATTACATAACATTAGAAAGTAAACTTTGATAATTCCAAATTACAATAGATTACAATGTGAGCTTGATTTTTCCAGTATTCTTTATTCACTGAAAGATTGTTGGCAAGTGAGAGCCAATTCTCTTAGAATGACTATTGTCATGGTCTGAATTACAATTAAATTGGGACGACCACTTTTAAGATATTTTAGTGTTTCTTTATACTACAATAGGATTCAAGCACCCATGAAAAATTGGCTTTCTTATTCTCATAGAGGGCAGGCTCAGGCATTACTCAATAGAGGTGCAAGGCTATTGTCATTTAAATTTTCCCTCTCCTCTACGTTGGCCCTAGCTCTGCTAGGATTTGGCACAGAGACTCTTTCCCTTCCCTCCTAGATGTATTTTCTCCCTTGCTGTCATCATCAAGGCTTTCCTCTTCCCTCCTCTAGCACTATTCTTTCTCTTTTTCTACTCTTTCTTCTCCTCCCCTGTCCCCCACAAAGTTTGTTGTTCCTCATGCCCCCTTCACTGCTACTCACAACTACCTCTCCACTACCCCCTCAATGGTGATATATATCGTTTGCTGCTGCCTCTCCCCTCCTCCCTTGAAGTTGCCATCAACTGTCCACCTCGCATCTCCACTATCATTGGCGTTGTTGCCATCCATCTCACAACTATCCCCTCCTTGGTCTTCCCCATCTCTATCGTTTGCACCGAGTGTCGATGGCTGTGGATCTCACTTCGATCCCCTCCTCGACCTTCTGCCCCATCGACGGCGACGCTAGCTATTGTGGATCTCTTCTGCCTATTTCCATGCCACCGCAGACTGTCATGGATCTCGCCTGCCATGGTCTTAGCCCCTAACACAAGCTACAATCATCCTAACCTGACCTGCCTCCGCCTCACATCATTTCATGTTCTGTTGCCTTCATCCTCATCTTTTAAATTTTCATATATGCTTTGGGAAAACAAATTTTCAGTTTTGTAGATGTAATCGCAGATTTATTACTCTCACTCTCCTCACTATTTTTCTTTCTTTGCTATTTCGTTCTTGGTTTCATAAGTTGCTCAAATGGATTCTTTAGGTGATTTTGATATAATTGCTAGACTCCATCACTAGTGTGTATTCTTATCTATGAGATCATTTGTTGAGTGCTTAGCCTTACAAGACTCATACTGTTACACATGTAGGCATCCGTGATTGGTCAAGTGAGAGGCTTGTTTCTAAAACATTGTTATACTATGCTTGAATGCTTTTGATTTTTGATACTTTGTTTTTATTGTTGTTTAGTCTGTAATATAGCAAAGTGAGGGGCTTGCTCTTATCGTTCTTATCCTATTTCCATTTTTTTCTCTTTTATCAAGTTGTAATTATTTTATTGAAATTAATAATATAATCAGTCTACAGACTTTTCCTAAAAAAAAACTAGAGGTGCAAGGCTCTCTACTCCTAACAATTGAGATTGATCGTTTTATTTAATTTAAAAGTAACCTACTACAAACTAGATATAGACCAATCTAGACATAAGAAAATGAGACTTTAGTTTCACATGAATCGAAGATTGGGATGAAAGATTAAAAATAAAACAGTAGAAGTAAGTCAGAACGAGACAGATTAGTAAATATTTGACGTTACGGCAGTCGTCGAAAGGTGTTGGACACCTATGTAATAGGGTGGCTCATGGTGAAGGATGGTGGCTAGCATTTGGGTGCTTGAAGATAGATCCAAGATTACGATCTACTCCTACGAAGATAAAGACATGATATAATGGCTATAATAAAAGATAAAGTAATAAGAATAAATTGGTTAAATTCAAGATTTATTCAACAATCTTAATTATCCTCTAATAACTCTTATCGATAAGAGTAGAATCATATCGGACCAGATTCAATTCACCCTATTGGACTTATATCCACTTTATTTAAAATTTAAAATAATAATTAAATCTAAAATATCTCAAATTAACTCGACTTGATCCAACTAACTCGACTGACTTAACCCACGAATTGTAACATAATCTAACTAAATGTTATCGAATTTAACTAGCATCATATTCCAAAGATACTAATGCTAAATTCTATAAATAATAACATCGGATTCTATAAATATTAATACTAAATCACATGAATACTAAAATTGGATTCCAAAAATAGTAATACATGATTCTAAAAATCATAATACAAGATTTTGTATACAGTACATATATAAATTAACAGAACTCATTAACAAATGATAAAAACAAATTAATGGGACCTAAATGGTTAGACGAGATTGAGAGAAATGCAACCACATTAATAACCTTTCTACTACTTGGTTTGAAGGATTAGACATAGGATGAATACGATGGCAAGGGTTGAAAGCTTACGCATTCTCTAGCATTGCATGTTTAACATACAGGGGATAGATGGCAAGAAAATTCTCTAGCTACAAGCTTAATAAAAGAAGGAAAGAGTATGTTTCTGGGAGGAGCCAATTAGGGCCAGAGGAGAGAAATGGAAAGTTTGAAACAAATGCAATAAGGGAAGAAGAAGGTATGGGCAAGAAGAAAGATATGGAAATTTTGAAATAGAGGAAATAGGAGGAGATAGTTACGGCAAAATGCAGAAATATTTGGGTAAAAATAGAGATGTATAATACAAGAAAAGCCTCTTTAAAAAATCCTTTTTTTTTAAATTTCTGAGAAGTGCCATCATATTACTTCTTAATACCAAAAAGAAGAATTATTATAAAATATTCTCCCCAAAGATGTTATTTATACCAGTGAGAGTAATGCACATCTTGAGTAAAACCTGCAATGATAAATTGAAATGACTAGGAATGCATATTAATATAATTACATTAACTTTTGATCTAAATAGCCCAAAGTTTCTTAGGATTGTATCCCCCAGCATCTAGGTTACGTAGAGCTTAAGATATACATATATAGTTTTACTACTTCAACGACACCATTGACCTTAGCATATCAACTAGATAACTACACATAAAAAACCTTCTTTTTGATTTAATAAAACCTGAACGTACCAATTTAAATAGAAACAAAAGATACAGTAGTTATAATAGAGAGTTAATAGTGAAAGAATTTTCAATTGCAAAATAAAATCTGTGTTTTCATCATTAATAAACCAAATCTTGTAAATTCTTTAGCTTTTATCCAAAATATACTCCTAACACTAAATTGCCCGGATAAAAGTTACCCATAAATTTTGGGATAAGCCCAACAAGTTTTTGACCATTTTAGTATTGTTCTAAACTTTTTTAACAGAAGTAAAATAGATTCTAATTCACTGTAGCCCTAAGCTAAACTTATAGTTCAACATCATTATTATGCCCAGTGATTTAGACCCATTTGATAATAAGTTTGAATGATTATTTCTGAGTCTCATTTAGTCAAAAACAATAAGCCCAACTACTTATGCATTAATAAATAATAAAGTACTCCTGTCAACTGTAGAACAGAACGAATATGCCAAAGCTGATCAGAAAAAGCGGCAATAAGCTCCAGGTTCAGGGCATAACGCATAATTTTATCAAAATTAAGGGTGTAAACTACTATTTTTCCAGAAAGAAACAACATTATTTACACTCGAACTATCTTTAGCACTATAATAACAGTTTCATCATGCCCCTAAAAAGCGCAGAGAAAGCAACAAACATACAACTACTGGCAGCTTCCAAAGTCCCATGACAGGCCTGCTAACATAACAACATATGATTAGAGCGTTATCCATAAACAAAGCCACTCATATTATATCCATTATTATATAATAAAAGAAACTCCTAGCACTGCAATCAAGTCAGTCAAAGGAATACACACAGCAGAAGAATAAAAAAATTAGATCATAATTAAAGGACTCCATTCAACTATTCCAAGTCCATAACATAAAAGGTACGACAATGCAAGCTACATAAGCCAAGAATAATATATGAAATAAACGGAGCATAGGGTAAATAAGCACGATTAAATCACCACCCAGATCTCAAAATCCACAGTAATATTAGGAACAAAAGTTAGATAGTTTGGATTAAAGTGTAAAAGGTCCTCTTCTCATGGAGAAGATATTACTACCACTTTGACCACTAATACTAACTAAAGCCAAGTTAGAATTCATCCAACTATTTCAAAAAAAAAAGTCCATTAAGTTTAGAAGTGACAGCTAAGAAGAGATCGAATCAAGCAGTGGCCTCAACGCCGCACTTCTTGGCGGCGGGAGCGATGATCCAGGAAACACCGAACGGATCCACCAGCTTCCCGACGATCCCTCCGCCGCAGCAGCCATCCTCCTCTACGATGTCGCCCTGGAGCACCGCGCCGGCCGTCACCGCCTTCGCTACCGCCTTCTCCACCTCCTCCGTCTCAACCCTGAAGACGATCCCGCCGACCTTGGCTTCCTTTCCCCTGTACAAAGAACGTTTAGATCTAAGCGGAGAGAGATCGGGGTTAGGGACAGCGTTGCGTACACAGCAGGGGAGGAGTCGTCGGTCTGATCGCAGACGAGGAAGGCGGAGGATCCGATCTTGAGCTCGGCGCAGAGGAGGAGCGGCGTCTCCTGGTCGGCCTTGCGTTTGGGGTAGGTCGACCGGTTCACCTCCTCAGCCGCGAACGCCGCCTTGTAGAACTGGACCGCCTCCTCTGCCTTCGTCGCCGGAACCATCACCTGCACCTTGATGGAGGAGAAAGTCACCGCCCCGTTCTGGATCTCCGCCTCCTGCGCCATTGATGGAGAAAACCCAAGCAGAAACTGTAACCCTAGAAGAGAGAGAGAGAGAGGAAAGTTGAGGAAGAGAGGAAATGGAGGTGAGAAGCGGAGTTGAGGAGGTGAAGGTGGATATATAAGGCGGAGACGCCCCTTGCCGTGTGTTTTAAACTAATCTACAGTTTTGCCACTGAGAACTAGGTTCGTTTTGTGATATTTTTATTCGGCTTTTTATATATAATATGTTTGGTTGATAAGAACCAAAGAAAAGAAAGAGTAGTTTTAGTGTATACGTATAAAAATATATTTAATATTTTTAAAGATAATCCAAATATGGAGAATCTGGAAAAGAATTCTCATCTAGTTTTTTTTATTCCTTCGGATGGTGGGATCGTACGATGAGGCCTAGAATTTTGACCGTTGGACGGTTTGATCCGATCGTAGCCGTTGGTTTAGCTCGATCCATGGGTCCACTCCTCGATTGGACGGAGGAGACCGCATTAAAGACCAACGGGAGCAGCACGGGAATCGAGTTGGTTGGTGGCGTCGCCGTAATTCCTTTGAAAGTTATGAGCTATTCGTAGGGATTTTGTCTCTTACTCTCTGTCACGTTTATCGACTCGCCCGGACACACGTTTTCTAGGGTTAGGGTTTGCCCTTTTTGGCAGCACTCGTAGCGCGGCCTCTTAAGAGACCAAGAAATGATACTCGTTCATAGACGCTGCGGATGTGGGTCCCAAGGAGGTGTGACTGGGTGATACCATGGGTGTTTGTTTATACGTGTGGGGGTACGAATGGATGTTTCATGTCGTTGGTTTGGTGGGGCCCGTCATGCCGCACTAGTTGTGGGATAAAATACCGGGGCTGTGATTGGATGTGTTTGTGGGGCCTTGTAGTAAATAGTAGTTGTTGGTCTCTTTGAGGACCACTTTCTTTTACAAGAGATTTGGATAATTATTTCTGAGAGTACAATGTTGATATTATCTTTTTGTACAAGTAGAAAATCAATATATCTTCTTACCAAAATATCATTTTCGAGCATAGAGGAACAGAGAGAATCTATAGCGCACTAAATATAAGTGATAAATAATTATTTTTATTTTTAAAATTTAAAAATATTTTGTATGTATACTTGTGGCATATCGGTTGTACATTTGTTCATTTTGTTTTAATCTCCCATCAACTTTCAAATCTTTATATTTGGGGCTCCATTTTCTAAAATATTATACTTTTTTTTTAATTCTAAAATTATTCTCTAAAATTATAAAATATTTTTTCAAATTTTGTTTATATCTTTTTTAACACACTAATTATTTAAATTCAATGTATAATTAGTTTTATTAATTTATTTTAATAAAAATACTATCATCTGAAAGTACTTATTGGGATCTTCAAAATGAGTCTAATATTAAATTATTTTTCTAATAAATATAATTTATAAATTAAATAAAAATATATTTATTTTTATTATTTAGAATTGATAAATGTCCTAAAATTCTTCAAATAATTGTCTAAAAATATTCTCTAAATGTAAACACCAACCATAACAGAATTACTCTACTTATTTTTTCTTATCTATTGTACTGGTATAATGAATAATCTTATTTATTAAAATAAATTATTTATTTAATTAAAATTTCGTAATTTAAAATTAATTTTAAAACTATTTAAACATCTCGATGAGACTTTTCAACCATATAATTATTTGAAACAATTAGTATTACAAATATTTATTAATTAAATTTTAACATAATACTTAAATATTATATTATTTAATAATTAAACTTCAGCATAAAGCCTAATGTATTGGAGTGCAATGAGATCTTAAAAGGAATATGCTTCATATTTGAAGCTTTTGCTCTTTACTAGAGTTGTTCTTATAAGTATGTATTATGTATGCTAATAACTAAAATATATGATGACTAATTAGGTTAGTCCTCCTATACATATAAGGATTAGTTCACTCAAAATTATGTATCTTTGAGAGGCTCTTCATGTCGTCAGTGTCTTCTCTATCTTTTCTTTTCTAGCCACTTGGCTAAGGATAAAGGAGAAGATTATTTTCTTCTTTTATACAAGTCCTCCACGCATAACACCCCCTAACTCAATAAGAAAGATATCATTTTCTTTATTAACTAATCATTGTTGTTGTTGACACTATTGGTGTATTCATTGTTTGAGTTCTACAAAATATATATTTATCATTATTAAAATCTTATGTATAAAGGGTCATAGTTCCAATGACACAGTGACATAGAATTATGTCATCTTTTGAGTGTGTATGCTTGAGATTCAATAAAAAAGTATAAGGGTGATTATTTTTTGAGGATTAACTTATTATTTAGATAGACTATCGTTCATTAATTACTAGTCATGCGACATCATCAAATATGTATAAGAAATATTACTATTAGATGTCTATTCCTTCTATATTGGGATTACAATAGAGGTATTTTGAAATTGCATGATTTTGATATATGATACATATTGTATATGATAGCTATCATTATCTCTTTTTTTTATAATTTAATAAATCATAATTTTATGTCGGACAATGTTATTTTTCTTTACGGCTGAAATGAGTTATAAAGGGCTAACTCTAGTTATGGCAAATTCAACAAAATCGTTCTTATAAGAAAATTCTTGTTACTTACCTATAAAGATTCAAATTTATAAGTAAGACTCTAACCATTAATACTAGTAGTTGGGTATTCATTGTTACTAGCTTGATTAAATTGTTTCATTTTGATTTGCTTGTTTATTGTTAAATTGGGCTAATCGTATTTCGATACAAAATTATTACATTACTGTTAGATTATGTGATAGATAAATTATAGGTGTTATAACGGTACTAGTGAAATGTTTTAATTGGGTAAATATCATCTAGATTTGAAGTAGCAATCCCTCACTAATAAGTAATTTATTATTATTTTTATTACTTATAAAATTTAGTAGTTTATTTTTCGTCTACAAGAGTTATGAATATTATTGAAAAATGGACATATATTTTAAGACTTATTATGATAGGCGCGTAATTTGATATTTATTATTTTTTAATAATTTTTTGACAAATTTTAAATTATTTGATTTGTTTTGTTAAAATTTGATTAGCTAGTTGTAGTAGGACTATGTGGATTCTACCCATATACAAATAAGTCCTCATGTATACTCCCATTAAAATAAGTATTTTTTTCTCAAAATGTGTAATTTTTATATGAAATTTGCATTATCAATAACTATCCGCACTAATCTTTCTTATCCAGGACATTCAAATCAAGCTATTAAAGAAAGATTATTTAATTACAAAATTTCTTAAAATTCATCCCAACTCAAAATATCATTTCTTTCAATTACTTATTTATTTTCTATTTTTTAGGTTTTTTTAGAATTTGGGCTCACATTCCTCCTAATACATTGAAGTGTTAATCCTATTATCTGAATTGATATGCGTATAAAATCTATAACACAAAAAAGATTAGAATCGTACATGAGTAGTGTAAACAAATTAGGGATTATCGGGTGGAGAAGGGAAATAGCTTATTTATAGGGGAAATTGCACTTCAAATGTGGTTTGACTAAAACCCTAATATACTTTTAATTTAAATAGTTAACCCCATTGTGGTGGTTAGGATTAAATTACAACTATTTGTCTTTAACAAAAAAATAAACCGATAATTTTGCACCAATATATTAAGTCACGGCTGAATAATTTTTTCTTTTGATAGGAGGATGCTTTATCATATAAATATAATCTTATGGCTAAAAAAATTAGTTAATATTTGGTACTGTTAAATATAATAAAAAAGTTACAATTGCAATTTGTTCTATATCACAGAGGTATTAAGTGTACAGATGAGATTTGTGCAGTTGGTCAAACCACAACAGTGGTAAAATATAATTTTCCCTATTTGCTAATTTAGATGAGGCATGGGCGAGGACAAGTCTATTGAACCCAAAGATGGCTCAGATCAAGTGGATATCTTCCAAAGATAGGTCCAATGATCGTTGGGCCATCTACAGATCATGAAAAGGCCCAAAGGTTCTTGAACATCTAGTACATAAATATACTTAACTTCAATACATAAATAAAAGGAAAAAAATTTGAGTAACACCCTACTTTTTAGTGATTTATTGATTTACACTAATTTGCCATTTGCACTGCTATCGTATCCTTCCATTTTACTTATAATTTTCGTACTGCAGCTTATTATTATTTTGACTGACTACTAAATCTAAACTATATTTGTTTAACTCTACAAATGAATTATGAAAATACAACTAATGCACTTTATAACATAATCCAATAATAACCAAATTTTACTAAAATACTCTTAAGAAAAATGTTTCTTTTCTTTTTTTTTTTGGGATTTTCGAGGTTAAATCCAACAATAACCAAATCTTCAAAGGAATGGTATTTCAGAAATTAAATAAAAGGGGGAAAAAGGATAAAAGTATTGTTTGGTAATTTACAAAAGATAAATAAGTGTCCCTAATGTATTATAACTCTAAACTTCATATGTGGTAGGATAATTTTTTTTTTCTTTTTCATTTTTTTTGCATGGACATCAATAAAAAAACAACTATCTGACTTTTGGATCTAAGAGTTAATCCTTTATGATACATAGATTTGATATCTATAAACCACATTGGGTCACTTTTAATGGACATGGTGCAATACATCAATTTATATTGTCTATAGGAGCACAAGAAAACCACTCATAAGGATTGATTGATTTCTAGTCGCATAACAAGTTGTGCACTAAAGGATTGGATTTCTTAATAACGGTGCCAAAATCAAAGGGTTCACTTCTCTCAAGATTGAGTAATTGAATGCAGTCACATAGTAACCAATAGGTAAATTTGAGACTTCAAATGGCATTGGAAGTGTGCCACCCTTGTTATGTTGTTTATGCTGGAAATTCTCACCTTGATGTTGTTTTGTTTCTTGATAGAGAAGAACGTATAAATTTACAGAACAACGGTTTAAGGTACTAAAGATTAACTCACTTGTAGAGATAATGATTATTCAATCCCTCCTCCACTCTTTCTTCTGTGACTTCCTGGCATCCAATCCCTCCTCCACTCTACCGTTGTCGTGAACCTTCTCGCTGCCTTCCACCATGACCCTGCCTGCTACTATTCAACTTGATGAGCTTCCTCACTATCCAAGCCAACTAAATCTCCCACTTCCCCTTTTCCCTTTTCCAAGTGTTAATCTATGTAATGATAAGCTCGTGGACAAAAAATACTTTAAAATATGATGTACAATTTAGTTTTAATATTACGTCAAAACATGACTTATGAAAAAATATCCACACAGAGTAGATCAAAGAATAAAAGTGAAATCAAGTTAATCAATCGGTGTTCAATTTCTATAGGCCGGATGCGCACTTAGAACAGTGAGGTGCATACACCAACATGAAAATTACATACTAGGGCGCACGTTGCTAATTTGATTAGAAGTATAAACTTCTAAATCTATTTCAAAACTATGTTATCCTTTTTTGGATTCTCCTATAAGATAACAAATCATGGACAATTTACTATATTTATAAAAGGATGACAAAAGTTAGATTATTTTCTACCTACGTGGAAGAGAGCTTTCTTTGTCTGTTGCTTGGAATACACCTATTATGTTTTGAAGTAGCGTGAGAGCTTAAAGCACAATGAACATGCCTATCATATAACAACCAACGAGAAGCAATCTATTTCATAGAATAGTTTATCGATGTGGAAAATTCAAGCGATCCGAGTCTAATTAGATCGAATCATAAGGATATTGGGCTCAATAGATTAAGCCTATTTATCTTTTAATTAATTTATATTTATTTTCTTATGTAGGCTCTTAATGCAAGTCTAGTTAAGTCATATAAGCCAATAAGACAAATTCAATTAAGTCATATAAGCCTCTATGACAAATTTTAGTTTGAGTCGTATATGCCTTTAGAGCTAAGTTCAGATAGGACTCATTATACTCGACCCTATATATAAAGGGTTTGGACTTTATTAATCGAAGTATACAAGCATTAAGAATTAATTGAGTTTAATTATTTTCTTATTATCATATTTACCATTTTATCGTAGCCGTTAGATGGTTTTTATCTTCATAGGAGTAGATCGTAATCGTAAAAACCTTCTAAGCACCCAAACCCTAGTCACCACTTTTTTCTAGTAGCCACCGTACTATACGGCTATCCACCACCACCCTTGCCGTCCGCCACCTTTTGATAACTATCGCAATATTAGATGTTTACTATTCTACCCTATTTTGACCTTGCTCTATTATTTTAATTATATCTTTTAATCTAGTCATTCGATTGATGTGAAACTATACATATCATACCCTATCTCGTGAGGCTACCACCACCCAACTTTTTATAATTTTTTTATATTCGAATCAGTCCAGATCTAATTTTTAACATTAGTATCAAAGCCGATGTTCCTCGGACGATGGTTAACATGCGATCCAAGAAGAATGAGGAAGAAGCGGCCATGGAGGACCAAGAACTCATCTCCATTCTCGTGGGGGTTTCTCTAACACCATAACCACCACCAACAATCGTTGGCAACGAGCCACTCACGTGGGCTAAGGCTTTAATGGAGTCTGTTAACTCGTTGAGAGAATCCTCGAAGGAGAATTCGAAGGAGATCCAAATTGCCATCAATGACTCGATCTAAGCCTTGACAAAGTTCCTACTAGTCGCCCTCCATTGCCCTATGCCACTAGCACCTTCGGATATGACAGAATCTGACAAGTTGCTGCTAGAAAACTCCACCTATGAGGTGGAGGGGAGCCCCAAATCATGGCAACATCAGATATTTACGGTTCCGTCTTATTTTGATCTTGCTCCACTATTTTAATTATATCTTTTAATCCAACCATTTGATTGATGTGATTATTAGAACCCTATCTCGTGAGAATACCACCATATAAATTTTTATAATTTTCTTACGTCCGGATCAATCCAGATCTGATTTGTAATAAAGAAGAACTTCAATTGATAGATCATCTAGTGCAAGATGAGAGTAGTTGTCAATGAATTTTGCATATACATTTTGAGTGTGAAATAGATTAATATAAAATGTTGATCAAATATGTGCTTTTACCTCTCTTCTTTGAAGAATGTGTTTTTCACGTTAAAAAATCATAGTTGTGTGTTTCTCCTTCCTTGTTACCTATGCTTACTTGGTTTTCAAATTCTTACTCGTGTTTGGTTTTCGTAGTATGAGAAATAATTAGATTTTCATGTCCTACTTGATTTTAGTTTTTGAAGTTCGATTCTTAATCAATTTTCAAAAATATTTTTGACTTTCTAGTTTGACTTAATTTTGACTTTCTATATTGAACTTCCCGTGAGATGTAAAAACTTAGACTGTCTAGGAGGAAGAAATTTGAAAAGTCAAAACCAAGTCAAGGTAGGAAAGTCAAAAGGTAAATCAAAATTAGTTTAGAAAACTGAATTCTTTGAGGTTTGAGAAAATCGATTAAGAATCACACTCTTAAAACCAAAACTAAGTAGGATAAGAAAAATCTAAGGATTAACTCCAAAAATCAAATTCGAGTTGATATGTGAAAATTAATAGTAGAAATTAAAAAGCTTGATAAACACATTACCATGATTTTTTTAACATAGAAAAACCTCTCTTAACGAAGAGTAAAAAAGATTATAGATCTGATTAACCTCTCAGATCAATCTATTTCACACTCAAAGCATCGCCACAAGATTCACATGTAACCACTGTCACCATGCTCTGAAGATTTTATAGATTGAAGTTATTCTTTTGCTTGAACTCAATGCATTGATGAACTACTTAGTGAATACATCGCTTCTCATTAATTGTATTAAACATGACGTTGATCAACCTCAATAGAAGACGGGTTTGCCACAACTATTTCCAAAGCATTATAGTCAACCTCTGAGAAATGGGCACATGAAAACTCTACAACTTAGGTAGAAAATAAGCTCCTCGAGAAAAGTAGAATTCTAAATCACTTTTAAGCTTCCTTCACATTAAGAATAGAGGTAAAATATGAAAAACGAATAAAAATTGTTATTTTCAAAATGAAATATTTATTCTAGGAAGGCAAAGAAGGAAATATTATTCTAAGGGTGTAATAATTATGTTTGATATGATATAAATTAAAGATAAAGAAGAAAAAAATATGAAAATACTTTTTGATTTGATGTAATTTTGATAATGAGTGTTTATATTATGGAAGATGACCATTTTAATATTTAGCTGTTCTTCTAGGATAAGATATTGTATTCTGAAATAAAGCTTTTTGTTATTCCTAAAATAAATGAGGGCTTAAACTTTAATCTTCCTTAAGATCTCTAAATTAATCTGAACTCTGACATCCTTTAATAACTGTATTAAGATCTGTTATGTAAGAATCCCAAATCGAAACAAGTTTGAAATAATTTCATCTTCCTATTTCTAATCATACCTGTAGAATGTGCACTCAACTTACTCTGTGTGCACCCAGCTCTATTACATGAAGACTCCTATGTTAATTTCATGCTTGGGGTTCATCGCACTATATAAGATGATTGTAGTTTATTAAGTTGATATCATTATGAGATATGTGGTACGATAGTGAAAAAAAATATTTTGATAGCAAATTTTATTTTTGGATTAATTTAGGGAATACAAATTTAAGTTATGTCAATTGTGTACTTTGGTAATATTGGATATTAGTTAAAGTTATGTAGACTCATTTTCCTTTATCACTATTGTGTGGTATCAGAGATGTTGTAGAATAATTTGAAGACGCAATAAGGTAAAATTTGTTCAGTAATGTGGTGGGCTTTATTTGAACGATAAAATAAAATATTAAGTTGAAAATTTTTAAGAAATTATCTTTTTAGCAAACATTTTAATTAGAGATACCGTGCATATTGACGTGTTAATTGTTCTAATGATACTAATTAGAGAGGTAATTAGATAGGATTATTCATAGAGCGTGTCGATAAGATCCCATATTTTGATAAATACCCTATTTGGAGGTTAGGTTAACTGCTTAATAGTATTAGCAAGGAAGAGAACTTGAAAACCTAACTTTAGAATATGTTTAAGTTGGGTTGCACCAAAATATGTGATGTATTAAAAATGTCTATAAGCAAAGTATACATAATCATTGACAAGCTTACATATTAGACTATTATGATGTTGATCCTAATAATCGTAATGATCTATAAGATTGTATGATTGATAATTCTATTATAGTATGTGAAAAAAAAATGATCTCTTAATGGATTATTAAAGTTAAGGATGTGAACTAATATAAAGTAAAAGAAAAAATTCTAATAAGGTTGGATAATTAATATTTTTTGATGTCTTATTATTTATATAAATTAGTTCGTTTGAATTGCTTTATAGGTTTATCTTAATAGGGGTCAAATATAATTTGTAGATAGATTGAGAAGAAACTAAAACTAACTAAAAATGTAAAGTTGACAAGTCAACCCCTCTTTCAACCAAACAAATAAAGGAAAGGTAAACCGACAAAAATTGGTTTGAATAGGATATCAACCACCCAACCACACTCTATCTATATTTACTAATCAATGTAATTGGTCCATCTGTTTGGTCGTCGGTCAAATCCCTACATCGATGATTAGAGGCCAATAAGACCTCTTATCTATCTATATATATTACAACTTCTTCCATACCTTGATTCATCAGCTCACCAATTCATAGACTTGAAACAAGGATTCAATTTGATCAAAATGGAGTTTCTCCGAATGGCCGCAGTAGTTCTCATAATGATGGCGGTCATCGGGGATACGGCGGTGACCGTATCAAAGGTCGACGCTGGACTAGTTTGTGGTATGACATATAAAGGCATAAACGCATGCAAACCGTCAATTAGCGGCTCAAATCCGAAACCGCCGACGAAGCAATGTTGTAGTGACCTAGCTACCACCGACCTCCCTTGTCTCTGCACGCATAAGAATTCTTTCCTTTTTCGGGTGTTAGGCATCGACTCAAAGCTTGCCATGCAGCTGCCGCCCAAGTGCAACCTCAAGCTACCAGCTCATTGCTAATTGGGCCATGTGGGCTTTTTTGGAATAATTTGAAGTACATCTTTCTGATATATAATTGTGTATCATTTTAAGTTATCTTATATGATGTCTAATGGCTGAATAATATATATTATGGTTTCATTCAATGTAAAGGTGTTTTCATGCATGTTATAACAAAGAGAAGATCTATCGAGACTACCCTTATCATCTTTTCTTTCCTCAATCTGTTGTTAATTACTAACACCCCTTTTCAGATGAACATAAATAGGAGAGAAAATAACTCTAATAAGCAAGTAATCAAACCAAGATAAAGATATATATATTTAAAACCCCACTAACTTAAGAGAAGGATAATTATCACAACATCAACAAAGCAGCTTATAGCAAAGATTACACCAAATCAACATGGACTCATTACTCACCCCATTAATTAGCACATATCCATAGCCATAATAATTCTCAAGATATACTTATTTATTAATTTAAGTTCTCCCAGCCAATGCAAACAAACCCCCCAAAACCATAACTAGTAACTCCCCAGATTGATATTCTACTTTGAGGTAGCTTAAGATCAATTTTCTTCAATGCGAACCAAACAAAGATGTCTACGCTATATAGTAAAACAATTGATAGTCAATTTGTAAACGGTGAATCTACTTTTCAACTTCTGGTTGAGTCAGTTATGTTGAGTCAAATTGAGCCTAATTGGTTGCTCTTGCTTATTACGTTTAAATTTGAATTAAAGCGAATAATTCACCCGCTATGTTTATACTCTTATAAATAGGAATAGTCATTATTTATTTAGGATTATGAAATCTTAGAATTAATATCGTATTTAGTTAAATTTACTATTTTTCTTTTATCGTTAAATCATAATCGTCTATTTTCCTATGGGTAGATCCTAAACTTAGAAACCCTACCAAGCTGTCAAACCTAAGACACACCTCCTCTCATGAGCGTCCCTACCTTACATTCATCCTCCTAATCCCTTGGCCATCCACCTACCTCCGATGATCTCTGCAATATCAGATAACCCGATCCTGATCTTTCCTCACCCTTTTGGGCATAACTTCTATCTTTGATATCCAAATTTATTCTAACTAGAGCCAAAATAACCCTAACATGTGAGGCTACCTTATAAAAATTTCATAATTTTCTTATGAACAGATTGTTCTAGATTAAGTTGGTAACAATTTGTACAATGTTGTTCTAAACAGATATAACATATTTTGTATTTATATTCTTTTAAGGGATGTGCTTGTGATTAGGAGATGATAAAGAGAGGTACATGAGAAGGGAAAGTACTTTGATTCTTCACGGAGATTATAATTAGTGTTTATAGTAGGATGATTAATATGTTTTATTTGCAAACAAAAGATCTGTGATTGCTACATATGAGGGGAACTATATAGGTAGATTCCAGTTTATTAAGTTGATATCATTATGTGTTAGATTTTTAGTGTTAGCAAATATATACAAATATTCTAAATATTTTCTATACGCGTATACAAGCATATCTATAAGTTTTGATAAGATTTAGACTATTTTTTTTTTAGATTTAGAGCAAATAAGTCACTGCGTTGTAGGTGTTCGAACATATCCTAGAAAGTTTGAAATGCATTCACACATACAGAAGTGAAGTTTTGGCCGTTCAAATGCACCTTAGAAAATTCGCAGTGTGTTCACACATACATATGTGCATATTTGCACATTCCAATGCACCTAAGACTAAAATCACTGCATTAGAATAGGCTCGGCCCGCATTCGAACATGGTCGCGAAACTTTATTCCGTGAGTTCAATTATGACTTGGATTTGGCCTTATCTTTGTAAAAATATATAAGCATTGGGATGCCATAACCCTAAATGACGCTGGTTATTGATTGAAAGAGAGTATTTTGAAGAAATAATGTTTCACACCAACGAAAGTTTTTCTTATCCTTTACCGACCAAGATTTTCATCTTAAGAGTTACCAAAGCAAAAGATCAATCTCGAGGGTTACGAAAATTTACTCATCAAGGTTTTCATTAGAATCCTAACTCAGGAGGCTACGTCCACCTAAATTTTTATAATCATCCTACGGACGAATCGTTCCAGATCTGGTCTGTAACAAAAACAAAAAATCAAGATAGTAAAATACAATGCTATGAACATTTTGGCTTTAGTCATATTGCAAAGGAATGTCAAAAGCTTTAACTCAATAGCTTTAACTTTCGCCTGAAACCTTTCTGGAAGAGACCTAAGGATTTTATGAACAATTCTATTTTTAGGAATTTTCTCTCCTATGTTGAAACTTGAGTTGACTATATCACTTAGCTTTGCATAGAACTCATCAAATGTCTCATTCTCCTCCATACGTAGAGTTTTAAAACTAGTAGTCAACCTCCGAAGTTTAGAAAGTTTTACGGTCATAGTTCCTTCGTGAGTAGTTTCTAATATCGTCCAAGCTTCTTTTGCTATCTCACAAGTAAAAATTCTTCTAAATTCTTCTAAGGAAACACAATTAAAAATTGTATTTATTGCCTTGCTATTCCATCCAACTTTTTCATAATCTGTCCTATCCCATGACTCTATCGATTTTTCAGCGAGTTTATCATCCACTATGTACATTGGTGGACTCCAACCGTTCACAACGGCAAACCATACTCGCTCGTCTATAGACTTCAAGTAAGCTCTCATCCTAGCTTTCCAATATCCATAATTTGATCCATATAGAATAGGAGGTCTAATAGATGATAGTCCATCTTTATAAAAATCCATGCCTATCTGATCTATCTCTACGGGTGAGAGAACCTGCTCTGATACTAATTGAAAAAACACCTAGACACAAGTAGCCTTTGAGTAACCTTTAGAATAGGAGGTCTAATAGATGATGGTCCATCTCTATGAAAATCCATGCCGATCTGATCTCTCTCGACGAGGTGTTTTGTGAACGCAGCTCTCGATCTGTGTGAACGCGTGAAGCCGTGTTCGAATTCGCTTGTGAACGCAGCTCTCGGTCTATGTGAATGCATGTACCCGTGTTTGAATGTGCTTGTGAACGTAGCTCTCGATCTGTGTGAAGGCGTGAGCCCGCGTTCGAACGCGCTTGTGAACGCAGCTCTCTATCTGTGTGGACGCATGAGAACGTGCTGTGAACGCGATGTGAACTCATAAACTTTTCTCCAATAATCTTGCAATTCTCTAAACTAGAGATTTTCTAGACTTGTATAAAAGCTGATATACATGTATAAATACACTTAGAATATTTTATACACAATTGCCAATAATTAAAAACCTAATAATATTGATGACTCAGATGTTGAGAACTGCATATGATTTTATTCTCATCTGAATACCTGATTATAAAATGGTCAATTTAAATCATATATGGTTGCATTTGATATCATAGTATGGTCATAGACGGCATGCATCATGTGTCATATTTGAGAGAGTTATGATGATACTATGACATGGAGATTTGTTTACTTATTGTCGAGGATTATATGCTTTTATCATTTACGACATGTTATCTACATTTCAATTATAAACTATTAAGGTTATATTCATACTCTCATTCTGTTATTCAAAACATGATGCTCTTTTTGATTTATATTATCTAGTATATGATTTACTTTTTGTTTGGCTTCACTGATTCAAGGTAAGATCTATTCACTGAGCATTTAGCTCATGAGTCTCTTTGTTTTCTCTTTTCCAAAAACTCAGGTGAATAAGTGGAGCAGGATACTCCCTTGAGGATCTTGATGGCTATGCTCACAGCAATATCACCCAAGCCAAGCCACATTGGGGTCTTTACCGCATCTATTCGATTGCAGTTGGGCCATGACCACCAACCATAGGCACTAGGGCCGGTGGACCTACTGGTGACGAGCCTTGGCCGCCTCTATAGTAACCTAAGCCTGAGCTCGACTTTTAGCTTCTACCACTACTTCGCTGCCGCAATGTCCATTTGGACGTCAACTATCGTTAGCCCCCTACCTAACCCAGCCTTCTGCTGGCACTCATGCAACCCACAACGGCACCCCTAAGAATAGTGTTTTTTAAATAAGGACATATTTTTTGAACAACGTAAGGGTTTTGAAGCTCGTTAATTTATTTTTCATGTGTATAAATTGAAAAAGGCTCTATATGCTCTAAGATAAACTCCAGGAGCTTGGTATGAGAAGTTGACCACTTTTTTAGTTAATTCAAGATTTATTTGAGGGGGGAGTGGATAAGATTTTGTTATTAAATGAGAGAATAATATGTTTGTTATGACACAAATTTATGTGGATGACAAGCAACATGTTTAAACTTTGTTAAGGAGTTTACTAATCTCATACGTAATCACTTTGAGATTAGTATAATGTGTTATAGAGTGAGCCTTAGCTACCAGATCAAGCTCGGATGTAGGGAAGCAGTACACGCAATTGAAGAAAATATTTGCTAAATATTTTTCGGAGTCAAAAAATTATGAAACTAGATGAGTTCATTCCGTATCTATCTTATCTACATTTTTTTATATTCACGACCTTCTTAGATTCTTACTACAGCTAGGGCGCAAACAAAAAAAAAATGGTTGAGGTAGAGATGATGGGTGATGGTGATGATGGTGGTGGTAGATTGGTTGCATGAGATGCTATTGGTTGAAGAAAGAGGTGGGCAGAAGATGGTCGAGATCCCAAGGAGGAGGGAGGACCCGATAGTCAAGTGGGGGCTAAGAGTAATCGGCGTCGAGGTGGAATGCGGCTAGGGTTTGAGCGAGGAGGGAAACATTTAGAATAAAGGAAGAAGGAAGGAAAACACAACATTCATTGATTATCCAAAATAGGTTGCCTTCCTCATATTAAGAGGCTAATCTAACAAGCAAAATGAACAAATGATAAACCTAGAATTAGTGCATTCTCGCCGAGCACGTTCCAACGGGGTTAAGCTTGTTCAAACACACAATTCACATTCTCTGTATATGTGAACATATGCAGATATTCGAATGAGAGTGTTTGAATGCAACCTCTATGCGTTCGAATGGACAATATGTGTTCTCTATATGTGTGAACGTATGTAAATATTCAAACACGACCTCCCAGTTTTCGAACATGATAGCTAGAATTTTTAATTTTTGAAGAAAATTAAGAAACCAAAATAAAAAAAGGGTCCATAAGTCTGTGTGGCCGACTCACATAACTCCACCATGCTTCCACTCACTTTGTCTTCAAAGTGCAAATCTAGGATAATGGTCCATCAATGTTACCTCGGGTTCCCATGTGGCTTTTTCTTGTGTCTAACCAGCCCAGCTCACCAACACCTCTGTGACTATTCATCCCTCTTGTCTGACCCTCCTTCATGCTAGGATTTTCTCTAGAGTGAGCTCAATTGCCTCTAAGTTAGGCTCGAGTAGT
Organism: Typha latifolia; assembly: GCF_019914945.1. Classification (NCBI taxonomy): domain Eukaryota; kingdom Viridiplantae; phylum Streptophyta; class Magnoliopsida; order Poales; family Typhaceae; genus Typha; species Typha latifolia. The sequence continues at coordinate 2,078,379 of NC_133100.1, forward strand.
TCTGCCGTAACCTACTCAACTGGACCAACCCAAGCTCTCAAGCTAGATACATGGAAGATAGGGTGAACTCGAGCGAACTCAGGTAAGTCCAGCGTATATGCGATCACTCCCACCTTCCCTAGAATTTGAAATGGACCAAAGAAGCGATGAGCTAACTTTTCGTTACAAATGGGTCATACCGAGATTTGCCGATATGGTTGTAGTTGAACATAAATCCAATCACCAACTTCATAGCTTCTATCCTAGTGTTTGTGATCATACACTTGCTTCATTTGGTTCTGCCACTACTAGGTGAAGCTTGAGCTACATAAGCACTTCGTCTCATTCCGCTAGCACCTCATCTATGTCGGAACGGTCCAGTGTGCTCAGTCGGTCATAGGATCGTAATGTGGGGGAGCACGCGTCCATAGACTGCCTCGAAGGGTGTCATCCCAATAGCGGTGTGGCGAGCTATATTGTATGAGTATTCCACCAAGGGTAGGTAAGTTAGCCATATCTTGGGTTGCTCTCCGATGAAGCACCACAAATATTGCTCAAGGTAATAATTAATCACTTTGGATTGCTCAAGGAAGTGATTAACCACTGCACTCTCTGGCAAAACATTGCAAATCTTGCCCACAATTTGCACTCTCTGTATGTGCAAACATATGCTGGTAGTGACCTCCACGCGTTTGTTTGTGACAACCAAAATTCTTATTTTTTGAAGAAAACTAAGAAATCAAAATAAGAAAAGGGTTCATAGGTCGTATCCATGCATGAGATGACTCAGCGGGGTCCCAATCATCATGATGGGTGAGTTTAAGTTCTTTTTGGGACTTGAAATTACTCAATTAAAGTGAGATATTTATTGCTCAATCTAAGTATGTTAGGAATCTAGTAACAAAATTTGGTTTAAAAAACACAAAACATGCTAGAACTCATTGAGCACAAGTACCAAACTAGGAATAGATAGTTTAGGAAAATCTGTTGATTAGACATTATATCGAAGCATGACTGGTAGTCTTCTATACTTAACTGTTAATATACTATATATTGCATTTAGTATACGGTGTGTGCTAGGTTTTTAGTCTGAACCTAAAGAAACACATTTGTTTGCTATGAAACATATTATAAAAGGTTAAATATATTTTACCCCTTCTACTTATGCCTAAAATCACTTTACCCCCTTATACTTTGAAAAGTCTCAAATCAGTCTCTGTACTTGCAACTAAAGTGATATCATTAGATTTACTGTCTAACTTAACGAGATGTGGAAAAATTACTACTAAAGCCAACTGGTGGGATTATTTCCCTCCATTTCTAGTTTTTAAGGACAAAACTACCCTTCCCTCTTATATAAGGCTATTATTTCTCTTTTTAATTATTTTCTATCTTCCTTTTGTTTTTTTCCCCACCAATGGCCTCTTCCCAACCATCAATATCACCTTATGATTTTTATGCAAAATCTCAAAAACCCTAGGAAAGGAAATGATGTCGCCCAAACGAAAAAAAAGTCAAAACCCTGTCGGTTTAGCCTAAGAAACCGACAATGTATTTTGGTAATTTGGCTATGTGTCCTTAAGTTAGACAGTAAATTTAGCGGTATCACTTTAGTCCTTAGTACATGGACTAGTTTGAGACTTTTTAAAGTACAAGGGGGTTAAAGTGATTTTGAGTATACGTAGAGAGGGTTAAAATATATTTAATTGTATTATAAAATATATCAGTATCATAGTTGATCTGGATATCTGCTTTACATTTGACACAAGTTCTATCATATCAGGATATACAAATCTTGATTGAGTACGTTCATGTGATAATAGAAAAAGTATTTCTAGTGATTTTTTTACATTGGTAATAATCTTGTTGCATGGTACAGTAAGAAACATAGTTCTATATCCTTATCTACTGCAGAGACAAAGTAAATTGAACTAGGCAGTTGTTGTACACAATTACTATAGATGAAATAAATAATTAGGGACTATGACTTTGGACTAGACACAATGAATTTTTATTGTGACAAAATGAGTGATATTAATATATCATAAAATTCTGTCCAGCACTGATGTACAAAACATATTGATGTTCGCCATTATTTCATATGTGAGTTAGTTAAAGACAAAATGATAGCACTAGAACACATTGAGACAGCAAAATACAAAATCTTTAGATGTTTAGAGATTTGTGCATTTTCATACTTTCTTAGGGTTTTGTGCTTTGGACCGACTTTTTTTTGCTATTTTCAGTAGTTTAGGATGTGCGTTTTTGAGTCTTTTTAGTTTTCAGTCTAAAATTTTTTGGTTGAGTCATTTATTTTTCTTTTTGTTCTAGTTTGCATATGAGTTTACTATTGTTTGATCTTTTGATTCATGTTTAGAATCTTTTGTAAAAAACAAAAAAAAATGGAAAAACAAACATTGATGCACTTTTGTTGAATAAGTTAAAAAATACAGCGATTGACACTAAGCCGGTTTGACTATTGTGTTGAATAATTGTTTGATTGTTGGGTTTATCTAAGCATAGGTTTTATGATGTCAACGCTCAGCTTGCATATACATTAGTCATGATTAATTAAGATTAAGCTTTAATTAATGAGTGATATTAGAATTGATCATAATATGCTCTTAATAACTTTGTTGATCTACATATACCTTCAATTGATTGACGTTCCTATATCTTGAAATTATTTTTGAAATTTTAGAAGCGCATCTTCAAAAATATTTACCTTCAATTGATCTACATTTACTTTCAATTTCTAGAAATTTTTTGACAAATTAAAAAAAAATTGATCTACATTTACTTTCAAAAACTTTCTTGCTTGTGATTTCTTTACTTTTTGCAAGGTACATTTTGGCATGAATTCTTGATCTCATTTGGGTTTTGTTGATTTTTCATAAAGTTTTTTTTTTCGAACATGAGTATATCTGGATGACGATGTACTTTGTCAAGAGTTTTATCTATTGTTAGTATTTGCATATCGTCATTCAGATCCTCTTCCTCCCATTACAGAGATTACTAGTGGCATTTTGGTGAGAGAGAAGAGTGGTAGGGATGTTACATCTAGTGGCTTGGATGTTACATACTATCAGTCTCTACATCACTCCTAAGACCCAGCATTCGAGTATCAACCAAAAGCAGACTTATCTTCTGCATGCTATATATATATATATATATAGATATGATACTGCCACACTGAAAGAGGCAAGTCATGAGGGTTTGCCATTTGGTATTTAATTACAAATTTGTTCATATAAAGTGGGGTCCGAGTTGACTCAAGTTTTTGTTGTCTTTGGTACTTTTGATACCATAAGGAGTAAGGCACACAACTCTCTTTCCAAATCATCTCCCCACAAACTAGGTTCTTCTTCGATTGCTGAAGCAAGTGCACTAAGTGTGGAAGTTTCTTCTAATTTAGATTCTTATTCATATGAGCTGTATGAGGAGTTTCAATTTATGCATGAGCATTTTGATCACCTCAACAATCAACTCAGTGATTTGAAATTAGAAGTGTTTGAGATTTTGGTCATGCTAGGGAGAAACGAGTTGATCAAGGGAGAATTAGAGCGGAGCAAGCTCATCAAATCTTTATGTTGAATAACATCTTTACTATTCTCAACCAAAACTTTTGTCGTCCGCCTAAGTAATTGTTTGTTAATTCGCGTAAAAAAGGTAGAGTAGTCTAAAGTTATTTTTTAGATCTTTTGGTGGTTGAGTTAAGGGGAGCAACTTAGTTAATAACTTGTGATGTTAATTTTTGAATATGACTGTGAATGTTTATCTTCTTATCTTTCTACCAAAAGTAATTTTTACACATATTTATTAGATTATAGGGCTCGATTTGTGAATAGTAAGAATATAGAGTGTAAATTAAAATTTTATTAAAATCCATGTTATATTCAAATTTTTTCTTATTTTAAATATATTTATTTGGATTGTTTACTTGTATTCTTGAAGAACAAGTATAGAAGATTAGTAAATACTTAAAACCCTGACAATAAATGAGTACTATTAAACTTATAATATATTTTCTAAGTTATTATGATGCATGGTTTCTTTTCAATGTGAATGTCTTTGTCATGTTAATTAGAACTGCGTACTATGATGCATGGTTGAACAAAGAGAAGATTTGATGTCAATGCAGTTTACTCATGTTTAGGCAACCAATTCATTGTCCTAGAGATTAAATTATCTTTAAAGAATAATAAAACCAAAATTCTATCGAAAATATTTATAGAAATATTGTATAGATAAGAATATAACTATTTGACCCCTATTTTTAGGGGCCAAATATAATTTGTAGATAGATTGAGAAGAAACTAAAACTAACTAAAAATGTAAAGTTTACAAGTCAACCCCTCTTTCAACCAAACAAATAAAGGAAAGGTAAACCGACAAAAACTAGTTTGAATATGATATCAACCACCCAACCACACTCTATTTATATTTACTAATCAATTTAATTGGTCCATCTGTTTGGTCGTCGATCAAATCCCTACATCGATGATTAGAGGCCAATAAGACCTCTTATCTATCTATATATATTACAACTTCTTCTATACCTTGATTCATCAGCTCACCAGTTCATACACTTGAAACAAGGATCCAATTTGATCAAAATGGAGTTTCTCCGAATGGCCGCAGTAGTTCTCATAATGATGGCGGTCATCGGGGATACGGCGGTGACCGTATCAAAGGTCGACGCTGGACTAGTTTGTGGTATGACATATAAAGGTATAAACGCATGCAAACCGTCAATTAGCGGCTCAAATCCGAAACCGCCGACGAAGCAATGTTGTAGTGACCTAGCTACCACCGACCTCCCTTTGTCTCGCACGCATAAGAATTCTTTCCTTTTTCGGGTGTTAGGCATCGACTCAAAGCTTGCCATGCAGCTGCCGCCCAAGTGCAACCTCAAGCTACCAGCTCATTGCTAATTGGGCCATGTGGGCTTTTTTGGAATAATTTGAAGTACTTCTTTCTGATATATAATTGTGTATCATTTTAAGTTATCTTATATGATGTCTAATGGCTGAATAATATATATTATGGTTTCATTCAATGTAAAGGTGTTTTCATGCATGTTATAACAAAGAGAAGATCTATCGAGACTACCCTTACCATCTTTTCTTTCCTCAATCTGTTGTTAATTACTAACACCCCTTTTCAGATGAACATAAATAGGAGAGAAAATAACTCTAATAAGCAAGTAATCAAACCAAGATAAAGATATATATATTTAAAACCCCACTAACTTAAGAGAAGGATAATTATCACAACATCAACAAAGCAGCTTATAGCAAAGATTACACCAAATCAACATGGACTCATTACTCACCCCATTAATTAGCACATATCCATAGCCATAATAATTCTCAAGATATACTTATTTATTAATTTAAGTTCTCCCAGCCAATGCAAACAAACCCCCCAAAACCATAACTAGTAAATCCCCAGATTGATATTCTACTTTGAGGTAGCTTAAGATCAATTTTCTTCAATGCCAACCAAACAAAGATGTCTACACTATATAGTAAAACAATTGATAGTCAATTTGTAAACGGTGAATCTACTTTTCAACTTCTGGTCGAGTCAGTTATGTTGAGTCAAATTGAGCCTAATTGGTTGCTCTTGCTTATTATGTTTAAATTTGAATTAAAGCGAATAATTCACCCGATACTCTTATAAATAGGAATAGTCATTATTTATTTAGGATTATGAAATCTTAGAATTAATATCGTATTTAGTTAAATTTACTATTTTTCTTTTATCGTTAAATCATAATCGTCTATTTTCCTACGGGTAGATCCTAAACTTAGAAACCCTACCAAGCTGTCAAACCTAAGACACACCTCCTCTCATGAGCGTCCCTACCTTACATTCATCCTCCTAATCCCTTGGCCATCCACCTACCTCCGATGATCTCCGCAATATCAGATAACCCGATCCTGATCTTTCCTCACCCTTTTGGGCATAACTTCTATCTTTGATATCCAAATTTATTCTAACTAGAGCCAAAATAACCCTAACATGTGAGGCTACCTTATAAAAATTTCATAATTTTCTTATGAACAGATCGTTCTAGATTAAGTTGGTAACAATTTGTACAATGTTGTTCTAAACAGATATAACATATTTTGTATTTATATTCTTTTAAGGGATGTGCTTGTAATTAGGAGATGATAAAGAGAGGTACATGAGAAGGGAAAGTACTTTGACTCTTCACGGAGATTATAATTAGTGTTTATAGTAGGATGATTAATATGTTTTATTTGCAAACAAAAGATCTGTGATTGCTACATATGAGGGGAACTATATAGGTAGATTGCAGTTTATTAAGTTGATATCATTATGTGTTAGATTTTTAGTGTTAGTAAATATATACAAATATTCGAAATATTTTCTATACGCGTATACAAGCATATCTATAAGTTTTGATAAGATTTAGACTATTTTTTTTTAGATTTAGAGCAAATAAGTCACTGCGTTTGTAGGTGTTCGAACATATCCTAGAAAGTTTGAAATGCATTCACACATACAGAAGTGAAGTTTTGGCCGTTCAAATGCACCTTAGAAAATTCGCAGTGTGTTCACACATACATATGTGCATATTTGCACGTTCCAATGCACCTAAGACTAAAATCACTGCATTAGAATAGGCTCGGCCCGCATTCGAACATGGTCGCGAAACTTTATTCCGTGAGATCAATTATGACTTGGATTTGGCCTTATCTTTGTAAAAATATATAAGCATTGGGATGCCATAACCCTAAATGACGCTGGTTATTGATTGAAAGAGAGTATTTTGAAGAAATAATGTTTCACACCAACGAAAGTTTTTCTTATCCTTTACCGACCAAGATTTTCATCTTAAGAGTTACCAAAGCAAAAGATCAATCTCGAGGGTTATGAAAATTTACTCATCAAGGTTTTCATTAGAATCCTAACTCAGGAGGCTACGTCCACCTAAATTTTTATAATCATCCTACGAACGAATCGTTCCAGATCTGGTCTGTAACAAAAACAAAAAATCAAGATAGTAAAATACAATGCTATGAACATTTTGGCTTTAGTCATATTGCAAAGGAATGTCACAATTGGCTCAAGAGGAAGGGTAAGACTATGAGGGTCTCTTGAGATGACTCGAATGAGTATGATGATAATTCCAAGAAAGATCAAGAGAACTATGTAGCTTTTACCGCCTCTCTCTCTTGCACTAACTCTACTAATAATTCGATAATACGAGATGAACACCACTTGAAGGAGAAGAAGAATCTAAGATACAAAAAGCATACAATAATTGCACCGACTAGACAATAAATGATGAAGGTCGAAAGACCGAGCTACAAAGTGGTTGTTAAAGGAAATCACCTTTCTAAAACGAAGAACAAATTGGAAAATAAATTAAAGGCTCAAATTTTAGAAAAGATAGTTATGGACTTAGATAAATTAGTAATTGAAATAATAAAAATATTATTTTTATATCTGTAGGTATTCAAAAGGAAGATAACTTGAAACCATCAGTTGAAACTTTAAAACAACCCTGGATGAACATCTCAAAGTTAAAGTTGAATCAACATCATAGTGAGCCTTCAAAAGTGAAAAAGTAAATACGAGATACACTCCTCATGAAAAGGTAAAAAGAAAAATATTTATACCTATTGTGTTATCATTGTAGCATTCAAAGACATATTCGACCTAATTTAAACTATTGCAAAAACCTATGAATGCATTTATTTATGGTGTGAAATGGAAATCTGCTTGGGTTAAGAAAAGTAATTTGAAATATTATGTTGTACATATTTCCTTAAAAGCTTTAAACTCAAATTTGTGGTATTTAGATAATTGTTGTTTAAGAGATATGTTAGATGACAAATCAATGTTTTCTAAGCCCGAAGACTATCAAGGTGGAGTTGTGACTTTTGGTGATGAAAATTTAGCTAAGGTAATTGGGAAAGAAAAATTAGGTACTTTGGTTTGCAAGCGAATCTTCTTAGTATCAGTCAGTTTTGTAATGAAAATTATGAGATAATTTTTTTTCAAAAATAATTGTGTTATTCTAGATCATGGAGATAATTTATATGTTGTGGATTCATAACATCTGATAATTATTATATTGTCAAAATATGAAATGTAATAGTGCTACTTGAAATTGCAGATCTTTGGCATCAATAGTTATGAATTAGATATGGACTGATTCAGACATAAAAAAATTATAAAAATCAGATAGGGTTCTAATGGATTTGGTTTCACGTCAATTAGATGTTTGGATGGAAAGATATAATTAAAATAGTGGAGAAAAATCAAAATAGGGCAGAATAGTAAATATTCGATATTGCGACGATCGTCGGAGGGTGGTGGACGGCCAAGGGTGGTGGTGGATAGCCGTAGGGTAGGGTGGCTAATAGAGTGGCTATGGGTTGGAGGTAGAATTATGGTTTTTAACTTAGAACTACTCCTAGGAAGATAAAACGATCTAACGGCTACGATAAAATATAAGGATGAAAATAATAACTTGGCTAAACTCAGATTTCTTTCATTCAATTCTTTATTATTATCAACACATGTCCACTCCTATATATAGAAAAAAAATCCTTAGCAGATCGGATCCACATTCAGATTATCTAATTTATTTAAAATTCAAACAATAAAATAAAGCTAATTAACTAACTTGACTAAATCAACTTTCATTATCTTTCTCAGAATAATCTTTTGTTTTATCATAGATAAATTTTGAATCTAGAGAATTTGTGAATATCAAAGTTATAGATCCGGAGGTTAAAGATCTTATTTAGCTGGTTTGATATTATTTTGTCATCTATATAATATTCTGTGAATATTTTTGTAAAATTATGTACAACTAAATTTAGCTAATTAAATAAAATCCTAATCTATGAAAGCTCTAACTAAACCAAATAAGCAAATAAGATAATTAAACTCAATCCATTGAGCCCAATCTTCCCTTGATGTGATGTGATCTGACCTAGTTTGCATCGTTAATGACTTTGGACTTGTGAACCACAATAAACTATTTAATTTGTCTAAATATGAAGTGATAAGGGGATTACCTAACATGAAGGAGAAGTTAAAAAATGTATGTGTTTCGTGAAACAAATAAGGATCTCATAAAAGAAAGTAAATGCTGCTGCCACTTATTGAGTTCTATAGCTAGTTCATATGGATCTCATGAGACTCACAAAAATTGAAAAGTTTTGGAGGTAAACGGTATATATTTTTAATGGTTGATGGTTACTCCGAATTTTCTTGGATTGCCATTTTACATTAAAAGTCTAAAATATTTGTAGTTTTTAAATCACTATGCTTAAGATTGCAAAACAAAAAATTCACTACTCTTATTAGGATTTGGTCTAATTATGGTAGAGAATTTAAAAATAAAAAGTGTTCTATGTTTTACAATTCTGTTGGCATCAAGTATGAATTTTTAGCACCGATAGCTCCACAATATAGATGATTCTTAGGACAATATAGATAATCCATTATATTGTCCCAATAACATACAAGATCGAGGAAGATGAACAAGGAAGGAGCACCCATGGAGGACCAAGATCTCATCTCCATCCCTATGGAGGTTTCCTCGGCGCCACCACCGGCAACCGCTAGAGATGAGCTATCGACGTGGGCAAAGACATTATTTAAATAATTTTCAAATAAGTTGAAGGAGATGCAAACTCCCTCAATAAATTGATCCAAGTGCACAACCACAACAATCGGCCATGTCGGAATTAGCCCCCCACAGTGAGACAAACCCAACCATTGAGGGAAAGGAAGATCTAGCCCAAACTATGGCCGAAGCACCACCACCAACCATAATAGAGCTCTTGTCATCTCTGCCAACCATTTCCACCACTGACGCAACACTGGAGCAACCCCTAGAGACGGCTCAAATGTCATCTTCCCCATCCGCGGTGTAAAAAACCCTAGCTTTCCATGGGACCCTCGCACCGAGGCTGTAATAACCCAAGTAGAGTTAAAAAAAAGGAAAAGGTGGCCTCGTGCCCATGCAAGCTGCATGGCATGGTGAGGTGCAACACGCCCACCGCCGCTGTCGCTGTCGCAGCCAACCTGCTACGTCCAGCTAGTCGTGGCGGGCCCTAGCACCTCCGCTCTTTTCCCTTTCACCGTCTCTCTCTCTCTCCATCTCTCTCTCTCTCTTTCTCTCTTTCTCTCGGCCACCCTCTCACTCTACTCTCTCTCTATTCTCTCTCTCACTCCTTTCTATCCTCATTGCCAACACCTTCCCTAGAGCCACCATCGCCGGTGAGATCTCTCTCCCCCTCTCTTTCCTTTTCTTCCTCTCTCTCTCTCTCTTTCTTTCTTGCCTTGAGCTCGGGCTCGCCGTAGCCAAGCCATCAGCGAGAGGCCGGCCCGGGTCCGCTCCCTCCTCTGTACTCTCTTCTCTTATCTTTTCTTCTTCTTCTTTTCTTTCTTTCTTCGTCTCCTTTCTGCTTCTTCTTTCTTCTTTTTCTTCTTCCTCAGCTATTCCCCGTTCTGCAACAGTGTTGGGCCCGTCCCAGCACTGTAGCAGACAATGCCGAGCCCAACACTATGGCAAGGGAATTGCTCCCTTTTAATTTGTTATATTAATTATATGATTTAGTTTCTAAAATTTAGCCAAATCAGTTTATCTAGATGATAGATTATTTTGATAATTTACACTCACTAGTATAAGTATTAGCTAAGTATTTTAGTATAATAATTTATTAATTATAGTTATAAACACTTGCATATGATTATATATAGTTTAGCCATTGTTTATTAGATTAATACATGTAATCATATTAATAATAATCTTATATTTTATATAGTTAGTTTTATTAAAAATAATTAAATTATATAAGTTTCTATTAAGGTTTATGTATATTTATACATGCATATATTTAATGTATTTGAATATGGAATGTGTTTCTAGCACCTTATTATTATTATATATTATTTTCTATGCAATAAAATGCTGAGCTCAAATAATTATTTTTATATTTATGGATAATGATTATTATATGTATGATTAGTAACTAGTTAAGTAAAAGTAGTAATTGCCAAATAATTGAATTATAGTAAATTATTTTATGTACATATATTTTAATTATATTATTGTATTTCTGATTCTTTTATGTTTAAAGAGGTTAATTATTATATGCCTAATATATAATTAGAATAAGGACATCTGAATTATATATATATAATGTATATCAAGTTATTTAATAAAATCAAATAATTTATTATATTTTGCACCAATGAATTCTAAATGGGATAAACGGCTAACGTCATATTACTTAAATAATTTTAAATTTCGACCCCCCTGTTTAAGACCCCGTGAACTTAGCTATCGAGGCTTGATCGTTGTTGTAGCAACGTTAGCGAGTGGTTGTTTGATATTTGTAGTAGTGGTGAGTAGTCTTAAACTCATAGATGTCTTTATTAAATTATGTTATATTATATATTATATACATGCATGTTTTGGCCTCTAGCATGATTATATGACTTTATTTAGAGATGATTTCAGTCAAGCATATTTTATCATGCATTTGATTAGGCTGATATGAGATATGAGTATATTGGCAATATATAGAGATGATTGGAGATGATTCTACTGTTATGATTGTATACCGGGATGAGCTCTAACATGAGTATGCATGTGATAGACTAGCGGGAGTATGCATGTATTAGATACATAGTTAGAGACTATATTGCATCATTTTTCTCTTGATTCTTGTTCTACCTAAATTCCTATTATGCATTGACTTGTTATCGTATTGGATATATCCATATGATCTGGTATTTAGAGGGAAAGCATTAAATTTGATTGATAGGATAGTTGATAGAAAGCGTGAGGATACCCGAGTGGGCACGAGGGTTAGGACGTGCTTGGTGGATGATTGATCGCTTGACATAGTCGCGATCCTGTTGGCCTTACGTTCGAGGTCGTTAGTCTGTGTGCGCAACAGACATTCGGAGACATGCCGTTCACCAGGGCATATGCCTAGTCTCGATGATTGTTGATACTCTTAGTGGATGGCAGAGTATGATTATATTTGAGATACTCCTTGCGGATGGCAGAGTATGCTCTAAGCTTTTGGGCATGATGTTGAGACCGGGTACCGGGTGTTGATTGTGCATAGTGGTCTAGTATGATGATGACATATATAGATGATATTTGAAAAAACCCCTAGACACAAGTTTGTATCTAAATACTAGGCAATGATATCACTCGTTCACTTAAGTAAAAGTCTGAAAAAATATTCAAAACGAAAGCAGAGATGAACGCCAAGATTTTAACGTGGAAAAACCCAAACGGGAAAAAACCACGGATCTAAACTCGGATAAAAAATAATCACTAGAATAGTAGCAGTTACAAGACTGACTCACAAAACACCCCGTCGATCTAAACAACTTTGTTCCTCTCAGTCTTACTCGCTAGAACCCACGATTCACTACTTCTCATGATTGATGTCTAACCTCAGTAACCCTCGAGATTGATCTTTCGTCTAGATAGCCCTTAAGATGAAAGATTAAGCTTTTTAGAAGAGTAGAACAAGCGATGTAGCCTCAAGAAGTCTCCTTCAATATTGGTTCTTCAACCACCTTAGAGTTAAGGCATCACAATACTTATATATGATCTCCAAGATAGAGCCAAATTCAAGTTTTATTTGAACTCACGAAAGTCCAAGAATATCAAACTTCGTTGGTGCATTCGAACGCGGCCCGGGTGCATTCGAATGGCCTAACTTGATCTCAGGTGTGTTCGAATGAGCCCAAGTGGATTCGAACGCGACATCCTAAATTTCTTAGGTTGCATTCGAATGCGTTTGTGAATGCAGCTCTCGGTCTATGTGAATGCATGTACCTGCGTTCGAACGTGCTTGTGAACGCAGCTCTCAGTCTGTGTGAATGCGTGAACCCGCGTTCGAACGCGCTTGTGAACGCAGCTTTCGGTCTGTGTGAACGCGTGAAGCCGCATTCGAATTCGCTTGTGAACGCAGCTCTCAGTCTGTGTGAACGCATGTACCCACGTTTGAATGCGCTTGTGAACGCAGCTCTCAGTCTGTGTGAACGTGTGAGCCCACGTTCGAATGCGCTTGTGAACGCAACTCTTTGTCTATGTGAACACATGAGAACGCGATATGAATGCGCTGTGAACGCGGTGTGAACGCGATGCGAACTGATAAACTTTTCTCCAATAATCTTACAATTGTTCAAACAATAGATTTTATAGACTTTTATAAAAGCTCATATACATGTATAAATTCACTTAGAATATTTTGTACACAATTGCCAATAATTAAAAACCTAAAAATCTCCCTCTTTGGCAATTTGTGACAAAATATGTAGATGACAAGATATTACAAATAATTCAAAATGAGCATTCAACAAGTCTAGAATATTTAGCACCTCAATCCCTACAAATAAAAATATACCGATCCAAGATGAAGTGAAAATAACTAGAAGTGAAAAAATAATTCAAACACAAGTTCACAAGTTCTTCAAGCAAAGTTATTATCGAGTAAACTTAAACTAGTAAACTCCCCCTACACTAGTACTACCCCTACACTAGTAAACTCCTAAACTCTAAACTCACTCCGAACATCTAAACTCTCCCCTTTTTGACACAAATTCCAAAGACTAAGAACTAGGAGGAAACTGACAAGGAAGAATCGACAACACGGAGTCGAGCACGGTGCCCTGACGAGCTTGCTTAGCTCGTAAATCATTCACGGCCAAATGTAAGTCCTGCACCTGAGTGCTAAGCTGATCAAAACGGTCGAAGAACTGTGGTAACTCCCCCTCAGGATGAGATGAATCATCGTCAGAACTATCATCAGAACTGTCGAGGTGTGATGGATGTCCAACGGAGGAAGAGGACGGCTAATCATGAGCTTGACTCCGCTTAAGTGTTATCCGGTCCAACGGTTTTTGAGTAGTAAGCGAAGCTTTTGAGGCATCCACTCGCACCCCACTCTGAGTGCACAAATTGGTAATAAAAATACCAAACGGCAACCCTTCACGAGGCGCTTCTTTCTGTGCAGCTGTCAAAGTAGAATCGTATATTATAGTAGCCAAATCAATAGAAATCCCCGATAGCATCCAATGAAGGAGGAAGGCACGATCCAGACTAATACTTGAGTGTCGAGTCTTGGGGTGACGTTGTAAAGACAAAACAGGTGAAGCATACGAGCTACTAACGTCAGTTTCGCATGAGGCATCATGTTTCCTTTCGAACGTTCCCCTTTGATTAACACAGTACTAGTATAGTCTTTAACATCAGGAAGTGGATCAGAATATGGATTTTGGAACTCGCCATCAGGAAGTTGGAGTTCAGCACGAATGACATCGGAGTCCAAATATATCGAAACCCCACGGACTGTAGAACGTATACAACGTTCCAAAATAGTGGCATTGCTAAAAAATTCCCTGACAACCTCCACATATGCTGTCCCATTCATCCGACACATGGACAACCATCCTCGCTCAGTAAATATCTGTTCGATCCCTAAAGCGGAAAAATCAGAAATGACCACTTGCCTTTCACAGATAACAGGTCGAGTGCCAAAATTATGTTTATATCGCCTTACAGCCGTAGATGTAGAAAACTTGGGAGCCGAAGATGGTGACGAAGGCGGTTTTGATTTCTTGGAAACTACAGCTTTTTTAGGCATTCTAGAGAAGAAAACTAGTCACAAGATTCAACACATGCCCAAAGCAAACAAAAAATAACAAGAAATCCAAAAAATTCTAGAAACCATGAAGACCCTAAGTGAAATCCATCTTCCACTTGAAAACGCTAAGTTATCACGTTCAATCACACAAGAAACATCAAGATATGACCTTTAATGTGATCAAAACTCGAAAATGCACGAAATCAATCAAGACCAAGAGACTCAAAACTCGATAATGGATGATCATACCTCGCAAAAAGTGAAGAAAAACTAAAACTTTCGGCCGAAATACGCTAGATCCGGAGGAGAACTACCCTCTAAAAGGGTTTGAAATGAAAATTTTGATGAAAAAGATGAAGATCTTGAAGATTTGGGAGGAAGAAAATGAAGGGTTTTTAGGTTTTGGAAGATGGAAGATGAAAACCCTTGGGTTCAGATGCACTATATAAAGAACCCCCGAGTGCGTTCGAACGCACCAGTCTACGCGTTCGAACATGCCAGTCACCGTGTTCGAACTCAAGAAGTCTGCGTTCGAACGCCCTTTTTTTTTAAGTAAAAAGTCTAAGAAAAATAAAAAAAAATCTTTTTAGAGATGCACTTCTAGAAATTCAAAATAGATTCAAAACATAGAATATGACAATTAAATGAAATAAGTCATATACAGATCAATCAAATTATCAAAAGTATATTATAATCAATTCTAATGCATCACTCAAAATTAAATTAATCTTGATTGATCATAACAATATGCATATGCAAGTTGAGCATAGATAACAGGAAACATTTTTCTTAAATAAACTTTCCTATTTAAACAATGACACAACACAATAGTCAAACCGACGTAGTATTTAAATTTGCACTTTTTGACTTATTCTCCATAACAGAACAAAAAATTTTCCTGTAATTTTTTTTATACTGAAACCATATAGGATGGCTTTCACACATGAGTAGGTAGCCCTTTTCTTGTAGTACATATCAAACAATGTGCAAAAAGATATTCACATATATAAAAAAAATTTATTTAATTTGCAAGCAATGTACATAGTCAAAAAGAACGCTCTAAACAAGATGGCTTTCACACTAACTCATTGTAACCCTTTTCATTGATCTTTTATGAACACATTTTTAATGACTAAGCATGAGGTCAAACTGTGCAAATCAAATTCAATAGTGAGCTATTTAAAAAAATTTCATGATGTCATGCTCACTAAAAAATATACATATGTTATGAGTGCATTAAATTTAGTTTAATTATCATAGAAGTCAAGAGAGTGAATAAATTAGAAATGATACAATATACTACAAGATGACAATTGACTATAATAACTCATAATCAAGAAAAAAAATTATATTTCTATGTCAAGAATATATTATTGAATCGAGGAGTGCATCAATTTATAAAAAATAAAACTCTCGACAAATCTAAAACTAAAACCAAATAGAAAATTTTAGAGTAAAAAAAACCCTAAAACGAAACGAAATGAAATAAAAAACGCAAACCAAAACACAAAAAAATCAATCCAAAGCACATATCCCTAAAGAAGTACAAAGATACTCAAATCTTTGTAAATCCAAAGGTTTTATAAACAAATCTCCCAACTGTTTCTCTGTTTCAACATGTTCCAGTGCTATTATTTTGTCTTCAACTAACTCGCGTATAAAATGATATCGGATATCGATATGTTTTGTACGCGAGTGTTGAACAAGATTTTTCGATATATTAATAGCACTCATGTTGTTACAATAAAGCACCATAATATCTTGTTCAAAGCCGTAATCTTTGACCATCTGTTTCATCCATAGTAACTAAGAACAACAACTTCCCGCTGCAATGTACTCGGCCTCCGCAGTAGATAAATATATCGAGTTTTGTTTCTTACTGTGCCAAGCAACCAGATTATTTCCGATATAAAAACATCCATTTGAGGTACTTTTTCTATCATCACATGAATCTGGCCCAATCGAATCCGTGTATCCTGATATGATAGCACCCGAGTCATAAGTAAACCAGATACCTAAATCAACTGTGCCACCGACATATTTTATGATACGTTTCACAGCAAACAGATATGTCTCCTTAGGTTCAGACTGAAACCTAGCACACATATCAACGGTAAATGCAATATCTGGTCTAATAGTAGTTAAGTACAAAAGACTACGAATCATGCTCCTATATAGTGTCTGATCAACACTTTTTTTTGAAATATCCTTACCTAGTTTGGTAGTTGTACTCATAGAAGTTCTAGTATGTTTTGCATTTTCTAAACCGAATTTAGTCACAAGATCTTTAGCATACTTGGTTTGAGCAATGAATATCCCTCTTCCCAATTGAGTTATTTGAAGTCCCAAAAAGAACTTCAACTCACCCATCATGCTCATGTCAAAATGACTATGCATGAGATCTGCAAACTCATTAGCTAAAGATTAACTCGTTGCCCTTAAGACAATGTCATCCACATATATTTGTGCCACAACTAAACACTTGTTCACACGTCTAATGAACGATGTCTTGTCCACTCCCTCTCGAGTGAACCCCGCATCCACTAAAAAAGTGGTCAACTTCTCATACCACGCTCTTGGAGCTTGTTTTAGCCCTTAAAGGGCCTTTTTCAAGTTAAACACATGAGAAGAAAATTTATGATCTTCGAACCCCTTAGGTTGTTCCCCATAAACATCTTCATTCAGAGTACCATTCAAGAATGCACTTTTAACATCCATTTGAAATAATTTAAATTTTAAATAACAAGCGATAACAAGCAGTATACGAATAGACTTTAATCGAGCAACATTCTTAGGTTTATTTCAAACTATACCCTCAACCTGAGTATATCCCTGTGCTACTAGTCTAGGTTTATTTCAAACTATATTGCCATGTTCATCACTTTTATTCTTGTATATCCATTTTGTTCCAATGACATTCACATTCTTAGGTCTAGGAACTAAATATCAAACATCATTCCTAGAAATTTGCTCTAATTCCTCATGCATAACATTAACCCAAAAATCATCTAACAATGCTTCCTTCACATTTTTAGGTTCAAAAGAAGATGTATAACAAGTAAATGATACCTCACTTTGGATTTGTCGTCTTGTCTTAATTGGTTCATTCACATGTTTGATCACTTGTGATAGTGGATGATTTAATTTCACTCTAGCATATGGTTTTGGTACGTTGCAGTCATCTTTGTTCATTTCAACTTTGTCCTCGTCCAGATTTTCAATTTCCAGATCAAGCTCCTTTCTAATTTCTTCATCATGTGTACCTGCAGAAATAAAAATAGGAGTAGCTTCAGTTATATCAGTAGTGGATTCATCTATCATAATATTAGCAGATTCCATAGCAGTAGAGGTGTCAAAATTATAGACTCTATAGGCTCTTCTATTATTAGAATACCCTAAGAAGATGCCCTCACTATTTCTAGTGTCAAATTTAGTCAAATATTCTCGATCACGCAAGATATAGCATTTACTACCAAAAACTTGAAAAATATTTAACGCTAGATTTCTTACCTTTCTAGATTTCATATGTAGTCATTTTTGTACCTAGTCTTAGATAAACACGATTTATCACATGTACCGCTGTATTAACTGCCTCTGCCTAAAACCTTTGAGTAACCTTTTTAGCGTGAAGCATAACCCTAGCCATTTCCTGCACAACTCGGTTTCTTTCTTTTCACAATCCCGTTCTGTTGTGGAGTTATAGGAGCTGAAAATTCATGTTGAATACTAAGAGAATCGTAAAATATGGAAAAAATTTCATTTTCAAATTCTCTACCATGATCAGAACGAATCCTAACTAGGGTAGTAGATTTTTCATTATGCAATTTTAAGCATAGTGATTTAAAAACTTTAAAGGTTTCAGACTTCTCACGTAAAAAGGCAACACAGGTATATCTGGAGTAATCATCGACCATTAAGAATATATAGCGTTTACCTCCAAGACTTTCCATTTTTGTTGGACCCATCAAGTCCATGTGAACTAATTGTAGCACACGATCAGTGGTAGCTGCATTTACCTTCTTGTGTGAGATCATAATTTGGTTTTCCAATTTGACACGAACCGCACTCTTTTTGACATTTTTTTCATCTTAGGTATTTCTCTTACCACTTCTTGTTTGGACAGATTAAATAATTCCTTATGATTCACATGTCTAAGACGTTGATGCCAAAGATCTGCAATGTTTAAAGAGGCACTGTTACATTTCAGTTTATGTGAAGTTCCAACAACATAGTAATTATCAGATGTTCTAGATCCATAACATATAACATTACCATCATGATCTAGAATAGTATAATCATTTTTGGAGAAGTTAACCTCATAATCTTCATCATAAAATTGACTGATGCTTAGTAGATTTGCTTTCAAGCCCTTAACATAAAGAATATTTTCAAGAATAGGAACCTCTGGAGAACTTACCTTTTCTTTACCTATTACCTTGGATAAATTACCATCTCCGAATGTCACAACTCCCCCTTCATGTTCTTCGACATTAGAAAATAAGGAGTTGTCACCCGACATATGTCTAGAACAACCATTGTCTAAATACCACAAATCAGAATTTAAAGCTTTCAAGGTTGTATGCACAACATAACATTTCAAATCACTTTTCTTGATCCATGTGGCCTTTGTTTTCATCCCATAAATGAAAACACTTCTAGGATTTTATAAAAATTTGCAATGAGGTCGAATATGCCCTAGAATGCTGCAATGAAAGCATGTCGGAACAAACCATTTTCTACTCACTTTTTGTTGAGGAGTGTGACTAAATTTTACCTTTGGCGCCGCTAAAGAATTACCAGATTATTGATTAACCTTCAGTTTAGAGACATTTATCCAGGATTACTTTGAAAATGCGATTGATGACCTCAAGTTATCTTCATTTTGTATACCTGCAGAAACAAAAATAGTTTTATTATTATTTGAATTACTAGAGTATTCAATACCATATCTGTCTTTTTCAGAAATTTGAGCTTTTAAAATCTCGTCTAGTTTGTTCTTCCTATTAAGAAATATCACTTCTTTCTGTAATCACTCTAGCTCTACTTCATCAGTCTTCATATTATTTTTCGCATCGTCAAGTTGTTCAGACAGGTTTTTGATACGTTCAAGTTCCAATTTGTACTTCTCCTCAAATTGATTTCTTTCTTATTCGATTACCTTGAGTCGTTGAAGTAGTCTAAGATTTCTTTTCTTGAGTTTAAACGATTCCAGGTACAAGTTATTATATGCCTTTTGTATTTCGGATTCATCTTCCTCAGTAGGTAACATATCCAGATCATCTGTACTATTAGTATCAACTACAGAGTTAGTATTAAGAAGATAGGAGCCAAAAGCTACAAAGTTTTCTTCGTCTTTCTCAAAATCATCATCAGATCCATCTGAGTCATCCCAAGTAACCTTCATATCTTTACCCTTCCTTTTAAGACGATTAGTGTAACACCCGTTTTTTTTTTTAAAAAAAATGTTAGTGCACGCACCATGTGCGTGCACTCTAATCGCAGCGCACACGCTTGGCGCATGCGCTGACCCTTTCTTCCTCCTTTCCCCACCTCTCACAGTTGGTTATGGGAGATGGGAGAGGAGTGCGCCGGAGTGGAGCTAGCTCCACTCCGCTGCCCTCTCGGCCTTACCCTATTTAAACCCCATCCCCTCTCACCTTCTAGATTGGTTTCACTCTTCAAAATTCCTCTCTCTCTCGTTCTACCTTCCTCTCTTTTCTCTCTCGAGCCGCCGAAGTTTTCGTCGTGGGCAGCGAGTCACCGGAGCGCCGGCAGCCAACCAAAACCCCTCACCTCGATCCTCGGATCCATTATTGTGCGGGAAGGATCTCGAAAATCAAGAAGAGTCGACTGATTAGGAGAGTAAGACGGATTCAAGAAATAACTCAAGCGAGTAGAATTATATAATAGTCTACAAAAAATGCATACTTATGTCATTTCTTACCTGTATTAATTAAATGTTATTTTCTTACTTGTGAAAATTACATGACATTTCATACTTGCATTTAAGTACATGTCAATTCTTACTTGCATTATTTATCATTTAATGCACATGTATGATAGACTTTATGCTTATTTATAATACCTGTTATTTTAATGATTCCGTTAAATAAATAATAGAGGTCATGGCACCACATGCACGTATCATTGTTAGTCAAGTCCCAGCTAGGCAGTTCCCTTTTATCCACTCAACTCGGAGTTAAGGGTAGAGTGTATTATATAGTATTATATTAGCGGTCTACACCTGAGGTCGGTAGCTGGTGGAGCATTCAGGTGATTATACTGCCCTTGTTGGAGACTAGTCTAGGATGATATTAGAAAAGATGATTGAGAGGTAGGGATTCTAGTTCTAGCGGTACTTGAGGACCTAGGGTCAGGGCGTCTATCGAGATGTGTGCTTTTACCTGCCGTATGTGATGATTTTGCTCTGTGCGATGATTACTAGAGTGGTGTTGATGGGCCTATGACTGGGGTCCTTAATCTGATGGCCACAGATAACCGGTCATATGCAGCGTTGCTAGGCCTGTATGGGCGATAATACCGCTAGATGACTAGTCCCCCTCGATTTTTATTGTGCTTTGTGAGATATATCATTGTGACTCTACTTCTGTGTAGATTTCTATGTAAAATGAGCTATAATGATGAAAGTTATTAAAAGTCATAATGTACACTTTCATTTCTATTTATCATGTAATATTCTTAGATTATTATTGGATTTTACTTGCTGGGCCCCATGCTCACCGCCATTTTGGTGGAAATATTTCAGAGCTGATTATAGAAGATGCGAACATCGAGGAGTAGCAGATTCATTCCTTTATTTTTTAGCATTTGTTTATTCTATTATTTCAGTTGGACTTAGCCTTTGCGATGGTATTTATGTTTTAACAAATCTGTGTTGGACTTGTATTCTTAGAGGCTTGTTGAGGCTTGTGATATTGTAATTCTGATTTATTTGTTGGATTATTATGGTATTTCTTGACTTATTCAGATACTTTGTGAGATTATTTCACTGACAGGTCATGTGAGAATCACGTGGAAATTCTCCACGTGAGGAACACGTGAATTTTGGAAGTGGGTGTTTCAATTAGGGCATTCTTGTGCTATGTGTCCAAAGCCAGAACATTCAAAACATCGAACATTATTCTCAGAATTCTTATTTTCTATTTGACATTGTTGTTGCTTACCCCTGTATTCGAACTCACAATATTCTTCTTTTTCACAAAAGCTTTGTTCTTCTTAAGTTTTTCAGCATTCAATTTGTTTAGCTTCCGAAAGAATTTATTGAACTTTTTAACGAACATAGCCAACATCTCAACATCTAAATCACCTTCATCATCAGACTCCTCTATATTTTGTTCAACTATGGATAGGGCAATCTCTTTGGACTTCCTCGGTCTCGAAAGGTTAGACTCAAATGTTTGTAGATTTCTTACTAATTGTTCAACTTTCCTAGAATCGATGACCTTACTTTCCTCAATAGCTTTAACTTTCGCCTGTAACCTTTCTGTAAGAGACCTAAGGATTTTACGAACAATTCTATTTTCAGGAATTTTCTCTCCTATGTTGAAACTTGAGTTGACTATATCACTTAGCTTTGCATAGAACTCATCAAATGTCTCATTCTCCTCCATATGTAGAGTTTCAAAACTAACCTCCGAAGTTTAGAAAGTTTTACGGCCATAGTTCCTTCGTGAGTAGTTTCTAAGATCGTCCAAGCTTCTTTTGCTATCTCACAAGTAAATTTTTTTCTAAATTCTTGTAGGAAAACACAACTAAAAATTGCATTTATTGCCATGCTATTCCATCCAACTTTTTCATAATCTGTCCTATCCCATGACTCTATCGATTTTTCAGCGAGTTTATCATCCACCATGTACATTGGTGGACTCCAACCGTTCACAACGGCAAACCATACTCTCATCCTAGCTTTCCAATATCCATAATTTGATCCATCTAGAATAGGAGGTCTAATAGATGATAGTCCATCTTTATGAAAATCCTTGCCTATCTGATCTATCTCTACGGGTGAGAGAACCTGCTCTGATACTAATTGAAAAAACACCTAGACACAAGTAGCCTTTGAGTAACCTTTAGAATAGGAGGTCTAATAGATGATGGTCCATCTCTATGAAAATCCATGCCGATCTGATCTCTCTCGATGAGGTGTTTTGTGAACGCAGCTCTCGATCTGTGTGAACGCGTGAAGCCGCGTTCGAATTCGCTTGTGAACCCAGTTCTCAGTCTATGTGAATGCATGTACTCGTGTTTGAATGTGCTTGTGAACATAGCTCTCGATCTGTGTGAAGGCGTGAGCCCGCGTTCGAATGCGCTTGTGAACGCAGCTCTCTATCTGTGTGAACGCATGAGAACGCGCTGTGAATGCGATGTGAACTCATAAACTTTTCTCCAATAATCTTGCAATTCTTTAAACTAGAGATTTTCTAGACTTGTATAAAAGCTGATATACATGTATAAATACACTTAGAATATTTTATACACAATTGCCAATAATTAAAAACCTAACAATATTGATGACTGAGATATTGAGAACTGCATATGATTTTATTCTTATCTGAATACCTGTTTATAAAATGGTCAATTTAAATCATATATGGTTGCATTTGATATCATAGTATGGTCATAGACGGCATGCATCATGTGTCATATTTGAGAGAGTTATGATGATACTATGACATAGAGATTTGTTTACTTATTGTCGAAGATTATATGCTTTTATCATTTACGACATGTTATCTACATTTCAATTATAAACTATTAAGGTTACATTCATACTCTCATTCTGCCATTCATAACATGATGCTATTTCTGATTCATATTATCCAGTACATAATTTACTCTTTGTTTGGCTTCACTGATTCGAGGTAAGATCTATTCACTGAGCCTTTAGCTCATGACTCTCTTTGTTTTCTCTTTTCCAAAAATCAGGTGAATAAGTGGAGCAGGATACTCCCTTGAGGATCTTGATGGCTATGCTCACAGCAATATCACCCAAGCCAAGCCACATTGGGGTCTTTACCGCATCTGTTCGATTGCAGTTGGGCCATGACCACCAACCATAGGCACTAGGGCCGGTGGACCTACTGGTGACGAGCCATGGCCGCCTCTATAGTAACCTAAGCCTTCTGCTGGCACTCATGCAACCCACAACGGCACCCCTAAGAATAGTGTTTTTTAAATAAGGACATATATTTTGAACAACGTAAGGGTTTTGAAGCTCCTCAATTTATTTTTCATGTGTATAAATTGAAAAAGGCTCTATATGCTCTAAGATAAACTCCAGGAGCTTGGTATGAGAAGTTGACCACTTTTTTAGTTAATTCAAGGTTTATTTGAGGGGGGAGTGGATAAGATTGTGTAATTAAACGAGAGAATAATATGTTTGTTATGACACAAATTTATGTGGATGACGAGCAACAAGTTTAAACTTTGTTAAGGAGTTTACTAATCTCATACGTAATCACTTTGAGATAAGTATAATGTGTTATAGAGTGAGCCTTAGCTACCAGATCAAGCTCGGATGTAGGGAAGCAGTACACGCAATTGAAGAAAATATTTGCTAAATATTTTTTGGTAGTCAGAAAATTATAAAACTAGATGAGTTCATTCCGTATCTATCTTATCTACATTTTTTATATTCACGACCTTCATAGATTCTGACTACAGCTAGGGCGCAAACAAAAAAAAATATGGTTGAGGTAGAGATGATGGGTGATGGTGATGATGGTGGTGATAGATTGGTTGCATGAGATGCTATTGGGTGAAGAAAGAGGTGGGTAGAAGATGGTCGAGATCCCAAGGAGGAGGGAGGACCCGATAGTCAAGTGGGGGCTAAGAGTAATCGGCGTCGAGGTGGAATGCGGCTATGGTTTGAACGAGGAGGGAAACATTTAGAATAAAGGAAGAAGGAAGGAAAACACAACATTCATTGATTATCCAAATTAGGTTGCCTTCCTCATATTAAGAGGCTAATCTAACAAGCAAAATGAACAAATGATAAACCTAGAATTAGTGCATTCTCGCCGAGCACGTTCGAACGGGGTTAAGCTTGTTCAAACACACAATTCACATTCTCTGTATATGTGAACATATGCAGACATTCGAATGAGAGTGTTTGAATGCAACCTCCATGCGTTCGAATGGACAATATGTGTTCTCTATATGTGTGAACGTATGTAAATATTCAAACACGACCTCCGAGTTTTCGAACATGATAGCTAGAATTTTTAATTTTGAAGAAAATTAAGAAACCAAAATAAAAAAAGGGTCCATAAGTCTGTGTGGCCGACTCACATAACTCCACCATGCTTCCACTCACTTTGTCTTCAAAGTGCAAATCTAGGATAACGGTCCATCAATGTTACCTCGGGTTCCCATGTGGCTTTTTCTTGTGTCTAACCAGCCCAACTCACCAACACCTCTGTGACTATTCATCCCTCTTGTCTGACCCTCCTTCATGCTAGGATTTTCTCTAGAGTGAGCTCAATTGCCTCTAAGTTAGGCTCGAGTAGTTCTGCCGTAACCTACTCAACTGGACCAACCCAAGCTCTCAAGCTAGATACATGGAAGATAGGGTGAACTCGAGCGAACTCAGGTAAGTCAAGCGTATATGCGATCACTCCCACCTTCCCTAAAATTTGAAATGGACCAAAGAAGCGATGAGCTAACTTTTCGTTACAAATGGGTCATACCGAGATTTGTCGATATGGGTGTAGTTGAAATAAATCCAATCACCAACTTCATAGCTTCTATCCTAGTGTTTGTGATCATACACTTGCTTCATTTCGTTCTGCCACTACTAGGTGAAGCTTGAGCTACTTAAGCACTTCGTCTCATTCTGCTAGCACCTCATCTATGTCGGAACGGTCCAGTGTGCTCAGTCGGTCATAGGATCGTAATGTGGGGGAGCACGCGTCCATAGACTGCCTCGAAGTGTGTCATCCCAATAGCGGTGTGGCGAGCCATATTGTATGAGTATTCCATCTAGGGTAGGTAAGTTAGCCATATCTTGGGTTGCTCTCCGATGAAGCACCACAAATATTGCTCAAGGTAATAATTAATCACTTTGGATTGCTCAAGGAAGTGATTAACCACTGCATTCTCCGGCAAAACACCACAAATCTTGTCCACAATTTGCACTCCCTGTATGTGCAAACATATGCTGGTAGTGACCTCCACGCGTTTGTTTGTGACAACCAAAATTCTTGTTTTTTTGAAGAAAACTAAGAAATCAAAATAAAAAAAGGGTTCATAGGTCGTATCCATGCATGAGATGACTCAGTGTGGTTCCAATCATCATGATGGGTGAGTTTAAGTTCTTTTTGGGACTTGAAATTACTCAATTAAAGTGAGATATTTATTGCTCAATCCAAGTATGTTAGGAATCTAGTAACAAAATTTGGTTTAAAAAACACAAAACATGCTAGAACTCATTGAGCACAAGTACCAAACTAGGAATAGATAGTTTAGGAAAATCTATTGATTAGACATTATATCGAACCATGACTCGTAGTCTTCTATACTTAACTGTTAATATACTATATATTGCATTTAGTATACGGTGTGTGCTAGGTTTTTAGTCTGAACCTAAAGAAACATATTTGTTTGCTATGAAACATATTATAAAAGGTTAAATATATTTTACCCCTTCTACTTATGCCTAAAATCACTTTACCCTCTTATACTTTGAAAAGTTTAAAATCAGTCTCTGTACTTGCAACTAAGTTGATATCATTAGATTTACTGTCTAACTTAACGAGACGTGGATAAAGTACTACTAAAGCCAACTGGTGGGATTATTTCCCTCCATTTCTAGTTTTTAAGGACAAAACTACCCTTCCCTCT
Organism: Typha latifolia; assembly: GCF_019914945.1. Lineage (NCBI taxonomy): Eukaryota > Viridiplantae > Streptophyta > Magnoliopsida > Poales > Typhaceae > Typha > Typha latifolia. The sequence continues at coordinate 2,104,892 of NC_133100.1, forward strand.
TATATAAGGCTATTATTTCTCTTTTTAATTATTTTCTATCTTCCTTTTGTTTATTTCCCCACCAATGGCCTCTTCCCAACCATCAATATCACCTTATGATTTTTATGCAAAATCTCAAAAACCCTAGGAAAGGAAATGATGTCGCCCAAACGAAAAAAAAGTCAAAACCCTGTCGGTTTAGCCTAACAAACCGACAATGTATTTTGGTAATTTGGCTGCGTGTCGTTAAGTTAGACAGTAAATTTAGCGGTATCACTTTAGTCCTTAGTACATGGACTAGTTTGAGACTTTTTAAAGTACAGGGGGTTAAAGTGATTTTGAGCATACGTAGAGAGGGTTAAAATATATTTAACTATATTATAAAATATGTCAGTATCATAGTTGATCTGGATATCTGCTTTACATTTGACACAAGTTCTATCATATCAGGATATACAAATCTTGATTGAGTACGTTCATGTGATAATAGAAAAAGTATTTCTAGTGATTTTTTTACATTGGTAATAATCTTGTTGCATGGTACAGTAAGAAACATAGTTCTATATCCTTATCTACTGCAGAGACAAAGTAAATTGAACTAGGCAGTTGTTGTACACAATTACTATAGATGAAATAGATAATTAGGGACTATGGCTTTGGACTAGACACAATGAATTTTTATTGTGACAAAATGAGTGATATTAATATATCATAAAATTCTGTCCAGCACTCACGTACAAAACATATTGATGTTCGCCATTATTTCATATGTGAGTTAGTTAAAGACAAAATGATAGCACTAGAACACATTGAGACAGCAAAACAATTTGGTGACTTGTTTACAAAATCTTTAGATGTTTAGAGATTTGAGCATTTTCATACTTTCTTAGGGTTTTGTGCTTTGGACCGACTTTTTTTTGCTATTTTCAGTAGTTTAGGATGTGCGTTTTTGAGTCTTTTTAGTTTTCAGTCTAAAATTTTTTGGTTGAGTCATTTATTTTTCTTTTTGTTCTAGTTTGCATATGAGTTTACTATTGTTTGATCTTTTGATTCATGTTTAGAATCTTTTGTAAAAAACAAAAAAAAATGGAAAAACAAACATTGATGCACTTTTGTTGAATAAGTTAAAAAATGCAGCGATTGACACTAAGCCGGTTTGACTATTGTGTTGAATAATTGTTTGATTGTTGGGTTTATCTAAGCATAGGTTTTATGATGTCAACGCTCAGCTTGCATATACATTAGTCATGATTAATTAAGATTAAGCTTTAATTAATGAGTGATATTAGAATTGATCATAATATGCTCTTAATAACTTTGTTGATCTACATATACCTTCAATTGATTGACGTTCCTATATCTTGAAATTATTTTTGAAATTTTAGAAGCGCATCTTCAAAAATATTTGCCTTCAATTGATCTACATTTTCTTTCAATTTCTAGAAATTTTTTGACAAATTAAAAAAAAATTTCTTGCTTGTGTTCAAACCTGCGGATTTCCATAATGTACTATGTCTAAATCCTAATGTTCTCATCTTTCCCACTCTCAAATCCACGTTCTCCACTCTCTCAAATCACCTTCAAAATTATTTTTCTTGTCATATCTTCTACTGTAGGCCTTCCAAAATGTGATTTCTCCTTCGGATCTAAAGTTTTTGGGGATCAAACTTTGTGATTTCTTTACTTTTTGCAAGGTACATTTTGGCATGAATTCTTGATCTCATTTGGGTTTTGTAAATTTTTCATAAAGTTTTTTTTTCGAACATGAGTATATCTGGACGACGATGTACTTTGTCAAGAGTTTTATCTATTGTTAGTATTTGCATATCGTCATTCAGATCCTCTTCCTCCCATTACAGAGATTACTAGTGGCATTTTGGTGAGAGAGAAGAGTGGTAGGGATGTTACATCTAGTGGCTTGGATGTTACATATTATCAGTCTCTACATCACTCCTAAGACCCAGCATTCGAGTATCAACCAAAAGCAGACTTATCTTCTGCATGCTATATATATATATATATATATATATATATGATACTGCCACACTGAAAGAGGCAAGTCATGAGGGTTTGCCATTTGGTATTTAATTACAAATTTGTTCATATAAAGTGGGGTCCGAGTTGACTCAAGTTTTTGTTGTCTTTGGTACTTTTGATACCATAAGGAGTAAGGCACACGACTCTCTTTCCAAATCATCTACCCACAAACTAGGTGGTTCTTCGATTGCTGAAGCAAGTGCACTAAGTGTGGAAGTTTCTTCTAATTTAGATTCTTATTCATATGAGCTGTATGAGGAGTTTCAATTTATGCATGAGCATTTTGATCACCTCAACAATCAACTCAGTGATTTGAAATTAGAAGTGTTTGAGATTTTGGTCATGCTAGGGAGAAACGAGTTGATCAAGGGAGAATTAGAGCGGAGCAAGCTCATCAAATCTTTATGTTGAATAACATCTTTACTATTCTCAACCAAAACTTTTGTCGTCCGCCTAAGTAATTGTTTGTTAATTCGCGTAAAAAAGGTAGAGTAGTCTAAAGTAATCTTTTAGATCTTTTGGTGGTTGAGTTAGGGGGAGCAACTTAGTTAATAACTTGTGATGTTAATTTTTGAATATGACTGTGAATGTTTATCTTCTTATCTTTCTACCAAAAGTAATTTTTACACATATTTATTAGATTATAGGGCTCGATTTGTGAATAGTAAGAATATAGAGTGTAAATTAAAATTTTATTAAAATCCAGTGTTATATGCAAATTGTATAGATAAGAACATAACTATTTGACCCCTATTTTTAGGGGCCAAATATAATTTGTAGATAGATTGAGAAGAAACTAAAACTAACTAAAAATATAAAGTTTACAAGTCAACCCCTCTTTCAACCAAACAAATAAAGGAAAGGTAAACCGACAAAAACTGGTTTGAATAAGATATCAACCACCCAACCACACTCTATTTATATTTACTAATCAATTTAATTGGTCCATCTGTTTGGTCGTCGGTCAAATCCCTACATCGATGCTTAGAGGCCAATAAGACCTCTTATCTATCTATATATATTACAACTTCTTCTATATCTTGATTCATCAGCTTACCAATTCATAGACTTGAAACAAGGATCCAATTTGATCAAAATGGAGTTTCTCCGGATGGCCGCAGTAGTTCTCATAATGATGGCGGTCATCGGGGATACGGCGGTGATCGTATCAAAGGTCGACGCTGGACTAGTTTGTGGTATGACATATAAAGGTATAAACGCATGCAAACCGTCAATTAGCGGCTCAAATCCGAAACCGCCGACGAAGCAATGTTGTAGTGACCTAGCTACCACTGACCTCCCTTGTCTCTGCACGTATAAGAATTCTTTCCTTTTTCGGGTGTTAGGCATCGACTCAAAGCTTGCCATGCAGCTGCCGCCCAAGTGCAACCTCAAGCTACCAGCTCATTGCTAATTGGGCCATGTGGGCTTTTTTGGAATAATTTGAAGTACTTCTTTCTGATATATAATTGTGTATCATTTTAAGTTATCTTATATGATGTTTAATGGCTGAATAATATATATTATGGTTTCATTCAATGTAAAGGTCTTTTCATGCATATTATAACAAAGAGAAGATCTATCGAGACTACCCTTATCATCTTTTCTTTCCTCAATCTGTTGTTAATTACTAACACCCCTTTTCAGATGAACATAAATAGGAGAGAAAATAACTCTAATAAGCAAGTAATCAAACCAAGATAAAGATATATATATTTAAAACCCCACTAACTTAAGAGAAGGATAATTATCACAACATCAACAAAGCAGCTTATAGCAAAGATTACACCAAATCAACATGGACTCATTAGTCACCCCATTAATTAGCACATATCCATAGCCATAATAATTCTCAAGATATACTTATTTATTAATTTAAGTTCTCCCAGCCAATGCAAACAAACCCCCCAAAACCATATCTAGTAACTCCCCAGATTGATATTCAATTTTAATACTTCTACAATTATGGAATTTGCAAATAATTTTTTAGATAATAACACTGAGGAAAAAATCTAAAATTTCTCTTATTATTGATACTACAAGTACATTTGGTGAAGACACCACAAAAGAGAGATAACTCCAACAATCTTGAGCAAGAATGAGGATAAAGTGGAAAAGGAGAAAGGTGATGACGGTGTATTGGAACCATTAGCTAGAGACAAATTAAATCATCCCTTGTCTTAAGTGATCGGGAATATGACTGAGCCAATGAAGACAAGAAGGCAAATATGAAGTGAGTATTGTTTACGTATTATACATCTACTTTTGAACCAAAAATATGAATGAAGCTAATATGGATGATTCTTGGGACAATATAATGGATGAGGAACAAGTGCAATTTACTAGAAAAGATGTTTGATATTTAGTTCCTAGACCTAAAAATGTGAATATAATTTGTTAGGTTTTTAGTGTTAGCAATTGTGTACAAAATAATTTAAGTATTTTCAATCATGTACATGAACATTTATACAAGTTTTGAAAGTATTCGGATTGAAGAATTTCAGTCTCTACGTTGGCACTAAGTTCGAATGCACCCAGACCGCATTCAAATGCAGACTCAGGCGCTCGCATCGACACTGAATGAGTTTCGGCCGTTTGAACGTAGGATCAAGTTTTTCGTAAATATAGAGAATGCGTTTAGGCCATTCAAACACGCATTTAGGAGTTCGCAAATACAGAGAACATGTATTAGTCGTTCAAACGCATCCAGCATACGTTTAGAGTAGTGTATTTACGCATTCGAACTCAAGTAGTGAAAATCTGATACGATTCGGACTTCACCGACGTCGTCTCGAGCATAGATTCACTTTAGGAGTGTTTTATTTCATGTTTTAGTGTTTAATTTCTATTAAAATAAGTTTCCTGTAAGTCGCGTTCGAACGCGGGTGGAATGAGTTCGAACGCGGTTTGTGAACGGGGTTGTGAATGTGGTGAAGAGAATGTACTGTGCGTTCGAACTCGGTGCGTTCGAACGCATTGTGAACGCCTGCATCGCGTTCGCAAATACCGACAGGCACGTTCGATTGCGCGTTCGAACGCCTGCATCGTGTTCGCAAATCCAGAAGAGCGAACTCGGTGCGTTCGAACGCGGTCGGGCGAGTTCGAACGCGGTCGACGAAAATTGTGTTTTCAGGGTTAATTTGAGTTGTTGGTTAGCCTATAAAAGGATGTGGTAGGCAACCAAATTGATCATTGATTATTGAGATTGAGTTTTGCCTTGCCTCCTTCGTCTTCTTCTCTCCCGTTCTATCAATCCCCGGCGACGCCGCTTCTAACCTCCCTCGTCCGGCTAATCACCCTAGTCCCTTAGGGGTGGCCCTCTTCTCCCCCTTCGTCCAATCTATCCAATACTTGCCCTAATCCTTCCATCAACCACAACTCTTCCACAACCACTTTTCACTAGTGCCACCACATTAACGCCGGTCCACCTTCAACCACCATTACCTAGGATCACGTGCCTCCATCCACGGATCCAAAACGGACCATTTGACCTTTGTCCACAAATCGGACGATATCTCGCGATCCCCACATCCGATTCGCCTGTTACTAGATTTGTTGGAAAGCTCTTTTCTGGGGCTACAACATATCAAAGTTGCACATCGATCCGACGGCGGCCTATTTTGGGATCTTATTTCAAAGTTCCGTGCCAGATCTAGTCCAGATCAAGAATTGGAAGAGATCGACCCTTCACCAAAAAGGCGAGATTGTACCTAGCTGGTATCAGAGCTCCATAGCCAGAGGTGTGATCGTATCAAGCTGGTATCAGAGCTCCATAGCCAGAGGTGTGATCGTATCAAGCTGGTATCAGAGCCACCGTTTCTGAGACAAGTGTTTCCAATGACGACAACCAGATCCATGGCTGCACGGCGAGATGATGAAGAAGAGATTCTCCCAGTAGAGGAGGGAGAAACGATTGCAGGGACTTCCACCCGTGGAACCGCCCGATCTATCAGAATACGGAAGAACCTAGCGTTCAAGCCGTGTTGGGTTCTCTTTCAGAGCAAATGGCCATCAACAACCAGATGATGATGGAGATGATGCGGGAACTACGGGCAACAAGGGAAGTAATGACGAACGGGAAAGCACCATCGACCCCACGACGCGAGTCCACCCCCTTGAACCTACTGCCACCGGTTCAGCCTTTGCAACCACAAGAGCCGTTGCTACCACCACCCTATGGGCAGAGGCAAGCAAGGATGGTTACACCGGGTCTAGTTGCAGGTGAACCCATCCGACGGGTGAACCACTATGGAGACCGCCTTGGAGATCAAGATTCGTGGGCAGGTCAATACGATCCGGAACCACGGCAAGTTAATCAAAATTGAAGGAGGGATCATCAACCATTCATGGTGCATCCTCCCCTGGTTAGACAAGGACATGATCCGGAACGAGACAATGGCATCCGTGGACAAGTCGTGCGTCTCGAATTCCCCAAGTTCAAAGGTGGTGACCCGATCGATTGGTTGTATAGGGCGGAGCAATTCTTTGCATACCAAGGAACGGCGGAAGAGTACAAGGTGACTCTTGCGAGCTTCCACCTTGAGGATGCGGCGCTTCATTGGTTTCGAGCAGCCAATGCCACTGAGGCTATCGAAACTTGGGCTGAATTTTGCGTCGATATCACACGGCGATTTGGAGCATCGGGATATGAAGACTTTGATGCTCTCCTCTCAAAGACGGTGCAAAAGACCACGGTTGGGTCATACCAAGAAGAATTTGAGAGGATTAGTAGCCGATGTCATCCACCATGGACGGATCAGCAACTTCGCAGCACCTTCATCTCCGGGCTGCGGGGTGACATACAAGCCGATGTGAGGGCTTTAAGGCCTAGAACCTTAAAGGAGGCCTTTGAAGATGCGGTGCTTATGGAAGACAAACATAGGGCCATGAAGATACACTTGAAACAGAGTTGGATGAGCCAAGGAAGCCGCAATCAAGCTCAGCCAAACATAGCGGCGGGAAATACTATCGGAGTACCAAGGGTTGCTGCTACAGTGGTACCTCCTCGAGCACCCTTGAAGCCATCCCAAGATGTGAAGTATGCACCTAGAGGTCCGGGACGAGCACTCACACCAGCCCAAGTAGAAGAAAGAAGAGCCAAGGGCCTATGCTTCCGTTGTGATGAGAAGTTTGTACCCGGGCATCGCTGCGCTAAACCGATGGGATCGGTGATGCTAATCGATGGATTGGAGGAAGCGGAGGACGAGTTTGCAGCTGAAGGTGCAGATGTGGCTGGACATCAAGGAGAAGAAACTGAGGAGCAACCCGTGGAGGACATGATAGCCGAAATCTCCCTTCACGCCTATTCGGGGACAGCTGCGCCAAAAACCTTGCGGGTAAACGGGGTCGTCAAGAAAACCACAGTGAGAATCTTGATTGACACCGGGTCCACCCACAACTTCATTGACAAGAGGCTCCTTAGGAAGATTGGGCTCGAGTCGGAACCCATGGAAGGGTTCGATGTGACGATCGGAGATGGAACCACATTGCGAGCAGATTTTATTTGTGGAGGTGTGGAATTGAAGGTGCAAGGCCAAACTTTCACATTGGACCTTTATCCGTTGGCCTTGCAAGGTGCCGATATTATTTTGGGGACTTAATGGCTTCAAAGCTTAGGGCCCGTAACATTTGATTTCTCAAACCTCACACTGACATTTCGGAGGAATGGAAGAAGGGTGCTGCTGGATGAAAATCAACCGCGGTAAGGGCCAACATTGCAACCACTTGTGGGTTTTCCTTGTGCAGGGGACCGAGCTCTACTATTGCAAATGGCTGTTGTTGAACTAGAACATCCACCACCAAGGGAAGTAGCCTCTGACATGGAAGCTACTGCAGGAGTTTCAGGATCTCTTCAAGGAACCCCGAGGACTACCGCCGAACCGTCGTCATGACCATCGCATCCAAATCATTCTAGGGTCTGAACCTACGAATGTCCGACCCTATCGGTACCCGCATGTCCAGAAGAAAGAGATCAGTAAATTGGTGGAGGAAATGCTCGAGCAAGGGATTATTCAACTGAGTAGAAGTGCCTACTCATCACCGGTGCTGTTGGTTTGAAAGAAAGACCGGATTTGGCGGTTTTGCGTCGACTACCGAGCCTTGAATGTAATTACTATCAAGGACCGGTATCCAATACCGGTGATCGAGGAGTTGCTGGATGAGCTCACAGGGTCAGCCTACTTCGGCAAACTTGACTTAAGAGCGGGATACCATCAAATCCGAGTCAACCCTGAAGATGTACACAAAACGGCGTTTCAAACTCACGATGGCCACTATGAGTTCCGAGTCATGCCGTTTGGGCTCACCAATGCACCGGCCACCTTCCAAGGGCTGATGAATGACCTCTTCCGCCCACTCTTGCGTCGGTACGTGCTCGTTTTCTTTGATGATATTCTAGTATACAGCAGGAATTGGAGTGAGCACTTGCGGCACGTGCGGGAGGTATTAAATATCTTGCGACAAAACTAGCTAAAAGTTAAGATGAGCAAGTGTCTTTGGGGAGAGTCAAGAGTGGAGTACTTGGGGCATATAATCTCTGTAAAAGGAGTGGAAGCCGACCCAAGCAAGATCAAGAATATGGTGGATTGGCCGATTCCTACTAATCAGAGGGAATTGAGGGGATTCCTTGGATTGATAGGGTACTACCGGCGATTTGTTGCCAACTATGGCAAAATTGCTGCCCCGCTGACCTCCTTACTCAGAAAAGGTGGGTTTCAATGGACGGGCATAGCAACGGAGGCCTTCGAAGCCTTGAAGACAACTATGTCTACAGCTCCGGTTCTAGCACTACTAGATTTCGGCAAGCCCTTTGTGGTGGAGTGCGACGCTTCGGGTGAGGGCATTGGAGCAGTTTTGATGCAAGAGGGCAGACTCGTGGCATATATGAGCAAAGCATTGTCAAGTCAGTCGCGACAGCTATCTACCTACGAGCGCGAAATGCTAGCGATTCTACACGACGTCACCAAATGGCGACCCTACTTGATTGGCCAACGATTTACTATCCGCACAGACCAGCGTAGCTTACCCTACTTCATGGAGCAACATGTGCACACCCCAGCCCAACAACGGTGGGTCACGAAACTCCTTGGGTATGACTACAAATTAGTCTACAAAAAGGGGATTGAAAATCGAGCTGCCGATGCTCTTTCGCGCCAACCGGACACAAGTGAGCTTGCCGCTCTTTCAGCACCAGCATTTCCTATATCTTCAGATATGTGGGGAACCAATGCAGAAGATCATACCATGGAGGACTTAAGCCAGAGTTCAAAGATCGCTTCACAAACTTCAAACCTTGAGGACAAGGTTGCGGAAGCGTGGTGGATTGATACGATTCAGACTTCACCGACGTCGTCTCGAGCATGGATTCACTTTAGGAGTGTTTTATTTCATGTTTTAGTGTTTAATTTCCATTAAAATAAGTTTTCTGTAAGTCGCGTTCGAACGCGGGTGGAGTGAGTTCAAACGCGGTTCATGAACGGGGTTGTGAACGTGGTGAAGAGAATGTACTGTGCGTTCGAACGCACTGTGAACGCCTGCTTCGCGTTCGCAAATACCGATAGGCGCGTTCGATTGCGCGTTCGAACACTTGCATCGTGTTCGCAAATCCAGAAGAGCGAACTTAGTGCGTTCGAACGCGGTCGGGCGAGTTCGAACGCAGTCGACGAAAGTTGTGTTTTTAGGGTTAATTTGAGTTGTTGGTTATCCTATAAAAGGATGTGGTAGGCAACCAAATTGATCATTGATTATTGAGATTGAGTTTTGCCTTGCCTCCTTCGTCTTCTTCGCTCTCGTTCTATCAATCCCCGGCGACACCGCTTCTAACCTCCCTCGTCCGGCTAATCACCCTAGTCCCTTAGGGGTGGCCCTCTTCTCCCCCTTCATCCAATCTATCCAACACTTGCCCTAATCCTTCCATCAACCACAACCCTTCCACAACCACTTTTCACTGGTGCCACCACATTAACGCCGGTCCACCTTCAACCACCATTACCTAGGATCACGTGCCTCCATCCACGGATCCAAAACGGACCATCTGACCTTTGTCCACAAATCGGACGATATCTCGAGATCCCCACTTCCGATTCGCCTGCAACTAGATTTGTTGGAAAGCTCTTTTCTGGGGCTATAACATATCAACGTTTCACATCGATCCGACGACAGCCTATTTTGGGATCTTATTTCAAAGTTCCGTGCCAGATCTAGTCCAGATCAAGAATTGGAAACGATCGACCCTTCACCAAAAAGGCGAGATCGTACCAAGCTAGTATCAGAGCTCCATAGCTAGAGGTGTGATCGTATCAAGCTAGTATCAGAGCTCCATAGCCAGAGGTGTGATCGTATCAAAATCAAGTTATCGCGTTTGAACGCACTTAAGAACAAGTTAGCACGTTCGAACGCACCCATGTAATATGCAAAATTCTGGAGTTACATGAGTCCTGATATGATTTAGTTTTGGCCTTATCTTGTTAACATATATAAGGGTTGTGATGCCTTAACTCTAAGGGGGTGGGTGATTGCTTTAGATACGGAGTTTTTACCAACAAGATCCGTCTCTTTTACAACGCACTAAGCTTTTGTCTTAAGGGTTATCTAGACGGATGATCAATCTCGAAGGTTACTGATAATGGAGATCAATCATAGGAAGTAGTGGGTCGTAGGCTCTAGCTATCAAGATTGAGAAAAATAAAGTTGTGGGGATCGACGGGTTGTTTTATAAGTCAGTCTTGTAACTGCTACAAGTTTAGTGATTGGTTTTGATCCGAGTTTGGATTTGTGGTTTTCTTTCCCATTTGGAGTTTTTCATAGAAAATTCTTGGTGTTCATCTTTGCTTTAATTTTTTATAATTATTCCTTATTTATTCAAGAAAAAGGTTGATACATTGCCTAGTATTTAGATACATACGTTTGTCTAAATTTTTTTCATAATTGGAACAAAATGGATATACAAGAACAAGAGTGATGAACATGGCAACATAGTTAGAAACAAAGCTAGGCTAGCAGCATAAGGATACACTCAAGTTAAGAGTAAAGACTTTGACGAGACATTTGCATATGTTGCTATACTAGAGTATTCATATTCTTTTTGTCATTGCTTGTCACTTGAAATTTAAATTATTTTAGATACATGTTAAAAATACTTTTCTTGAATGGTGTTTTAAATAAGGAGGTATACGTTGAACAACATAAGAGTTTTGAAGATCCTCAATTTTTTTTCATGTGTAGAAACTAAAAAGGACTCTCTATGGGATAAAACAAGCTCTAAGAGCTTAGTATGAGAAGTTGACTCTTTTTAGTGGATTCGAAATTCACTAGAGAGGGAGTGGACAAGACTTTGTTCATTAAACGAGAAAATAAAAAGTTTTATTGTGGCATAGATTTATGTGGATGACATTGTCTTCAGGGCAACTAATTTAAACTTTGCTGAGGAGTTTATTAATCTCATGCATAATTATTTTGAGATGAGCATGATGGGTATGTTTTCAGTTCCTTTTGGGACTTTGTGACAATTCGACCACGTGGGTATAGTAAATTGAGTTGGTTGAGTCGAGTCAGTTGAGTCGAGTCGGTTGAGTCAAGTCTTAGTTCGAGTCGTATAAGTCATTAGGGTTAGCCCACAATGGTGACCCTAGGTCGAAAACTATTCTTAGCCTTAAGGTTAGGGTTTGTGCTATTAAGTGGAAAAAGATGAAGTGCATGTATCTCAATGCGTGTTGAATTTTCACAATTCGACTCAACTCATCCAAACCAGTTTGGAACCCATGACCATGACTTGGGCCCGAGTACGAGCCCAAGAGCATCTAAAAGCAAATCCTAGTTTGAGTAATATAAGTCATTATGACTAGTCCTAGTATAACTCATTATATCCGACATCTATATATAAAGGGTTGTACTTCTATGTTTAAGCATCCAAGATTAAGACTTAATTGAGTTTATTTATTTTATTATATTTGCATTTATCATTTTATTATAACTGCTAGATTGTATTTATCTTCACTGGAGTATATTGTAACTAATAGAAACCTTGAGGGAAAGGAGGATCTAGCCCAATCTGCAGCCAAAGCACCACCACTAACCATAGTAGAGCTCTTGTCATCTTTGCCAACCATTTCCGCCACTAACCTAGAGACAACTCCAATGTCATCTTCCCCATCCGCGGTGTAAAAAACCCTAGCTTTCCATGGGACCCTCGCACCGAGGCTGTAATAACCCAAGTAGGGTTAAAAAAAAGGGAAAGGTGGCCTCGTGCCCATGCAAGCTGCATAGCATGGTGAGGTGCCACACACCCACCGCCGTTGCCGCTGCGAACCTGCTACGGCCAGCTGGCCGAGGCGGGCCCCGGCACCGCCGCCCTTTGCCCTTCCACCGTCTCTCAATCTCCATCTCTCTCTCTCGACCACCCTCTCACTCTACTCTCTCTCTATTCTCTCTCGCACTCCTTTCTCTCCTCATTGCTAACACCTTCCTTGGAGCCACCGTTGCCGGTGAGATCTCTCACTCCCCCTCTCTTTCCTTTTCTTCCTCTCTCTCTCTCTCTCTCTCTCTCTCTCTCTCTCTCTCCCTCTCTCTCTCTCCCTCCCTCCCTCTCTCTTTCTTGCCTTGAGCTCGGGCTCACCGTAGCCGAGCCATCGGCGAGAGGCCGGCCGCTGGCTGGCCAGTAGTGGTCGAGCCCCTCCCCGCTAGCCCGAGTCCGCTCCCTCCTCTATATTCTCTTCTCTTCTCTTTTCTTCTTCATTTCTTTCTTTCTTCTTCTCCTTTCTTCTTCTTCTTTCTTCTTTTTCTTCTTCCTTAGCTATTCCCCGTTCTGCAATAGTGCCGAGCCCAACACTATGGCAAGGGAATTGCTCCCTTTTAATTTGTTACATTAATTATATGATTTAGTTTCTAAAATTTAGGTAAATCAGTTTATCTAGACGATAGATTATTTTGATAATTTACACTCACTAGTATAAGTATTAGCTAAGTATTTTAGTATAATAATTTATTAATTATAGTTATAAACACTTGCATATGATTATATATAGTTTAGCCATTGTTTATTAGATTAATACATATAATCATATTAATAATAATCTTATATTTTATATAGTTAGTTTTATTAAAAATAATTAAATTATATAAGTTTCTATTAATGTTTATGTATGCTTATACATGCATATATTTAATGTATTTGAATATGCAATGTGTTTCTAGCACCTTATTATTATTATATATTATTTTCTATGCAATAAAATGCTGAGCTCAAATAATTATTTTTATATTTATGGATAATGATTATTATATGTATGATTAGTAACTAGTTAAGTAAAAGTAGTAATTGCCAAATAATTGAATTATAGTCAGTTATTTTATGTACATATATTTTAATTATATTATTGTATATCTGATTCTTTTATGTTTAAAGAGGTTAATTATTATATGCCTAATATATAATTAGAATAAGGACATCTGAATTATATATATATATATAATGTATATCAAGTTATTTAATAAAATCAAATAATTATTATATTTTGCACTAATGAATTCTAAATGGGATAAACGACTAACGTCGTATTACTTAAATAATTTAAGATTCCGACCCCCTGTTCAAGACCCTGTGGACTTAGCTATCGAGGCTTGATCGTTGTTGTAGCAACGTGAGTGAGTGGTTGTTTGATATTTGCAGTAGTGGTGAGTAATCTTATCCTCTAGACGTCTTTCTCAAATTATGTTATATTATATATTATGTACATTCATGTTTTGGCCTCTAACATAATTATATGACTTTATCTAGAGATGATTTAAGTCAAGCATATTTTATCATGCATTTGATTAGGCTGATATGAGATATGAGTATATTGGCGATATATAGAGATGATTGGAGATGATTCTACTGTTATGATTGTATACCGGGATGAGCTCTAACATGAGTATGCATGTGATAGACTAGCGGGAGTATGCATGTATTAGATACATAGTTAGAGATTATATTGCATCATTTTTCTCTTGATTCCTGTTCTACCTAAATTCCTATTATACATTGACTTGTTATCGTACTGGATATATGCATATGATCTGGTTGTTGATACTCTTAGCGGATGGCAGGGTATCGTTATATTTGAGATACTCCTTACGGATGGCAGAGTACGCTCTGAGCCTTTGGGCATGATGTTGAGACCGGGTACCGGGTGTTGACTGTGCATAGTGGTCTAGTATGATGATGACATATAGAGATGATATTTGAAAAACCTATAGATACAAGTATGTATCTAAATACTAGGCAATGATATCTAAGTTTTATTCGAACTCACGAAAGTCCAAGAATATCAAACTTCGTTGGTGCATTCGAACGCGACTCGGGTTCGTTCGAACGGCCTGACTTGATCTAAGGTGCGTTTGAACGAGCCCAAGTGTTTGAACACGACAGCCTAAGTTTCTTAGGTTGCATTCGAATGCGTTTGTGAACGCAACTCTCGGTCTATGTGAACACATGTACCCGCGTTCGAATGCGCTTGTGAACGCAACTCTCGGTCTGTGTGAACGCATGAGCCCGCGTTCGAACGCGCTTGCGAATGCAGCTTTCGGTCTATATGAACGCGTGAAGCCGCATTAGAATTCGCTTGTGAACGCAGCTCTCAGTCTGTGTGAACGCATGTACCCGCGTTTGAATGCGCTTGTGAACGCAGCTCTCGATCTTTGTAAATGCATGAGCCCGTGTTCGAATGCGCTTGTGAACGCAGCTCTCTGTCTGTCTGTGTTAACGCATGAGAATGCCCTATGAACGCGCTAACAATCTCCCCCTTTGGCAATTTGTGATAAAATATTTAGATTACAAGATATTACAAAGAATTCAAAATTAGCATTCAACAAGTCTATAATATTTAGCACATCAATCCCAACAAATAAAAATATACCGATCCAAGATGAAGTGAAAATAACTAGAAGTGAAAAATAATTCAAACACAAGTTCACAAGTTCTCAAGCAAACACAAGTTCACAAGTTCTTCAAGCAAAGTTATTATCTATTAAACTTAAACTAGTAAACTCCCCCTACACCAGCAAACTCCTAAACTCTAAACTCACTCCGAACATCTAAACTCTCTCCCTTTTTGACACAAATTCCAAAGACTAAAAACTAGGAGGAAACTGACAAGGAAGAATCGACAATATGGAGTCGAGCACAGTACCCTGACGAGCTAGCTCAGCTCATAAATCATTCACGGCCGAATGTAAAGTCCGGCACTGAGTGCTAAGCTGATCAAAATGGTCAAAGAACTGTGGTAACTCCCCCTTGGGATGAGATGAATCATCGTCAGAACTGTCATCAGAACTGTCAAGGTGTGATGGACGTCCAGCGGCGGAAGAGGAGGATGGCTTGAGAGGAGACGACTGATCATGAGCTTGACACCGCTTAAGTGTTATCCGATCCAAAGGTTTTTGAGCAGTAAGCGAAGCTTCTGAGGCATCCACTCGCACCCCACTGTGAGTGCACAAATTGGTAATAAAAATACCAAACGGCAACCCTTCACGAGGCACTTCTTTCTGTATAGCTATCAAAATAGAATCCTATATTATAGCAGCAAAATCAATAGAAATCCCCGACAACATCGCATGAAGGAGGAAGGCACGATCCAGACTAATACTTGAGTGTCGAGTCTTGGGGGTGACGTTATAAAGACAAAATAGGTAAAGCATACGATCCACTGACGTCAGTTTAGCATGAGGCATCATGTTTCATTTCCAACGTTCCCCTTTTATTAACACAGTACCAACATAGTCTTTAACATCAGGAAGTGGATCAGAAGATGGATATTGGAACTCGCCATCAGGAAGTTGGCATTCAGCACGAATGACATCGGAGTCCAAATATATCGAAACCTCACGGACTGTAGAATGTATACAATGTTCCAAAACAGTGGCATGCTAAAAAATTCCCTGACAACCTCCACATATGCTGTCCCGTTCATCCGACACATGGACAACCATCCTCGCTAAGTAAATATCTGTTCGATCCCTAAGGTGGAAAAATCAGAAATGACCACTGGCCTTTCATAGATAACAGGTCGAGTGCCAAAACTATGTTTATATCGCCCTGCAGCCATAGATGTAGAAAACTTGGGAGCCGAAGATGGTGACGACGGCGGCCTTGGTTTCTTAGAAACTGCAGCTTTTTTAGGCATTCTAGAGAAGGAAACAAGTCGCAAGATTCAACACATGCCCAAAGCAAACAAAAAATAACAAGAAATCTAAAATTTTTTAGAAACCATGAAGACCCTAAGTGAAATCCATCTTCCACTTGAAAACGCTAAGTTATCACGTTCAATCGCACAAGAAACATCAAGATATGAACTTTAATGTGATCAAAACTCGAAAATGCACGAAATCAATCAAGACCAAGAGACTCAATTGAATAAAAAAATAAGAAAATTGATGGATGATCATACCTCGCAAAAAGTGAAGAAAAACTAAAAGTTTCGGCCGAAAGACGCTAGATCCGGAGGAGAACTACCCTCTAAAAGGGTTTGAAGTGAAAATTTTGATGAAAAAGATGAAGATCTTGAAGATTTGGTAGGAAGAAAATGAAGGGTTTCTAGGGTTTGGAAGATGGAAAATGAAAACCCTTGGGTTCGGATGCACTATATAAAGAACCCCCGAGTGCATTCAAACGCCTATTTTTTTTTAAGTAAAAAGTCTAAGAAAAATAAATAAATCTTTTTTGAGATGCACTTCTAGAAATTCAAAATAGATTCTAGAGATAGAATATGACAATCAAATGAAATAAGTCATACACAAATCAATCAAATCATCAAAATCATATTATAATCAATTCTAATGCATCACTCAAAATTAAATAATCTTGATTGATCATAACAATATGCATATGCAAGTTGAGCATAGATAACATGAAGCATTCTTCTTAAATAAATTTTCCTATTTAAACAATGATACAACACAATAGTCAAACCGACTTAATATTTAAATTTGCACTCTTCGACTTATTCTCCATAATAGAACAGGAATTTTCTTGTAATTTTTTTTTATACTAAAATCATATAGGTGCAATGGTGGCTTTCACACATGAGTAGGTAGCCCTTTTTTGTAGTACATATCAAACAATGTGCAAGAAAATATTCACATATATCAAAAAAAATTTATTTAATTTGCAAGCAATGTACGTAGTAAAAAAGAACGTTCTAAACAAGATGGCTTTCACACTAACTCATTGTAACCCTTTTTCATTGATCTTTTATGAACACATTTCCAATTACTAAGCATAAGGTTAAACTATGCAAATCAAAGTCAATAGTGAGCTATTCAAAAAAAATTTCACGATGTCATGCTCACTCAAAAATATACACATGTTATGGGTGCATTAAATTTAGTTTAATTATCATAGAAGTCAAGAGAGTGAATAAATCAGAAATGATACAATATACTACAAGATGACAAAATTGACTATAATAACTCATAATCAAGAAAAAAACTATATTTCTATGTCAAGAATATATTATTGAATCGAGGAGTGCATCAAATTTTTTTTTTATAAAAAATAAAACTCTCGGCAAATTTGAAACTAAAACGAAATAGAAAGTTTTACAGTAAAAGAAAACCTAAAAAGAAACGAAATGAAATAAAAAACGCAAACCAAAACACAAAAAAAAAATCAATCCAAAGCACAGATCCCTAAAGAAGTACGAAGATACTCAAATCTCTATAAATCCAAAGGTTTTGAAAACAAATCTCCCAACTGTTTCTCTGTCTCAACATGTTCCAGTGCTATTATTTTGTCTTCAACTAACTCGCGTATAAAATGATGTCGGATATCAATATGTTTTGTACGTGAGTGTTGAACAGGATTTTTCGATATATTAATAGCACTCATGTTGTCACAATAAAGCACCATAATATCTTGTTCAAAGCCGTAATCTTTGACCATCTGTTTCATCCATAGTAACTGAGAACAACAACTTCCCGCTGCAATGTACTCGGCCTCCGCAGTAGATAAAGATATCGAGTTTTATTTCTTACTGTGCCAAGCAACCAGATTATTTCGGATATAAAAACATCCACCTGAGGTACTTTTTCTATCATGACATGAATCTGCCCAATTCGAATCCGTGTATCTTGATATGATAGCACCCGAGTCATAAGTAAAATAGATACCGAAATCAACTGTGCCACTAACATATTTTATGAAACGTTTCACAACAAACAGATATGTCCCCTTAGGTTTAGACTGAAACCTAGCATACACACCGACGTTAAATGCAATATCTGGTCCACTAGTAGTTAAGTACAAAAGACTACCAATCATGCTCCTATATAGTGTCTGATCAACACTTTTTCCTGAAATATCCTTACCTAGTTTGGTACTTGTACTCATAGGAGTTTTAGTATGTTTTACATTTTCTAAACCGAATTTAGTCACAAGATCCTTAGCATGCTTGATTTGAGCATCTACTAAAAAAGTGGTCAACTTCTCATACCACGCTCTTGGAGCTTATTTTAGCCTATAAAAGGCAATTTTCAATTAAAACACATGAGAAGGAAATTTATGATCTTCGAACCCCTTAGGTTGTTCCACATAAACATCTTCATTCGGAGTATTATTCAAGAAAGCACTTTTAACATCCATTTGAAACAATTTAAATTTTAAATGACAAGCGATAACAAGCAGTATACGAATAGATTTTAATCTAGCAATAAGAGCAAATGTCTCATCAAAATCTATACCCTCAACCTGAGTATATCCCCGTGCTACTAGTCTAGCTTTATTTCAAACTATATTGCCATGTTCATCACTTTTATTCTTGTATATCCATTTCATTCCAATGACGTTCACATTCTTAGGTCTAAGAACTAAATACCAAACATCATTCCTAGAAAATTGATCTAATTCCTCATGCATAGCATTAACCAAAAAATCATCTAACAATGCTTCCTTCACATTTTTAGGTTCAAAAATGTGAAGGAAGCATTGTTAGATGAACTTACCTTTCCTTTACCTATTACCTTGGATAAATTACCATCTCCGAATGTCTAATTACCACAAATTAGAATTTAAAACTTTTAAATCACTTTTCTTGACCCATATGGCCTTTGTTTTTATCCCATAAATGAAAGCACTTCTAGGTTTCCGTTAAAATTTGCAATGAGGTTGAATATGCCCTAAAATGCCCCAATGAAAGCATGTCGGAACAAACCCTTTTCTACTCACTTTTTGTTGAGGAGTGTGACTAAAGTTTACTTTGGCGCCGCTAAAGAATTATCAGATTGTTGATTAACCTTCAGTTTAGAGACATTTATCCAGGATTGCTTTGAAAATGCGATCGATGACCTCAACTTATCTTCATTTTGTATACCTGCAGAAATAAAGACAGTTTTATTATTATTTGAATTACTAGAGTATCCAATACCATACCTGTCTTTTTCAGAAATCTGAGCTTTTAAAATCTCGTCTAGTTTTTAACAAACATAGCTAATATCTCAACATCTAAATCACCTTCATCATCAGACTCCTCTATATTTTGTTCAACTGTGGATAGGGCAATCCCTTTGGACTTCCTCGGTCTCGAAAGGCTAGACTCAAATGTTTGTAGATTTCTTACCAATTGTTCAACTTTCATAGAATCGATGTCCTTACTTTCCTTAATAGCTGTAACTTTCGCCTTAAACTTTTCTAGAAGAGACCTAAGGATTTTACGAACAATTCTATTTTTAGGAATTTTCTCTCCTAGGTTGAAACTTGAGTTGATTATATCACTTAGCTTTGCATAGAACTCATCAAATGTCTCATTCTCCTCCATACATAGAGTTTCAAAACTAGTAGTCAACCTCCGAAGTTTAGAAATTTTTACAACCATAGTTCCTTTGTGAGTAGTTTCGAAGATCGTCCAAGCTTCTTTTGCTATCTCACAAGTAGAAATTCTTCTAAATTCTTCTAAGGAAACATAACTAAAAGTTGCATTTATTGTCTTGCTATTCCATCCAACTTTTTTATAATCTGTCCTATCCCATGACTCTATCGATTTTCCAGCGAGTTTATCATCCACCATGTACATTGGTGGACTCCAACCATTCACAACGGCAAACCATACTCGCTCGTCTATAGACTTCAAGTAAGCTCTCATCGTAGCTTTCCAATATCCATAATTTGATCCATCTAGAATAGGAGGTCTAATAGATGATGGTCCATCTCTATAAAAATCCATACCTATCTGATCTATCTCTACGGGTGAGAGAACCTGCTCTGATACCAATTGAAAAAACCCCCTAGACACAAGTAGCCTTTGAGTAACCTTTAGAATAGGAGGTCTAATAGATGATGGTCCATCTTTGTGAAAATCCATGCCTATCTGATCTCTCTCGACAATGTGTTTTGTGAACGCAACCCTCGGTTTATGTGAACGCGTGAAGCCACGTTCGAATTCACTTGTGAACGCAGCTCTCGGTCTATGTGAACGCATATAACCGTGTTTGAATGCGTTTGTGAATACAACTCTCGATCTGTGTGAACACGTGAGCCCGCGTTCGAACGTGCTTGTGAACACAGCTCTCTATCTATGTGAACGCATGAGAACGCGCTGTGAACGCAATGTGAACTCATAAACTTTTCTCCAATAATCTTGCAATTACTCAGACTAGAGATTTTCTAGACTTGTATGAAAGCTGATATACATGTATAAATACACTTAGAATATTTTGTACATAATTGCCAACAATTAAAAACCTAACAATATTGATGACTCAGATGTTGAGAACTGCATATGATTTTATTCTCATCTGAATACCTGATTATCAAATGGTCAATTTACATCATATATGGTTGCATTTGATATCATAACATGGTCATATACGGCATGCATCATGTGTCATATTTGACAGAGTTATGATGATACTATGACATGGAGATTTATTTACTTATTGTCGAGGATTATATGCTTTTATCATTTATGACATGTTATCTACATTTTAATTATATATTATTGAAGTTACATTCATACTCTCATTCATGACTCTCTTTGTTTTCTTCTTTCCAAAACCTCAGGTGAATAAGTGGAGCAGGAAACTCCCTTGAGGATCTTGCCGATGGATGAAGAGTAGTGTGTCGTTAGTGTTATGCGCTAGATGAGTTATCTTATTTGTGGTATTAGTGGACATCCTCCAAAGTGTGTCTTTATCCTTATCTTATATTCTAGCAGGTGACTTTGCACTTGTATAATTATGTATATACCACCGTTGTGTATATATTATGGTGAAAAGCTCTTGATAATGTGTTATGGCCTGTGTGGGGCCCAAATAGAGTTATTCGTGTACTGTTGACAGTTAGACTTGTGTTATTCTTAGTTTAGATGTTGTGAATAAATTTATGATGTTGATACAGATTTATTTGATTATTAGTAACTAACCAAATAGTCAGGTGCCATGCACATGCCATGTGGGCTCGTGCCATGCACGTGTTTAGGGTTGTGGGTGTTACACAAGCTAAGCTAGGGAATGTCATAAGAAAAGGGCAAAAGATCATCATCGACGACCCTCTTCGCTGTAGCAAAATATCGTTGCTCATGGTCATGAGTCTAATGTTCTAGCAACCACCAGCAGCCACATTTGGCTTTCTCATGCTAACTACCATCTAGTGGAGGCCACCTTAACTATGAGAGACCGCTACATGGCCAAACTTGACGGCTATGCTCACAGCAATATCACTCAAGCCAAGCCACATTGGGGTCTTTATCGCATCTGTTCGATTGTAGTTGGGCCATGACCACCAACCATACGCACTAGGGCTAAGCCTGAGCTCAACTTTTAGCTTCTACCACTACTTCACTGCCGCAATGTCTATCTAGACGTCAACTATCGTTAGCCCCCTACCTAACCCAGCCTTCTACCGGCACTCATGCAACCCACGACGGCACCTCTAAGAATAGTGTTTTTTAAATGAGGACATATATTTTGAACAACGTATGGGTTTTGAAGCTCCTCAATTTATTTTTCATGTGTATAAATTGACAAAGGCACTATATGCTCTAAGATAAACTCCAGGAGCTTGGTATGAGAAGTTGACCACTTTTTTAGTTAATTCAAGGTTTATTTGAGGGGGGAGTGGATAAGATTTTGTTATTAAACGAGAGAATAATATGTTTATTATGACACAAATTTATGTGGATGACGAGCAACAAATTTAAACTTTGTTAAGGAGTTTACTAATCTCATAAGTAGTCACTTTGAGATGAGTATAATGTGTTATAGACTGAGCCTTAGCTACCAGATCAAGCTCGGATGTAGGGAAGCAGTACACGCAGTTGAAGGAAAATATTTGCTAAATATTTTTCGGTAGTCAAAAAATTATGAAACTAGATGAGTTCATTCCGTATCTACCTTATCTACATTTTTTATATTCACGACCTTCATAGATTCTGACTGCAGCTAGGGCGCAAACAAAAAAAAATAATGGTTGAGGTAGAGATGATGGGTGATGGTATGATGGTGGTGATGGATTGGTTGCATGGGATGCTATTGGGTGAAGAAAGAGGGGGCCAAAAGATGGTCGTCGACCTCCTAGTTTTCGAACATGATAGCTAGAATTTTTACTTTTTGAAGAAAATTAAGAAACCAAAATAAAAAAAGGGTCCATAAGTTTGTGTAGCTGACTCACATAACTCCACCATGCTTCCACTCACTTTGTCCTCAAAGTGCAAATCTAGGATAACGGTCCATCAATGTTACCTCGGGTTCCCATGTGGCTTTTTCTTGTGTCTAACCAGCTCAGCTCACCAACACCTTTGTGACTATTCATCCCTCTTGTCTGACCCTCCTTCATGCTAGGATTTTCTCTAGAGTGAGCTCAATTGCCTCTAATTTAGGCTCGAGTAGTTCTACCGTAACCTACTCAACTGGACCAACCCAATCTCTCAAGCTAGATACATGGAAGATAGGGTGAACTCGAGAGAACTCAGGTAAGTCCAGTGTATATGCGATCACTCCCACCTTCCCTAGAATTTGAAATGGACCAAAAAAGCGATGAGCTAACTTTTCGTTACAAATGGGTTATACCGAGATTTGCCGATATGGTTGTAGTTGAACATAAATCCAATCACCAACTTCATAGCTTCTATCCTAGTGTTTGTGATCATACACTTGCTTCATTTGGTTCTGCCACTACTAGGTGAAGCTTGAGCCACTTAAGCACTTCATCTCATTCCGCTAGCACCTCATCTATGTCGGAACGGTCCGGTGCGCTCACTCGGTCATAGGATCGTAATGTGGGGGAGCCCGCATCCATAGACTGCCACGAAGGGTGTCATCCCAATAGCGGTGTGGTGAGCTATATTGTATGAGTATTCCACCTAGGGTAGGTAAGTTAGGCATATCTTGGGTTGCTCTCCGATGAAGCACCGCAAATATTGCTCAAGGTAGTAATTAATCACTTTGGATTGCTCAAGGAAGTGCTTAACCACTACACCTGTCGGCAAAACACCGCAAATCTTGTCCACAATTTGCACTCTCTGTATGTGCAAACATATGCTGGTAGTGACCTCCACATGTTTGTTTGTGACAACCAAAATTCTTGTTTTTTGAAGAAAACTAAGAAATCAAAATAAGAAAAGGGTTCATAGGTCGTATCCATGTACGAGATGACTCAGTGTGGTCCCAATCATCATGATGGGTGAGTTTAAGTTCTTTTTGAGACTTCAAATTACTCAATTAAAGTGAGATATTTATTTCTCAATCCAAGTATGTTAGGAATCTAGTAACAAAATTTGGTTTAAAAAACACAAGACATGCTAGAACTCATCGAGCACAAGTACCAAACTAGGAATAGATAGTTTAGGAAAATGTGTTGATTAGACATTATATCGAAGCATGACTGGTAGTCTTCTATACTTAACTGTTAATATACTATATATTGCATTTAGTATAAGGTGTCTGCTAGGTTTTTAGTTTGAAACTAAAGAAACACATTTGTTTGCTATGAAACATATTATAAAAGGTTAAATATATTTTACCCCCCTCTACTTATGCCTAAAATCACATACTTTGCGGATCGATCGAAAATGACTACTCCCTTCCCTGCTACCGGAGAGTGAAAGTCAACTTGGATCGAAAAGGGTCATTTCATTCGCTGCACGAGGAAAGTGAGGCAGAAAAGTCTCAAATCAAGCTCTGTACTTGCAACTAAAGTGATATCATTAGATTTACTGACTAACTTGACGAGACGTGGCAAAATTACTACTAAAGCCAATTGGTGGGATTATTTCCCTCCATTTCTAGTTTTTTAAGGACAAAATTACCCTTCCCTCTTATATAAGGCTATTATTTCTCATTTTACCTATTTTCTTTCTTCCTTTTGTTTTTTTGCCCACCAATGGCCTCTTCCCAACCATCAATATCACCGTGTGATTTCAACGATTTGTGATTTTTGTGCAAAATCTCAAAAACCCTAGGAAAGGAAATGATGTCGCCCAAACGAAAAAAAAAGTCAAAACCTTTTCGGTTTAGCCTAACAAACTGACAATGTATTTTGGTAATTTGGCTGCGTGTCGTTAAGTTAGACAGTAAATTTACTAGTATCACTTTAGTCCTTAGTACATGGACTGGTTTGAGACGTTTTTAAAGTATAGGGGTTAAAGTAATTTTGAGCATAAGTAGAGGGGGTTAAAATATATTTAATCGTATTATAAAATATGTCAAGTATCACGGTTGATCGAATATCTGCTTTACATTTGACACAAGTTCTATCATATCAGGATATACAAATCTTGATTGAGTACGTACATGTGATAATAGAAAAAGTATTTCTAGTGATTTTTTTATATTGGTAATAATCTTGTTGCTTGGTACAAAGAAGAAACATAGTTCTATATCCTTATCTACCGCAGAGACGAGTAAATTAAACTAGGCGGTTGTTGTACACAATTACTATAGATGAAATAGATAATTAGGGACTATGGCTTTGGACTAGACACAATGATTTTTATTGTGACAAAATGAGTGATATTAATATATCATCAAATTCTGTCCAAGCACTCACGTACAAAACATATTGATGTTCGCCATCATTTCATATGTGAGTTAGTTAAAGACAAAATGATAGCACTAGAACACATTGAGACAGCAAAACAATTTGGTGACTTGTTTACAAAATCTTTAGATGTTTAGATATTTGAGTTTCATACTTTCTTAGGGTTTTGTGCTTTGGACCGACTTTTTTTTGCTATTTTCAGTAGTTTAGGATGTGCGCTTTTGAGTCTTTTTAGTTTTCAGTCTAAAATTTTTTGGTTGAGTCATTTGTTTTTCTTTTTGTTCTAGTTTGCATATGAGTTTACTACTATTTGGTCTTTTGGTTCATGTTTAGAATCTTTTGTAAAAAACAAAAAAAAAAATGGAAAAACAAACATTGATGCACTTTTGTTGAATAAGTTGAAAAATGCAGCGATTGACACTAAGCCGGTTTGACTATTGTGTTGAATAATTGTTTGATTCTTGGGTTTATCTAAGCATAGGTTTTATGATGTCAACGCTCAGCTTGCATATACATTAGTCATGGTTAATTAAGATTAAGCTTTAATTAATTAGTGATATTAGAATTGATCATAATATGCTCTTAATAATTTTGTTGATCTACATATACCTTCAATTGATTGACGTACCTATATCTTGAAATTATTTCTAAAATTTTAGAAGCGCATCGTCAAAAATATTTACCTTCAATTGATCTACATTTACTTTCAATTTCTAGAAATTTTTGAAAAATTAAAAAAACATTTCTTGCTTCTGTTCAAACCTGTATTTCAAACGAAAGCGGATTTCCATAATGTACTATGTCTAAATCCTAATGTTCTCATCTTTCCCACTCTCAAATCCACATTCTCCACTCTCTCAACTCACCTTCAAAATTAATTTTCTTCTCATATCTTCCACTCTAGGCCTTCCAAAATGTGATTTCAACCGGATCTAAAGTTTTTGAGGATCAAACTTTGTGATTTTTTTACTTTATGCAAGATACATTTTGCCATGAATTCTTGATCTCATTTGGGTTTTGTTGATTTTTCATAAAGTTTTTTTTTTTCGAACATGAGTATATCTGGACGACGATGTACTTTGTCAAGAGTTTTATCTATTGTTAGTATTTGCATATCCTCATTCAGATCCTCTTCCTCCCATTACAGAGATTACTAGTGACATTTTGGTGAGAGAGAAGAGTGGTAGGGATGTTACATTTAGTGGCTTGGATGTTACATATTATCAGTCTCTACATCACTCCTAAGACCCGGCATTCGAGTATCAACCAAAAGTAGACTTATATATATATATATATATATGATACTGCCACACTGAAAGAGACAAGTCATGAGGGTTTGCCGTTTGGTATTTAATTACAAATTTGTTCATATAAAGTGGGGTCCGAGTTGACTCAAGTTTTTGTTGTCTTTGGTACTTTTGATACCATAAGGAGTAAGGCACACAACTCTCTTTCCAAATCATCTCCCCTCGAACTAGGTTCTTCTTCAATTGCTGAAGCAAGTGCACTAAGTGTGGAAGTTTCTTCTAATCTAGATTCTTATTCATATGAGCCGTATGAGGAGTTTCAATTTATGCATGAGCATTTTGATCACCTCAACAATCAACTCAGTGATTTGAAATTAGAAGTGTTTGAGAATTTTGGTCATGCTAGGGAGAAACGAGTTGATCAAGGGAGAATTAGAGCGGAGCAAGCTCATCAAATCTTTATGTTGAATAACATCTTTACTATTCTCAACCAAAACTTTTGTCCTCCGCCTAAGTAATTGTTTGTTGATTCGTAAAAAGGTATAGTCTAAAGTTATCTTTTAGATCTTTTGGTGGTTGAGTTAGGGGGAGCAACTTAGTTAATAACTTGTGATGTTAATTTTTGAATATGACTGTGAATGTTTATCTTCTTATAATTCTACCAAAAGTAATTTTTACACATATTTATTAGATTATAGGGCTCGATTTGTGAATAGTAAGAATATAGAGTGTAAATTAAAATTTTATTAAAATCCATGTTATATTCAAATTTTTCTTATTTTAAATATATTTATTTGGATTGTTTACTTGTATTCTTGAAGAACAAGTATAGAAGATTAGTAAATACTTAAAACCCTGACAATAAATGAGTACTATTAAACTTATAATATATTTTCTAAGTTATTATGATGCATGGTTTCATTTCAATGTGAATGTCTTTGTCATGTTAATTAGAACTGCGTACTATGATGCATGGTTGAACAAAGAGAAGATTTGATGTCAACCAATTCATTGTCCTAGAGATTAAATTATCTTTAAAGAATAATAAAACCAAATTTCTATCGAAAATATTTATAGAAAATATTGTATAGATAAGAACATAACTATTTGACCCCTATTTTTAGGGGCCAAATATAATTTGTAGATAGATTGAGAAGAAACTAAAACTAACTAAAAATGTAAAATTTACAAGTCAACCCCTATTTCAACCAAACAAATAAAGGAAAGGTAAACCGACAAAACTGGTTTGAATATGATATCAACCACCCAACCACACTCTATCTATATTTACTAATCAATTTAATTGGTCCATCGGTTTGGTCGACGATCAAATCCCTACATCGATGATTAGAGGCCAATAATACCTCTTATCTATCTATATATATTACAACTTCTTTCATACCTTGATTCATCAGCTCACCAATTCATAGACTTGAAACAAGGATCCAATTTGATCAAAATGGAGTTTCTCTCCGGATGGCTGCAGTAGTTCTCATAATGATGGCGATCATCGGGGATACGGCGGTGACCGTATCAATGGTCGATGCTGGACTAGTTTGTGGTATGACATATAAAGGTATAAACGCATGCAAACCGTCAATTAGCGGCTCAAATCCGAAACCGCCGACGAAGCAATGTTGTAGTGACCTAGCTACCACCGACCTCCCTTGTCTCTGCACGTATAAGAATTCTTTCCTTTTTCGGGTGTTAGGCATCGACTCAAAGCTTGCCATGCAACTGCCGCCCAAGTGCAACCTCAAGCTACCAGCTCATTGCTAATTGGGCCATGTGGGCTTTTTTGGAATAATTTGAAGTACTTCTTTCTGATATATAATTGTGTATCATTTTAAGTTATCTTATATGATGTCTAATGGCTGAATAATATATATTATGGTTTCATTCAATGTAAAGGTCTTTTCATGCATGTTATAACAAAGAGAAGATCTATCAAGACTGCCCTTAATCATCTTTTCTTTCCTCAATCTGTTGTTAATTACTAACACCCCTTTTCAGATGAACATAAATAGGAGAGAAAATAACTCTAATAAGCAAGTAATCAAACCAAGATAAAGATATATATATTTAAAACCCCACTAACTTAAGAGAAGGATAATTATCACAACATCAACAAAGCAGCTTATAGCAAAGATTACACCAAATCAACATGGACTCATTACTCACCCCATTAATTAGCACATATCCATAGCCATAATAATTCTCAAGATATACTTATTTATTAATTTAAGTTCTCCCAGCCAATGCAAACAAACCCCCCAAAACCATAACTAGTAACTCGCCAGATTGATATTCTACTTTGAGGTAGCTTAAGATCAATTTTCTTCATTGCCAACCAAACAAAGATGTCTACACTATATAGTAAAACAATTGATAGTCAATTTGTAAACGGTGAATCTACTTTTCAACTTCTGGTCGAGTCAGTTATGTTGAGTCAAATTGAGCCTAATTGGTTGCTCTTGCTTATTATGTTTAAATTTGAATTAAAGCGAATAATTCACCCGCTATGTTTATACTCTTATAAATAGGAATAGTCATTATTTATTTAGGACTATGAAATCTTAGAATTAATATCGTATTTAGTTAAATTTACTATTTTTCTTTTACCGTTGAATAATAATCGTCTATTTTCCTACGGGTAGATCCTAAACTTAGAAACCCTACCAAGCTGTCAAACCTAAGACACACCTCCTCTCATGAGCGTCCCTACCTTACATTCATCCTCCTAATCCCTTGGCCATCCACCTACCTCCGATGATCTCCGCAATATCAGATAACCCGGTCATGATTTTTCCTCAACCTTTTGGGCATAACTTCTATCTTTGATATCCAAATTTATTCTAACTAGAGCCAAAATAACCCTAACATGTGAGGCTACCTTATAAAAATTTCATAATTTTCTTATGAACAGATCATTCTAGATTAAGTTGGTAACAATTTGTACAATGTTGTTCTAAACAGATATAACATATTTTGTATTTATATTCTTTTTTAAGGGATGTGCTTGTGATTAGGAGATGATAAAGAGAGGTACATGAGAAGGGAAAGTACTTTGATTCTTCACGGAGATTATAATTAGTGTTTATAGTAGGATGATTAATATGTTTTATTTCCAAACGAAAGATCTGTGATTGCTACATATGAGGGGAACTATATAGGTAGATTGCAGTTTATTAAGTTGATACCATTATGTGTTAGATTTTTAGTGTTAGCAAATATATACAAATATTCGAAATGTTTTCTATACGCGTATACGAGCATATCTATAAGTTTTGATAAGATTTAGACTATTTTTTTTTAGATTTAGAGCAAATAAGTCACTGCATTTGTAGGCGTTCAAACTTATTCTAGAAAGTTTGAAATGTATTCACACATACATAAGTGAAGTTTTGGTCGTTCAAATGCACCTTAGAAAATTCGCAGTGTGTTCACACATACATATGTGCATATTTGCGCGTTCCAATGCACCTACGACTAAAATCACTGCATTAGAATAGGCTCGGCCCGCATTCGAACATGGTCGCGAAACTTTATTCCGTGAGATCAATTATGACTTGGATTTGGTCTTATCTTTGTAAAATACATAAGCATTGGGATGCCATAACCCTAAATGACGCTGGTTATTGATTGAAGAGAGTGAAAAACCCCTAGACACACGTATATATCTAAACATTAGGCAATGATCTCGCTCGTTCACTTAAGTAAAAATTGGAAGAAATATTAAAAACAAAATCAGAGATGAACACCAAGATTTTAACATGGGAAAAACCAAACGGGAAAAAAACTACGGATCCAAACTCAGATCAAAACCAATCAATAGAATAGTAAAAGTTACAAGACCGACTCACAAAACAACCCGTCGATCCAAACGACTTTGTTCCTCTCGGTCTTGCTCGCTAGAACCCATGATTCACCGCTTCGTGATTGAAGTCCAATCTCGGTAACCCTCGAGATTGATCTTTCGTCTAGATAGCCCTTAAGACGAAAGATTAACTTTTGTAGATGAGTGGAACCTTGTTAGTTGAAGAACCAATGTAGCCTCAAGAAGTCTCCTTCAATAATGCTTCTTCAACCACCCTAGAGATAGGGCATCACAATCCTTATATATGATCTCCAAGATAGAGCCAAATCCAAGTCTTATCCGTACTCATGAAAGTACAAGATAGAGCCAAATCCTAGTCTTATCCATACTCACGAAAGTCCAATATTCTTAAACTTTGTTGGTGCGTTCGAACGGGCTCGAGTTCGTTCGAACGCGACGCTTGAATTCTTCGAGGTTGCGTTCGAACGAGTTTGTGAACGTAGCTCTCGGTCGTGTGAACGCAAGCACCCGCGTTCGAACGCGTTTGTGAACGCGGCTCTCGTCCGTGTGAACGCAAAGCACCCGCGTTCCAACGCGTTTGTGAACGCGACTCCCTGTCTATGTGAACGCAGTACCCGTATTCGAACGCGGTATGAACTCGACGGCTTTTCTCCAATAATCTTGTAATTCTTCAAACCAGAGATATTCTAGACTTGTGTAAGGCTCATATACATGAAAAAATACACTTAGAATATTTTGTACACAATTGCCAACAAATAAAAACCTAACAGAGAGTATTTTGAAGAAATAATGTTTCACACCAACGAAAGTTTTTCTTATCCTTTACCGACCAAGATTTTCGTCTTAAGATTTACCAAAGCAAAAGATCAATCTCGAGGGTTACGAAGATTTTCATTAGAATCCTAACTCCGGATGCTACCTCCACTTAAATTTTCATAATCATCCTACGGACGGATCGTTCCAAATCTAGTCTGTAACAAAAACAAAAAATCAAGATAGTAAAATACAATGCTATGAACATTTTGGCTTTAGTCATATTGCAAAGGAATGTCACAATTGGCTCAAGAGGAAGGGTAAGACTATGAAGGTCTCTTGAGATGACTTGAATGAGTATGATGATAATTCTAAGAAAGATCAAGAGAACTATGTAGCTTTTACCCTCTCTCTCTTGCACTAACTCTACTAATAATTCTGATAATACAGATGAGCACCACTTGAAGAAGAAGAAGAATCTAAGATACAAAAAGCATACAATAATTGCACCTTTGGACAATAAATGATGAAGGTCACAAAGACTGAGCTAGAGTGGTTGTTAAAGGAAATCACCTTTCTAAAAAGAAGAACAAATTGGAAAATAAATTAAAGGCTCAAATTTTTAGAAAAGATAGGTATGGACTTAGATAAACTAGTAATTGAAATAATAAAAATATTATTTTTATATTTGTAGGTATTCATAAGGAAGATAACTTGAAACCATCAGTTGAAACTTTAAAGCAACCCTGGATGAACATCTCAAAGTTAAAGTTGAATCAACATCATAGTGAGCCTTCAAAAGTGAACCAAAGTTAAAGTTGAATCAACATCATAGTGAGCCTTCAAAAGTGAAAAAGTAAACACGAGACACACTCCTCAAGAAAAGGTAAAAAGAAATATTTATACCCACTATGTTATCATTGTAGCATTCAAAGGCATATTCGACCTAATTTAAACTATTGCAAAAACCTATGAATGCATTTATTTATGGTGTGAAATGGAAATCTACATGGGTTAAGAAAAGTAATTTGAAATATTATGTTGTACATATTTCCTTAAAAGCTTTAAACTCAAATTTGTGGTATTTAGATAATTATTGTTTAAGAGATATGTTAGATGACAAATCAATGCTTTCTAAGCCCGAAGAATATTAAGGTGGAGTTGTGACTTTTGGTGATGAAAATTTAGCTAAGGTAATTGGGAAAGAAAAATTAAGTACTTTGGTTTCCAAGCGAATCTTCTTAGTATCAGTCACTTCTGTAATGAAAATTATGAGATAATTTTTTTCAAAAATAATTGTGTTATTCTAGATCATGGAGATAATTTATATGTTGTGGATTTATAACATCTGATAATTATTATATTGTCAAAATCTGAAATGTAATAGTGCTACTTGAAATTGCAGATCTTTGGCATCAATAGTTATGAATTAGATATGGACTGATTCAGACATAAAAAAATTATAAAAATCAGATAGGGTTCTAATGGATTTGGTTTCACGTCAATTAGATGTTTGGATGGATAGATATAATTAAAATAGTGGAGTAAAATCAAAATAGGGCAGAATAGTAAATATTCGATATTGCGACGATCGTCGGTGGATGGTGGACGGTCAAGGGTGGTGGTGGATGGCCGTAGGGTAGGGTGGCTAATAGAGTGGCTATGGGTTGGAGGTAGAATTTTGGTTTTTAACTTAAAACTACTCCTAGGAAGATAAAACGATCTAACGACTACGATAAACGATAAGGATGAAAATAATAACTTGGCTAAACTCAGATTTCTTTCATTCAATTCTTTATTATTATCAACACATGTCCACTCCTATTTATAGGAAAAAAATCCTTAGCAGATCGGATCCACATGCGCATTATCCGATTTATTTAAAATTCAAACAATAAAATAAAGCTAATTAACTAACTTGACTAAATCAACTTTCATTATCTTTCTTAGAATAATTTTTTGTTTTATCATAGATAAATTTTGCATCTAGAGAATTTGTGAATATCAAAGTTATAGATCCGGGAGGTTAAAGATCTTATTTAGCTAGTTTGATATTATTTTGTCATCTGTATAATATTCTGTGAATATTTTTATAAAATTATGCAGAGCTAAATTTAGCTAATTAAATAAAATCCTAATCTATGAAGGCTCTAACTAAACCAAATAAGCAAATAAGATAATTAAACTCAATCCATTGAGCCCAATCTCTACTTGATATGATGTGATCTGACCTAGTTCGCATCATCAATGACTTTGGACATGCGAACCACAATAAACTATTTAATTTGTCTAAATATGAAGTGATAAGGGATTACCTAACATGAAGGGAAGTTAAAAATGTATGTGTTTCCTGAAACAAATAAGGATCTCATAAAAGAAAGTAAATGTCTGCTACCACTTATTGAGTTCTATAGCTAGTTCATATGGATCTCATGAGACTCATAAAAATTGAAAAGTTTTGGAGGTAAACGGTATATATTTTTAATTGTTGATGGTTACTCCGAATTTTCTTGGATTGCCATTTTACGTTAAAAGTCTAAAATATTAGTAGTTTTTAAATCACTATGCTTAAGATTGCAAAACAAAAAATTCACTACTCTTATTAGAATTTGGTCTAATTATGGTAGAGAATTTAAAAAATAAAAAGTGTTCTATGTTTTACAATTCTGTTGGCATCAAGTATGAATTTTTAGCACCGCTAGCTCTACAATAGAACCACAATATGGAGAGAGTACACAGTTGTGCAATAAATAGCTTGGGTGATGTTGAATGCTGAAAAGATTCTTTAAAAGTTTTAGGCCATAATAGTAAATACAAGAGTATATGTGATCAATCGTGTCTATCTTAGACCTCGGTACGAAAATGACAATATATGAACTATAGAAAGGTATGAAGCCTAATATTAATTATTTTCGGGTGTTTGGCATGATCGAGAACGGTTTGTAACACCCCAATTTAAAAATAAAAACCCCGACGTGCGTCACCGTCGCCCGCCACCTTGCCCTTCCCTTTTCTTCTTCTTCCCTTCCTTTGCCGTGCATGCCACCCATCTCCCTCATCTCTTCTTTTTCCCTCACTGTGACCCCTCCGTTCTCCTCTCTCTCCCTCGTGATTGCCGCTTGCCGCCGAAGGCCGAGCTCGCCGACCCCCCTGCAGTAAGCTTTCCTTCCCCTCCTTCCTTTCTTCCTTCTTCCTTCCCCCTCGGCCTCGTGCTGGTTGGGACCCATGCCGTCGCCATCCCCGCGTTGCGCCGCCGGCCCGTGCGTACGCCGCAGCCCCATCCGCCTCTCCGCCTTCCTTCGTCTCCTCCTCGGATGGGGAATACCGAGGGGGATGGGTGGGTGGGGGTTGTTTAACCTCCCGTGATCCCCCTCCCCCTTTTCTTTTGTGGGCTGCGGTCATACGCAACCCACCGAACCCGGGTGGGCTGCGGTCGAGACGCGGCCCATCGAGCCGGGGTGGGCTGCGGTCCGACGCAGCCTCCGGAGCCCTGGTGGGCTGCGGTCCAGACCCCAGCCCACTAGGCTGGGTTGGGTGGGCCGCAGGCGCGGCTCACCAACCAAGCCTACGGTGGGCTGTGGTTGGACCGGCCCACTTCGGCCAACCTTGTGGGCTGCGGCCCAATTGCGGCCCACCTTGGCTTACTTGCCTATTAGGTTAGGTTTGAGCCTAACCCAATACCCCTAGCCCAGCCCTTTGGGGACCATTTGGACCCTATAACCCCGTTTACTTTTTTTGCACCCGATTTAATTAGCCTGATCTAGTATCGGGTGAATTGTAGGATGATATAAGACCCGCCCTAGAGACCCTTGACTCATGTAATTGCCAACCATAATTACGCTAATAAGATAATTGATTCTATTAGTTGGCTAATCTTACATATGACTTTACTTGCGTGAATTAATAGGATTGACACCGCGTGAGGAAGATTTTGGGATTCCGGACTAGCTGACGAGTTTTACCATACCGTGGAGACCCCCCAGGCGAGTAGAGTTATACAAATCTAGAATAACATAATTACAGTCATTATACCTGTCATGATACGGTAGGAAATGTCAGTATTAATGCATGCAATTGGTACTCCCTGTTATATCTTTTACATATGTAGTTATTTATAACCTGTTCATCATAGTATCATGAGGATGTTAATGTGTATGATAATGCTTTACATGTGTCCTGTATGGTATACCATTGCATAGATGTATGATTGCTGTGAATATGGAATGTAATGATCATGATGACTATAACATGCTTTATACACGCATAAACACGGCACCACTTCCACCTATCATTAGTAGTCGAATTCGGACTAGGCAATACCCCTACTCACTCAGCCCAGGGTTAAGGGTAGAGTGTATCATATATGTCTATACTATTAGCGGCCTACACCTGAGGTCGGAAAGCCTGTGTGGCATTCAGGTAGTTATACTACATAGTTAGGACTAGATTATGATGATAGAAGAACATGATTGTGAGGCGGGGATATAACTCTAGCGGTACCCGACGACGCAGGGTTAGGGCGTTTGTTGATGAGCCGAGGGCTCCGATTCTCCGCCGAGGGCGGTGATGATTTAGAGAGAGTGAGATATGGGCTTACGACGGGGTCCTAAGTCCGATGGCCCTACAACCTGGTCACATGTAGTGTCGCCATACACGTGTAGGTGACATTACCGCTAGATATGTATATATCCCCCTCGATGTATGAGATGATGGATGATTATTTCTTAAGAGTATTTACCTGTGTGGTGAATAGCTCGGTGAGCGATGATAAGTATGATTATTGCCTTGGTAGACATGAGATGACTAAACTTTGCTATTTTATTGCTATGCATAATATGTAAAACCTATGATTGAGATGTGTATGAGAAGAGATTGTCTCAAGCTTTATATCTCGTGTGAACTTATCATAATACGTTAAGATCTAGCATGTTCCAAGATAGTGATTGGTAATCTTTATCAATTGCATTGACTTAGTAAATTGTGGTAAGTCATTTCAATAAGCATATCGTTATCGTTAGCAAATATGGGCATACATTGGATATATATACATGCGATGTCATTAATTTAGATTGTATGAATCCTACTATTTGGGCTGTAAGCTCACCCCTCGTGGCGGTATTATTTCAGAGCTAGGGGACGCAGGTGCGGGTAGCGAGAGTAGCCGCTTTTCTTTCCAAGACGTATATTAGTGTATTAAGCCCCTGCGAAGGTGTGATGATGACGTTGTATTTTTTTGGACTTTAGCATTGTATTTTGATGTATATTTGGAAGGCTTGTTGTGGGCCTGTGGACTTGTATCCAGGACTCTTATAATTGAGTTTATTTATGGTGAAATTGTGCCGTTGTGTGCCTTGTGAAATCCTTTATCCGACAGTCATGTGATACACGCGTGGGGATTTACCACGCTGGTTTACACGTGTATTTGGAGGTTTGGGTGTTTCAACGGTTGACTAAATATGGCATATTCTTAGGGTATTTAGATAATAGTACAGTATAGAGTAATTCAATTTTAATACTTCTACAATTATGGAATTTGCAAATATTGTTTTAGATAATAACACTGTGGAAAAATCTAAAATTTCTCTTGTTATTGATACTACAAGTACATTTGATGAAGACACCACAAAAGAGAGATTACTCCAACAATCTTGAGCAAGAATGAGGATAAAGTGGAAAAGGAGAAAGGTGATGACGGTGTATTGGAACCATTAGCTAGACACAAATTAAATCATTTATTGTCTTAAGTGATCGGGAATATGACTGAACTAATGAAGACAAGAAGGCAAATATGAAGTGAGTATTGTTTACGATACACTTCTACTTTTGAACCAAAAATGTGAATGAAGCTAATATAGATAATTCTTGGGACAATATAATGGATGAGGAACAAGTGCAATTTACTAGAAAAGATGCTTTATATTTAGTTCCTAGACCTAAAAATGTGAATACAATTTGTTAGGTTTTTAGTGTTAGCAATTGTGTACAAAATAATCTAAGTGTTTTTAATCATGTATATGAACATTTATACAAGTTTTGAAAGTATTCGGATTGAAGAATTTTAGTCTCTACGTTGGCACTAAGTTCGAATGCACCTAGACGGCATTCAAATGCATGCGCCACATCGACACGAATGAGTTTTCAGCGCTTGGACCCTTGCACCAATGCTGTAATAACCCAAGTAGTTAAAAAAAAGAAAAGGTGGCCTCGTGCCCATGCAAGCTGCATGGCATGGTGAGGTGCCACACCCACCGCCGCTACCGCAGCCTAACTCGGCCGCGGCCACCAGCCGTGGTGGGCCCCGGCACCGCTACCCTTTCCCCTCCTCCGTCTCTCTCTCTCTCCATCTCTCTCTCTCGACAACCCTCTCACTCTACTCTCTCTCTTTCTCTCTCTCGACCACCCTCTCACTCTACTCTCTCTATCTCTCTCTCGTACTCCTTTCTCGCGCTCATTGCTAACACCTTCCCCGGAGCCACCGTTGCCTAGTGAGATCTCTCACTCCCCTCTCTTTCCTTCCTTTTCTCTCTCTCTCTCTCTCTCTCTCTCTCCCCCCCCCCCTCTCTCTTCTTGCCTTGAGCTCGGGCTCGCCGTAGCCGAGAAATCGGCGAGAGGTCGCCGCCGGCCGGCTGCCGCCGCCGAGCCGAGCCTCCTCCACCCTCGAGTCCGCCTCCCTCTCCTAGAGATTCTCTTTCTCTTTTCTTGTTCTTCTTTCTTTCTTTCTTCTTCTCCTTCTTTCTTCTTCTTTCTTTCTTCTTCTTCTTCTTTTTCTTTCTCTTCCTCAGCTATTCCCTCGTTCGCTACAAGTTGGCCTGCCCAAGATAGAAGAGACAATGCCGAGCCTAACACTATGGCAAAGGGAATTGCTCCCCTTTTAATTTGTTACATTAATTATATGATTTAGTTTCTAAAATTTAGGTAAATCAGTTTATCTAGACGATAGATTATTTTGATAATTTACACTCACTAGTATAAGTATTAGCTAAGTATTTTAGTATAATAATTTATTAATTATAGTTATAAACATTTGCATATGATTATATATAGTTTAGACATTGTTTATTAGATTAATACATGTAATCATATTAATAGTAATCTTATATTTTATATAGTTAGTTTTATTAAAAATAATTAAATTATATAAGTTTCTAGTAATGTTTATGTATGCTTATACATGCATATATTTAATGTATTTGAATATGCAATGTGTTTCTAGCACCTTATTATTATTATATATTATTTTCTATGCAATAAAATTCTGAGCTCAAATAATTATTTTTATATTTATGGATAATGATTATTATATGTATGATTAGTAACTAGTTAAGTAAAATTAGTTAATTGCTAAATAATTGAATTATAGTTAGTTATTTTATGTACATATATTTTAATTATATTATTGTATATCTGATTCTTTTTATATTTAAAGAGGTTAATTATTATATGCCTAATATATAATTAGAATAAGGACATCTGAATTATATATATATATATAATGTATATCAAGTTATTTAATAAAATCAAATAATTTATTATATTTTGCACTAATGAATTCTAAATGGGATAAATGGCTAGTCATATTACTTAAATAATTTAAGATTCCGACCCCGTTCAAGACCCCGTGGACTTAGCTATCGAGGCTTAATCGTTGTTGTAACAATGTGAGCGAGTGGTTATTTGATATTTGCGTAGTGGTGAGAAGTTTTATCCCCTAGACGTTTTTCAAATTATGTTATATTATATATTATGTACATGCATGTTTTGGCCTCTAGCATGATTATATGACTTTATCTAGAGATAATTTAAGTCAAGCATATTTTATCATGCATTTGATTAGCCGATATGAGATATGAGTATATTGGCTATATATATAGAGATGATTGGAGATGATTCTACCGGTTATGATTGTATAACCGATGAGCTCTAACATGAGTATACATATGATAGACTAGCTGGAGTATGCATGTATTAGATACATAGTTAGAGATTACATTGCATCATTTTTCTCTTGATTCCTGTTCTACCTAACTTCCTATTATGCATTGACTTGTTATCATACTGGATATATCCATATGATCTGGCATTTAGAGGGAAAACATTAAATGTGATTAATAGGATAGTTGATAGAAAGCGTGAGGATACCCGAGTGGGCACGAGGGTTAGGACGCGTTTTGGTGGATGATTGATCGTTGACATAGTCGCGATCCTATTGGCCTTACGTCCGAAGTCGTTAGTCTATGTGGGCAATGATATTCGACAGATGCCGCTCATGGTATATGCTCACCTGATGGTTGTTGATAATTTTTAGCTATTAAGTGTGGTATGATTATATTTGAGATACCTTTGTGATGGCGTAGTATGTTTCGAGCCTTCGAGCATGATGTTGAGATTGGGTACCGGGTGTTGACTGTATAGTGGTCTAGTATGATGATGACAAATAGAGATGATATTTGAATAAACCCATAGATACAAGTATGTATCTAAATACTAGGCAATGATATCACCTGCTCGCTTTTAAGTAAAAGTCCGAAGAAATATTCAAAATGAAAGCAAAAAAGAGTGTTGACTGTGGTATAGTGGTTCTGCTTGTATGAATGCATCTACCCGCGTTTGAATGCGCTGTGAACGCAGCCTTTCTTCGTGTAAACGCGTGAGACCGCATTCAACGCGCTTGTGAACGCGCAGCCTCTCCGTCTGCGTGTGAACGCATGAGAACGCGCTATGAACGCAAAGGTGAACGCTAACAATCTCCCCTTTGCAATTTTGATAAAATATTTAGATTACAAGATATTACAAAGTATTCAAAATTAGCATTCAACAAGTCTAGATGAAGTGAAAATAACTAGAAGTGAAAATAATAATTCAAACACAAGTTCACAAGTTCACAAGTTCTTCAAGCAAAGTTATTATCTATTAAACTTAAACTAGTAAACTCCCTACACCAATACCCCGCTACACCAAACAAACATCTAAACTCTAAACTCACTCCGAACATCGAAAACTCCCCTTTTTGACACAAATTCCAAAGACTAAGAACTAGGAGGAAACCGGCAAGGAAGAATCGACAACATGGAGTCGAGCACGGCACTCGACGAGTTAGCTCACTGAAATCATTCACGCCTAATGTAAGTCCCGCACCCGAGTGCTAAGCCGATCAAAACGGTCAAAGAACCGTGGTAACTCCCCAGATGAGATGAATCATCGTCGAACCGTCATCGAACTGCCGAGGTGTGATGGACGAGGAGGACGGCTTGAGAGGAGATGGCTGTTCATGAGCTTGACTCGCTAAGTGTTATCCGATCCAACGGTTTTTGAGCAGTAAGCGCTTTCCGAGGCATCCCGCACCCCACCGATGCATAAATTGGTAATAAAAATACCAAACTAAGAACCCTTCACGAGGCAATTCTTTCGTACACTGTCAAAATAGAATCGTATATTACAATAGCCAAATCAATAGAAATCCCCAACAAAGACGCATTTAAGGAGGAAGGCACAATCCAGACTAATACTTGAGTGTCGAGTCTTGGGGGTGACGTTGTAAAGACAAAATAGGTAAAGCATATGATCCACTAACGTCGCTTTCACATGAGGCATCATGTTTCCTCTCCAACATTCCCTTGATTAACATAGTACCAAAGATAGTCTTTAACATTAGGAAGTGGATTGAAGATGATATTGGAACTCGCCATCGTAGTTGGAGTTCAAAGACGAACGACATTGAGTCCAAATATATCGAAACCTCACGACCGTAGAATGTATATAATGCCCAAAATAGTGGCATGCTAAAATTTTCCTGACAACCTCCACATATGCTGTCCTCGCTCATCCGACACATGGACAACCATCCTCGCTCGCAAATATCCGTTCGATCTCTGTATGGAAAACGTAAAAATGACCACCGGCCTTTCGCAGTATAACAAGTCGAGTGCCAAAATTATGTTTATATCGCCCTTACAGCCGTAGATGGAAAACTTGGGAGCCGAAGATGGTGACGACGGCGGCCTTGGTTTCTTAGAAACTCAGCTTTTTTAGGCATTCTAGAGAAGGAAACAAGTCGCAAGATTCAACACATGCCCAAAGCAAACAAAAATAACAAGAAATCCAAAAAAAAAAATTTAGAAACCATGAAGCCCTATGAAATCCATCTTCCACTTGAAAATGCTAAGTTATCACGCTCAATCACACAAGAAACATCAAGATATGAACTTTAATGTGATCAAAACTCGAAAACGCACAAAAATCAACCAAGACCAAGAGACTCAATTGAATAAAAATAAGAAAATTGATGGATGATCATACCTCGCAAAAAGTGAAGAAAAACTAAAAGTTCCGACTGAAAGACACTAGATCCGAAGGAGAACTACCCTAAAAAGGGTTTGAAGTGAAAATTTTGATGAAAAAGATGGAGATCTCAAGATTTGGGAGGAAGAAAATGAAGGGTTTCTAGGGTTTGGAAGATGGAAGATGAAAACCCTTGGGTTCGATGCACTATATAAAGATTTCAAAATAGATTCAAGACATAGAATATGACAATCAAATGAAATAAGTCATACACATGATCAATCAAATCATCAAAAGCATATTATAATCAATTCTAATGCATCACTAAAAATTAAATTAATCTTGATTGATCATAACAATATGTATATGCAAGTTGATAGATAACATGAAACATTCTTCTTAAATAAACTTTCATATTTAAATAATGATACAATACAATAGTCAAAAACCGACTTAATATTTAAATTTGCACTCTTCGACTTATTCTCCATAACAAAAACAAGAATTTTTCTTATAATTTTTTTTTTATACTGAAACCATATAGGTGCAATGGTGGCTTTCACACATGAGTAGGTAGCCCTTTTTTGTAGTACATATCAAACAATGTGCAAGAAGATATTCACATATATCAAAAATATTTTATTTAATTTGCAAACAATGTACGCAAATAAAAGAATGCTCTAAACAAGATGGCTTTCACACTAACTCATTGTAACCCTTTTCATTGATATTTTTATGAACACATTTTCAATGACTAAGCATGAGGTCAAATTGTGCAAATCAAAGTCAATAGTGAGTTATTTTAAAAAAATTTCATGATGTCATGCTCACTCAAGAATATACATGTTATGAGTGAATTAAATTTAATTTAAGTATCATAGAAGTGAAGAGATTGAATAAATCAGAAATAATACAATATACTACAAGATGACAAAATTGACTATAATAACTCATAATCAACAAAAAAATTATATTTCTATGTCAAGAATATATTATTGAATCGAGGAGTGCATCAAAAATTTTTTTATAAAAAATAAAACTCGACAAATCTGAAACTAAAACCAAATAGAAAATTTTAGAGTAAAAGAAAACCTAAAAAAGAAACGAAATAAAAATAAAAAACGCAAAACCAAAACACACAAAAATCAATCCAAAGCACAGATCCCTAAAGAAGTATGAAGATACTCAAATCTCTATAAACAAATCTCCCAATCGCTCTGCCTCAACATGTTCCAGTTGCTATTATTTTGTCTTCAACTAACTCATGATAAAATGATGTCGGATATCAATATGTTTTGTACACGAGTGTTGAACAGATTTTTGATATATTAATAGCACTCATGTTGTCATAATAAAGCACTATAATATCTTGTTCAAAGCCGTAATCTT
The DNA here is from genome assembly GCF_019914945.1 of Typha latifolia. Lineage (NCBI taxonomy): Eukaryota > Viridiplantae > Streptophyta > Magnoliopsida > Poales > Typhaceae > Typha > Typha latifolia. Next base: position 2,147,415 of record NC_133100.1, read on the forward strand.
TGACCATCCGTTTCATCCATAGTAACGAGAACAACAACTTCCCCGCCGCAATGTACTCGGCCTCCGCAAAGAGAGATAAAGATATCGAGTTTTGTTTCTTACTGTACAAGCAACTAGATTGTTTCAATATAAAAATATCCACCTAAGGTACTTTTCCTATCATCACATGAATCTCGCCCAATTAGAATTTGTGTATCCCGATATGATAGCACTTCCGAGTCATAAGTAAACTAGATACCTAAATCAACCGTGCTACCGACATATTTTTATAATACGTTTCACAACAAATGTATATATCTCCTTAGGTTCGACTCCTCGAAACCTAGCATACACACCGACGCTAAATGCAACATTCGGTCTACTAGTAGTTAAGTACAAAAGACTACCAATCATGCTCCTATATAGTGTCCGATCAACACTTTTCCCCGAAATATCCTTACCTAGTTTGGTAGTCGTACTTATAGGAGTTCTAGTATGTTTTGCATTTTCTAAACCGAATTTAGTCACAAGATCCTTAGCATACTTGGTTTGAGCAATAAATATCCCTCCTTCCAATTGAGTAATTTGAAATCCTAATAAGAACTTTAACTCACCCATCATGCTCATGTCAAAATGACCGTGCATGAGATCCGCAAACTCCTTAGTTAAAGATTGACTCATTGCCCCGAAGACAATGTCATCCTACATATATTTGTGCCACAACTAAACACTTGTTCACACGTCTAATGAACGATGTCTTGTCCACTCCCCCCTCGAGTGAACCGCGCATCCACTAAAAAAGTGGTCATCTTCTCATACCACGCCCTGAGCTTATTTTAGCCCATAAAGGGCATTTTTCAATTTAAACACATGAGAAGAAAATTTATGATCTTCGAACCCTTAGGTTGTCCACATAAACATCATCATTCGAGTACTATTCAAGAAAGCACTTTTAACATCCAGTTGAAACAATTTAAATTTTTTAAATGACAAGCAATAGCAAGCAAAAGATACTTAATAGACTTTAATCTAGCAACAAGAGCAAATGTCTCATCAAAATCTATACCTCAACCCGAGTATATCCTCGTGCTACTAGTCTAGGTTTATTTCAAACTATATTGCCATGTTCATCACTTTTATTCTTGTATATCCATTTTGTTCCAATGACATTCACATTCTTAGGTCTAGGGAACTAAACACCAAACATCATTCCTAGAAAATTTCTCTAATAACTCATGCATAGCATTAACCAAAAAAATCATCTAACAATGCTTCCTTCAAATTTTTTAGGTTCAAAAGAAGATGTATAACAAGTAAATGATACCTCAATTTGGATTTGTCGCCTTGTCTTAATTGGTTCATTCACATCTCCATCACTTGTGATAGTGGATAATTTAATTTCACTCTAGTAGATGGTTTTGGTACGCTAGTCATTTTTGTTCATTTCATCTTGTCCTCGTCCCGATTCTCAATCTCTGCATCAAGCTCCTTTCCAAAGTATTTCAGCTATATCAAGAGAGTGGATTCATCTATCATAACATTAGATTCCATTACGTAGAAGTGTCAAAATTAAATACTCTATAGGCTCTACTATTATTAGAATACCCTAAGAAGATGCCATCACTACTTCTAGTATCAAATTTAGTCAAATGTTCTCGATCACGCAAGATATAGCATTTACTACCAAAACTCAAAAATATTTAACGCTAGGTTTCTTACCTTTCCGTATTTAACTCAAAAAGTCATTTTTGTACTAGTCTTAGATAAACATGATTTATCACATGTACCATCGTATTAACTACTCTCTACCCAAAATCTTTGGAGTAACATTTTCAGCGTGAAGCATAACCCTACATTTCCCGCACAACTCGATTCTTTCTTTCCACAATCTCGCTCTGTAGAGTTATATGGAGATAAAAATTCATGTTAGAATACCAAGAGAATTGTAAAATATAGAAAATTTTCATTTTCAAATTCTCTACCATGATAAGAAATAATCCTAACTAGGTAGTAGGTTTTTAATTCTGCAATTTTAAGCATAGTGATTTAAAAACTTTAAAGGTTTTACTTCTACGTACAAAGGCAACCCAAGTATATCTGAGTAATCATTGACCATTAAGAATATATATAGCGTTTACCCCAAGAATTTCCATTTTTGTTTGACCCATCAAGTCCATGTGAACTAATTGTAGCACACTACTGGTGGTAAAGTCGCATTTACCTTCTTGTGTGAGATCCTAATTTTGGTTTTCCAATTTGACACGAACCCACACTCTTTTGGATATTTCTTTCATCTTAGGTATTCCTCTTACCACTTCTTGTTTGGACAGATTAAATAATTCCTATGATTCACATGTTCAAGACGTTGATGCCAAAGATCTTTAATGTCGAAAGAGGGGCACCGTTATATTTTAGTTATGTGAAGTTCCAACAACATAGCACTCATCGATGTTCTAGATCCATAACATATAACATTACCATCATGATCTAGAATAATACAATCATTTTTAGAGAATTTTACCTCATAATCTTCATAACAAAATTGACTCGATGCTTAGTAGATTTGCTTTCAAGCTCTTAACATAAAGAACATTTTTAAGAATAGGAACCCGGGAGAACTTACCTTCCTTTACCTATTACCTGATAAATTACTATCTTCCGAATGTCACAACTCCCTTTTATGTTCTTTCGAGATTAGAAAATAAGGATTTGTCACCCGACATATGTCTAGAACAAATACCGCCTAAATACCACAAATTAGAATTTAAAGTTTTCAAATCACTTTTCTGACCCATACGGCCTTTGTTTTCATCCCATAAATGAAAACACTTCTAGGTTTTTATAAAAATTTGCAATGAGGTCGAATATGCCCTAAAATGCCGCAGAATGAAAGCATGTCGGAACAAACCCTTTTCTACTCACTTTTTGTTGAGGAGTGTGACTAAAGTTTACCTTTTGCCGCTAAAGAATTACCGATTGTTGATTAACCTTCAGTTAAAAGAGACATCCGTAGATTGCTTTGAAAATGCGGTCGATGACCCCAAGTTATCTTCATTTTATACCTATGTAAACAAAGACAATTTTATTATTATTTGAATTACTAGAGTATCCAATACCATATCCGCTCTTTTTCTGAAATCCGAGCTTAAAATCTCGTCTAGTTTGTTCTTCCCATTAAGAAATATCACTTCTTTCCGCCATCGCTCTAGCTCAACTTCATACTCTACTTTCATCTTATTTTTTCATCGTTTCAAGTTGCTCCAGACAGTTTTTTGATACGTTCAAGTTCCAATTTGTACTTCTCCTCAAATTAATTTCTTTTTATTCGATTATCTTGAGTCGTTGAAGTAGTCTAAGATTTCTTTTCTGAGTTTAAACGACTCCAAGTACAAGTCATTATATGCCTTTTGTATTTTTAGATTCATCTTCCCTACCGGTAACATATCCAGATCATCCGTACTTACCGCATCAACTATAGAGTCAAGATTAAGAAGAGAGGAGGCAAAAAGCTACGAAGTTTTCTTCGTTTTTTCAATCATCATCGATCCATCTAAGTCATCCCAAGTGACTTCTCATAGCTTTTACACTTCCTTTTAAGACGATTAGGCATTTTTGTGCAATGTGTCAAAGTTAGAACATTCAAAACATCAACCTTATTCTTAGAATTCTTATTTTTCTATTTGACATTGTTGTTGCTTACCCCCGTATTCAAACTCACAGTATTCTTATTTTTCACAAAAGCTTTGTTCTTCTCAAGTTTTTCACCATTCAATTTGTTTGGCTTCCGAAAGAATTTATTAAACTTTTAACAAATATAGCCAATATCTCAACATCTAAATCACCTTCATCATCGACTTCTATATTTTGTTCAACTCGTGGATAGGGCAACCTTGACTTCCTCATCTGAAAGGCTAGACTCAAATGTTTGTAGATTTCTTACCAATTGTTCAACTTTCATAGAATCGATGTCCTTACTTTCCTCAATAGCTGTAACTTTCGCCTGAAACCTTTCTAGAAGAGACCTTAGGATTTTACGAACAATTCTATTTTTAGGAATTTTCTCTCCTAGGTTGAAACTTGAGTTGACTATATCACTTAACTTTTGCATAAAACTCATCAAATGTCTCATTCTCCTCCATACGTAGAGTTTCAAAACTAGTAGTCAACCTCCGAAGTTTAGAAAGTTTTACAGCCATAGTTCCTTCGTGAGTAGTTTCTAAGATCGTCCAAGCTTCTTTTGCTATCTCACAATTAGAAATTCTTCTAAATTCTTCTAAGGAACACAATTAAAAATTATATTTATTGTTTTGCTATTCCATCCAACTTTTTCATAACTGGTCATATCCCATGACTCTATCGGTTTTTCAAAGAAGTTTATCATCCACCATGTACATTGGTGGACTCCAACCGTCACAACGGCAAACCATATACCGCCGTCTATAGACTTCAAGTAAGCTCTCATCCTAGCTTTCCAATATCCATGTTCTGATCCATTTAGAATAGGGAGGTCTAATAGATGATGTCCATCTCTATGAAAATCCATACCTATCCGATCTATCTCTCTAGGTGAGAGAACTCCGATCTAATACCAAATGAAAAAGCCCCAGACACAAGTAGCCTTTGAGTAACCTTTTAGAATAGAGGTCTAATAGATGATGGTCCATCTTTATGAAAATCCATGCCAACTGATCTCTCTCGACAAGGTGTTTTAGAACACAGCCTTGGCCTATGTGAACGCATGTACCCGTGTTTAGATGCGCTAGAACGCAGTCAGATCCGTGTGAATGCATAAGCCCGCATTCAACACACACCTAGAACACAGTTTTCATCTGTGTGAACGCATGAGAACGTGTTGTGAATGCGATGGTGAACTCATAAACTTTTCTCCAATAATCTTGCAATTGTTCAAACTAGGGATTTTCTAGACTTGTATAAAAGCTCATATATATGTATAAATACAATTAGAATATTTTGTACATAATTACCAATAATTAAAAACCTAACAATATTGATGACTCGATGTTGAGAAGTGCATATGATTTTATTCTCATATGAATACTCGATTATCAAATGGTCAATTTATATCATATGGTTGTATTTGATATCATAGCATTGTCATAGATGATGCATCATGTGTCATATTTGAGAGAGTTTGATGATACTATGACATGGAGAGATTTGCTTACTTATTGTCGATGATTATTTGCTTTTATCATTTATGACATGTTATCTACATTTTAATTATATATTATTGAAGTTACATTCATACTCTCATTCATAACATGATGCTCTTCGATTCATATTATCCAAAGACATAATTTACTCCTTTATACTCTGCTAATTCGTGATCTATTCACTGAGCCTTTTAGCTCATGACTCTTTGTTTTCTCCTTTTCAAAAACCTAGGTGA